>NC_072791.1:212198350-212510683 GCF_028583425.1 Eublepharis macularius | reverse complement strand
TGAAGTAATTACCTATCTACCTACCTACCTACCGAGGAGCAGATCAGTTAAACAGGGTAAGAGGAGCGTGGTGTTTTTAGACACACAGGTTAAAAAAAAAACAGGTAGAATCTCACACACAGTAGTTCCGTCAGAAATTGCCCGATGCCATGATGTTTCAGCAGACGATGGGTCTACATCATTTTAATTAGCAACTCTAGGATTCGGTTTTTGAACTTTTCTTCGTGCCCACGTCCAAGTGAGGCGGAATTGGACCCTACCACTTCCAGTCATCTACTCTGTCTCTCTCACACACGCAGTACCACACCCTTGGAGTAATTATGTTTAGTCTTGCTGGGCAATGAAAGTCTAAAAATACGTTTTGCCTACATGTCAACCCCTTTTTACAGCTCTGTCCTAACCGTGATTTTACTCACAAAGGGGATGGGATGGGATTGTAGCTGTTCCCGGGTAACAGATTTGCTAGAATCGCTTTCATGGTAGATTTCTCTTTCACCTGGCTGTCCATGGAGCCTAGCAAGTGTCCATCAAATGTGTCTGAAATAAAACCGCACTTAAGTCAGTTCTTGAGATCATGTTCTTTTCAATAGCTTTCCAAAGAGCGAGCATTTAAGGCAGCTTTGCAAAATTTAAATTCACACACATTTAAAAGAGCACATCAAAATGAGACCAGCATAATGCAAATAAGAGCAGCAATTAAATAATCAGCAAGGCTGCAGGAGATGAAAACAAACCAAGACCAGAAATAAGATCAGTCACCGAACTGAACGTCAAAAGCAACAACTGCCAGGATGAAGAAACTACAGAAGCTCTCCAAAATAAAATAGTTCTGACAGATTTCAGGAAGATCAAGATAGTAAAGAGTCTAGTTAGCACCTTTAAGACTAACCAACTTTATAGAAGCATAAGCTTTCAAGAGCCACAGCTCTCTTCGTCAGATGCATCGTCATCTTTCGAGAACCACAGCGCTCTTCGTCAGATGCATCATCATCTTTCGAGAACCACAGCTCTCTTCATCAGATGCATCATCAGCTTTCGAGAGCCACAGCTCTGTTCGTCAGATGCATTGTCAGATGCATCTGATGAAGACAGCTGTGGTTCTCAAAAGCTGACAATGCATCTGACAAAGAGAGCTGTGGCTGTCAAAAGCTTAAGCTTCAATAAAGTTGGTTAGTCTTAAAGGTGCTACTAGGCTCTTTACTATTTTGCAACTTCAGACTAACACAGCTAACTCCTCTGGAAGAAGACCAAGGGCCCAATAGTGGCCGCAGTACTAAGGCCGCTGTCCTTGTAACCATTACATGCAAACACCAACTGATCTCAAAGTCCAGACAGATTCATATGGTGGAGGCAAGAGCTAGAGCAGACAGCTCTAACTTCAGAATTTTAACCAGCAGCTACTTTACTAGTAGCAAAATGAAGGTGGAGACATTATGATGATCTTGATAACATCTGGATCTGGAAGCCCAAACTTAGAAGTTTAACTGAGGGCCTTCAATGGTCCTACCAAAATCTGAATGTTCATAATTAAATTCCTGGATGATTCTAAGAAAAGCCACAGACAACTATTTTAAATAATTAAACCCTGATGGCTAGCCACAAACAGAAGCAAGAAAAAGAGGGCCACACCAAGCACGGCGCAAAGAACAAGAGACAGTTGGTGCAGAGGGGAATTGATTTTAATTCAGCTCTGAGACCCCTGTGCATTTCACATAGGCTTCATTAGGAGGATCTGTAAAGTATCATGGTCTGATCTGTTGCCAAACTCTGATGAAGCGTATGTGAAATGCATAAGGGTCGCAGAGTTGAATTTAAATTAATCTTCCCACCACACCAACTGGTCTCTCGTTTTTTGCTCTCAGCCACAAACAGAAGCCTAGCTTTATTTCCCTTACCAAGAACAATTTCCAGCAAAAAAATACGAAGCGTTCTAGATGGGTATGTTCCTCCATTTTAACAAAGGCAATGGCAATCAGTAATTTAAAAGAAGTAAGAAGCCCTACTGAAACTTCCTTATTAGAACAGGGCTTCTCGTACTAAAAAAGCAGAGTAGCAAAGGACTAAACAGTATCCACCCCGGAAAGAATCATATATATTCCCTCTATATCCAATCTGTATATTCTACCTAGCAGATGACCAGCCTGTTCAGCCATCTCTGCTGCTGTTATTTCTGGTCATGCTAATGTTGTAAACACATCTGGAGCCAGAATCCTTTGTGAAAGTTGTAAGGGGAAAAAATTTAAATTCCAGATGTTCAGGATCTCTGTTAGTTAATTTGGATTTGAATGCTCATTAAAGTCATTTTCAATACTGCTTTAAAATATGAAAACGTGTATTGTTCAGTTCTGTTAATCCTTCAGTAATTCGCACTATAAGGTCAATCATCAGCCGAGACAGAAACCCCCAGGCCTCCATCAAGACAAAACTTTAGAGAGGTGTGTTTCAGGAGATATTTTAGCAGGTAACTAGAAGAAAGCAGAACAAGAAGGAAGCTGCCACCAGGGTATACCTTCAGAGCCGCTAGTTGTCTCTGGTTCAGAGAGCGCGTTGGTAAAGGAGGTCCCCCCAGTGAGCTGGTCCGACACAACTTCAGGGGGGGTGGGAAGCTGGAGGAGAGAGGAGGTCGTGGAGCTCTGACTTGACAAGGTGGTCAGAAAACGGTCCTCTGTTAAGCGAAGAAACGCAAAAGTAATTTGCCTCTTACCGTTTATTCATATGGAGAAACTGCCAGTTTCACTTCTTTGCATGCGTACAAATGGCAAGAACTTCCATTACACAGAGACTTCTTGATATTGAATTACAAAATGAAGAAGCTCTGCTGCCCAAGAACTTCAAATGTCTAAAATCCAGCCCCAGTTTTACTGCTGCTCCTTCCCTTTCCAACATCACTCATGAGCCTTACAGATGGGCGTTCTCCAAAGCCCGATTTGAGGCACTTTCTTCTGCCGTATTGAAGGGTAAATTGGCTCGTGTGCCAACGCATGAACGCCTTTGCCCATGCATGACCAACATGGTGGAATCGGTCACTCATGTTCTCTTATGCTGCGAACTATATCAAGAGGAAAGGGCCTGTCTTATACTACCTCTCTTGTCTAAATTTAACCCCTTGCAGCCCTATCTCGACTTTAGACCAGAAATCTTGCGTAATTTCCTTTTAGAAGCCACTCAGAGCTCAGTGACTTATGCCGTGGCCAAATTTTGTTCTTTAGCCAATAGGAAATGCAGACTGAAAATGTGGTATAATTGCTTTTGCCATTTTTTTCTTAACTCCCTTTTATCTTCATTGTTTTTATTTCATCAATTCTCCCATCACTAACGCTCTGATCTTACTGTTATGCCTTGATGTAATAACTTTTTTTGTCGCAGATTTGTTTTGTTTCACTGGCTTTTGCTGTAATAATAAATGACTGACTGACTTCTTTGCACGGCCTGTTCGAGAATATTGAAAAGTACCTTTATCGCCGTTTTGAAGTGCTGGAGAAACATTACGAGGCGACGCATCCATTGCACTGATCTGTGGATTAAAAAGGAAATATACAGTTCCTGAAACTGTATTCTGCCCTTTGTACTTCTTTATTTGTATTCTGCCTGTTAGCAGCAACAACTCTTAACTTACCAAGAAGGTGCTTTGACTACCTGAGATTGGCTTTCTTCTATCACAATATACCACAACTTCAGTGAACTACTTGTTTGTACTGCTAAACATGGATGTGGGCTTTCGTTGTATAGCTGCAATCCTGCACACACTTACTCAAGAGTAAGTCTTATTCAGCTCTGTAGGACATTCTACTCTTAGAAAAGAAAGGCAAATCAAAATGCTTGAGAATAGTTCTCTCCAGAGCGAAATTTTTATGTTCATCTAGCTGTGTGTGCTTGGGTGGAGCAAACAGCTGATCAATCTAGCCGCGTGTGCTTGCTTGGGTGGAGCAAACAGCTGATCAATCTAGCCGCGTGTGCTTGGGTGGAGCAAACAGCTGATCAATCTAGCCGCGTGTGCTTGCTTGGGTGGAGCAAACAGCTGATCAATCTAGCCACATGTGCTTGGGTGGAACAAACAGCTGATCAATCTAGCCGCGTGTGCTTGGGTGGAGCAAACAGCTGATCAATCTAGCCGCGTGTGCTTGGGTGGAGCAAACAGCTGATCAATCTAGCCGCGTGTGCTTGGGTGGAGCAAACAGCTGATCAATCTAGCCACATGTGCTTGGGTGGAGCAAACAGCTGATCAATCTAGCCACATGTGCTTGGGTGGAACAAACAGCTGATCAATCTAGCCACATGTGCTTGGGTGGAACAAACAGCTGATCAATCTAGCCGCGTGTGCTTGGGTGGAGCAAACAGCTGATCAATCTAGCCGCGTGTGCTTGGGTGGAGCAAACAGCTGATCAATCTAGCCACATGTGCTTGGGTGGAGCAAACAGCTGATCAATCTAGCCGCATGTGCTAGGGTGGAGCAAACAGCAGATCAATCAGACCTTGGCAGCATACTGGGCATCCATTCAGTTCACTTGCATCACACAGCAGGCCAAATCTGCATGCCCCCCTTGCCTTTTCACCTGGGAGATGTTCTAGTAGCTTTATCAGCAGCAGGCCACCACACGGCACTTTCATGAAACCCTTTCAGAAGTTGCAGAGAAGCAGCAAGATGGGGAGCCTGACTGTGCTTGTGTCCTCATCTCCAGGGTTGAAGATATGCATGTTTCTTACGAAGATGGGCACATTTTCTCGACATGTTAACAAAGCACGTGCCTCTTCAGGCCACACTGGGAATCCAGGGCAGAGGAACACATTTCTTTTGCTGCTTCCCTGGAACATCCAAAGCCCAGCTCCTGATGCCCCATTGACTGGAAGAGGAAATGTAGCTTCACTTTCACCCAAAGCAGCACATGGGTGCACATCTGCACATGCAGGACAGTCGGCATTCCTTCTCTGAATACCAGCCTAGGCACTCTGCTTCTCAAGTAACGTCTGAAATGTGGAAAAATTACAGAAACGTCCTGTGCAGCTGATGAGGAAACAGGCATACAGCCATTTGGAAGATGCCCCAGCCTCTCACACATTCACTCAACGGCGCATGGAAGATTCCCACCATAGCCTAGGGCTTGCACGTGCATGCCCAGCCAGAGGCACATACCTTGTTGAGATAGAGTAAGTTCCAAAAACAGCAATGTGGTATTACGGTACTGCCCAATAATTATAAATATTAATGATGAAAATGAACATTCGGCAAGCTTAACTGGAAGTAAAAAGTTCATCGTTACAAACGCAGAATTCACTACCTTGCTGTCTTCACCTTGCCTCAGTCTTCCGGGACTAGGGGGTACCGAGGGGCGTTTCCTGCCTTTCTCTTGCTGGAAGAGATCCTGTAGCCTGCAAGTAAGAGCGCACCACAAATCATAACACTGGAAGCAGCTTTTGTCCTTGGGGTACGAACTGGGAAGGAAGGAGCACACTGAGATGACGATACCAACTTCCCCCAGGAACTCATTTGGCCACCTAAATTGTTGAAAGTCTTGGGTCCATCGAGTTGTCTGAACACAACCTCCCGTGTTCACGCCCTCATTCTGGATTACTCTGGTTAAGCTCGGTTCAGATATAGGCATGCATTTAAGAAGCACGAGCATATCGTTGGCTTTCCTATATCAATCAGATCATTTCATTCCTGGCGAAAAGAGCACTTCAACAATATCTTTGGTTGGCTGTGGGTAAAGTACACAAGGGATACTACTGGAGAATCTCTGCTTCCATTTTAATCTTCTAGTAAAGCAGAACTGTTGAATTCTTAACACTGACTTACTTGTCAGAAAATCATACCATTCATTAACGTCACAGACATAAAACAGACAAACAGGGTTCATTTCGAGGGGGAACGTGCAGGAACGCAGTTTTGGCAGTTCCCCAAAGAGGTCACATGTCAGGTGGCCCCACCCACCTAACTCTTGGTCATTTGGGGCCTGTTTCAGCCTCGATTGAGGCCAAAACGGCCTGGATCCAGCCTCTGACGGGTGGTGGATCATTCTCCCGCTCAGCAGTGGCCCGATCCTGACCATTTTGGGCCCCTTTTCAGCCATTTTCAGCCCCTTTTAGCCATTTTGGGCCCAATTTCTGCCCTGAATGGCCAGGATTGGGTCCAAAACAGCCGTGATAGGTGACGTCAGGGGGTGTGGCATATGCAAATCAGTTATGCCAATGACACCTTTCCGGTGATGCCAAGCGGCATGGCATATGCTAATGAGTTATGCTAACGAGTCATGCTAATGAGTTCCTCCAGCTCTTTTTCTACGAAATGACCCCTGCAGACAAATAACATGAATCCATCTCACCCAAACATAAGCAGATGACAAGCATGGAGGCCCCCCCTGAGAAGCAGCTCCCAATCAATTCAGCTTCTCCCATTTAGAGGCTTTGAAAAACCATCTAACAACCGCTCGCTGTCCCACTTGATAAGGCACACATTCTTGGCTAACTAATCATCTTATCACTTCAAACATATGAAATTATCTAGACTTAAATCTAGACATAAGTGGTTTCATTGTTGGTTTGTTCTTGCTACTCTTTATCTTAAAGTCTATTTTTAAAATAGGGATTACAAGTCTCTCAAACATATGAATATATTTTGGCCCTCAATCAATATGGCCTAAAGGAAGGTGAATGACACCTTCGCTTTTGTTATGATTCTTGGATGCTTCTGCACCTGGGCCTCAGCAATATCCACTGCCGGGGTCAGACTGCTTCTAATCTATACAAGGCCATATAATTATGTTACTTCTTTGTTTCTTTCCCTTCTCCAAAGGCTATTCTGTTCTGGGTCTCTTAACTTCCTTTTGACATTGTTTAGCTGAGGCCTTCTGGGTTGAGACACATCTTCTATGACCAGCAGCTGTTCCTCTGTATTTCTGGCCACATTTTTGACACCTCCAACCCCACCCCACCTCTTCTCCGTGCTCATTCTGGAAGAGATCCCCATTGACACGGTTGCTCCACATAACCACAGACATTTATCTCAGACTAAAATGGCATGTACAATGTTTTGATTTAAATGTGTACTTCAGGACTTCCAGGTGGAATCGAAGAGCCAGGTGGCCTATCTGTGCTTATCTTCCCTTGCTCACTACTTACAACCAAGGGTCATTTCGTAGAAAAAGAGCTGGAGGAACTCATTAGCATAACTCTTTAGCATATGCCATGCCCCTTGACATCACTGGAAGTGTGTCATTAGCATAACTGATTTGCATATGCCACACTCCCTGACATCACCTATCACAGCTGTTTTGGACCCAATCCTAGCCATTCAGGGCCAAAATTGGGCCCAAAATGGCAAAAAGGGGCCCCAAATGGTCAGGATTGGGCCGCTGCTGAGCGGGGGAGTGATCCACCACTCATCAGAAGCACAATCCGAGCCATTTTGGCCCCAATCCAGGCCAAAGCGGGCCCAAAATGGCCGAGAGTCAGGTGGGCAGGGCCACATGTCATGTGACCTCTTTGGGGAACTACTGGAAACTGCGTTCCTGCGCATTCCCCCTCGAAATGAGCCCTGCTTACAACCTTAATCTATCATGAACTCATTCTTGTTACAGGGGCCCAACTCAAGGTATTGGCTATTACCTACAAAGCTGGTTCTGATACAAAGCTCTCCGTGGCCTTGGTCAGGACCCCCTCTGTCCCTACGTTCTACAGTGGCAGCTTCACTCATCTGAACGGGGTCTTCAGCAGGCGCCACCTCGCGCATGGGCAAAATCAACAACTGCCTGTTCAAAGGCATTCTCTGTGGTGGCCCATTTTATGGAATGATCCACCTGAGGAAATTAGCAAAGCCCCCACTCTCCTGGCCTTCTGCAAACAATGCAAAACTGCATTCTTCAAGAGGGCCTTTTACTGAGATAGGAGGGCTGTGCTGTAAGGAAGTGATCCCAAGAGATCCATTGGTAAAGGGATAAGGAGAGTCCACAGACTTTACTATTATTGCTGTAAATATTGAGGGACCATAGACTTCACTATTATTGCTATAAGTATGATACTACTGGATAGTTCCTACATTGTTTAATACGTCAGTCACAGACTTGCTCATGCTCCGTTTCAACATTTCTTCAGTTCTGTATTGGATTTCTGCTGGTATTTAAATCTTTGCAAATTTGCATTATATATTTATTGAAATTTCTTTGATATGGACTGTACTGACGCACACTGTGTAATCTGCCTTGAGTCTCAGTGGGAAATGAGGACTGTAAGTAACAAATAAAATAAAATTTATGTAGGCAATGTTTACAAAGAAATCCAGGACTTCATAGTTGCCCACAACAGATCAACTGCAGAAAAACAACTCATTGATTAAAAAAACATGTGACAAAGACTGGCGTTTCCACCCATCCAGGACCATCCAAAGGAAATGGGAGGGAAATTGCTACAAATGTACATTATAACCGGTCACAGACCCAAGAAGTGCCACCCTCTCACCTGCTATTCCAGGCTTGTAGCACCTCACAGAGGTTTTGCTTTTTGGTTACCAAGGATTCGAAGACTGACTGCAGCTGCTGAGGAGTGTCCAGTGATGCGGAGAGCATCCTTGCTTGGATTTTCTCAATCCAGTTCCGGAATTCAACTTCCTCCATCTAGCAGAGGAGACAGAAGTCCTTTCACAAAAGTCCCACTCCTCTCTTGGGCCCGCTTCCTAGGTGGCCACCAATGCCATGAGCCCCATTTCCCCTACCCCCAATGCCATGAGCCCCATTTCCCCTACCCCCAATGCCATGAGCCCCATTTCCCCTACCCCCAATGCCATGAGCCCCATTTCCCCTACCCCCAATGCCATGAGCCCCATTTCCCCTTATGCCAACTGCAGCACAGATCTTCCTGTTACACTGTACGTGCCAGAAGCTTCTCCCACTGAGCAAAACCCTTAAAAGCTGTCTTGCTACTGGCGCTAGATTCCTCCCCGTTCCATTCGGTGCATCACCTCCTTTTGGGCAAAGAGATCCTCCATCTTCTCCTCCCTCGTTTTGCTAAAGGTATCCGTTTTCAGAGAGGTGAGGCGCTCATCGACAGCTACGTACACCAGGGCCACCCTGCAACAGGAGACTCAGAAGTTAAACTTGCCGGAGATGCTTTGGGCTGTTCCTGCACTGAACAGGTCTGTAGGGCCCTTCCAACTCTGTGATTCTATGCACCAGAAACGGCTGCCGTTTTTAGTCTGTGTAATGGGCACAGAACTCGGGAACAGTTCTGAAATGCAAAGTACAACAATCGGATGTGTTTTGATAAGGCAATCCTGAAGAAACCGTATCACAGCTTGAGGTTAGAAATGCTGGATGGGAGGTGGCTCAGTGGCAGAGCCTCTGCTTGGTGTGCAGAAAGCCGCAGGTTCAATCCCCGGCCTCTCCATTTGAAAGGACCATGCAGGAGATGCTGTGAAAGACCTCTGCCCGAGACCCTGGAGAGCTGCTGCCAGTCTGAGCAGACAATACTAACCCCAAAGGACCACGGGTCTGATTCAGCATGAGGCAGCGTCATGTGCCTGTGATGGGCAAAGCAGAGCGGAGGGAGACTTACTTCTGAGAAAAATCTTTCAGGTCTTGAAGAATGGTAACCTTGAGAGGAACTCGGTGTTTGATGCAGATCTTGGGATGCGGCACACACACCTCAAGCAAACGGATAGGAGAATAACTGCAAAGAGAAGAGGGGAAAAAACCGAACGCTGTCAGATCCCGCATTATAACCAAATGCAGAGAATCGCGAGAAGAGATAGCAATAGAGAACAATAATCGTGAAAACCCCAATGAATATAAACACTTAAAACAATTGCAAAAATATTCTTATTGTTATTGAATAGTTTGCCATTCAATATGTATCAATCCACACAGTCTTCATATACAGACCTATACATAAAGTGCTTGTGCAAAGCAATGGTGATACAACCTATAAACAGCTGATACTTTTAAAGTTCGTTAGTCTTCCTTAGGATCACTCAAAAAGTTCATAGGATCCAACTTCAAGTATAGGTCCAAGCACATGCTGGTTGGAATTTATACCATCTAACGGGCAGACCGGTTCATTTGGGGGGGTCCCGTTTCAGGGTCTTTTTCAACGATGGTCATCTCACCGAAGTTATTTTCAATATTCAGAAACTCCCGTTCAAACTACACTTAGATATGCGTTGGTTGCTGCTCTTAAGGAAGGCTGCGTGTTCAGCCACGGTTCAGGTTAACCCAAAGCGTGGCACAATATATTAACAATATATTAACAGCTCGTGTGCTAAAGCTTTCCCTTGCTTTAATTATTTATTTAGAAAAGTAATCTGCTTGTGCCTGCATACAACTAACCAATAAAACCAGCCAGGAAATTGTGTTTTCTTAATTTCAACAGGAGGCAACACCGAAATGCTTTGCAATTAGTTGTCTGGAAGGGCGGTCTAAGTCCCCATTAACAGAGAAATGCTGCATTGAAGAGAAGCACACGTGAGCCGCAGTTTACAGAATTAGATGCAGCCAAGGGCATGCGTAGCAGGGGAGAGAACCTGCTGCCTGGTTGAGGTCTATCTCGGTTGACTCGTTTCCTCCTCTTCCTCTTCCTGGAGGTATTTTAGCCTGGGTGGGGTCAGAGGCACAAGACCCCGAGCAACAGCCAAAGGACTCTCTGTCCACGGCTCGTAGCCTAGGACTTGTGAGAATCAGCTCAGCAGACCTGGAACAGCTCAGATTTTGGTTGCTCACTTGTCGGTTTGTTTTTGCAATTTGGAATCTTTGGTGAGCTGCTCAGGGTCCCTTTCGGGAGAAAAGCAGCCTCGAAATAAACACGAACAGGGAGGGTCCTGACAATTGCTAACAGTTACAGAATACAAGACCACCTAACGAAATGAAGCTACTCCAAGTCAGTTTTATACAAAGTATTAATCATACATCAAGTGTTATTAATTGCCATTCAATTCATTCACAATCATTATACAGTCTCCCTCACCAGACCTATAAAGTGCTTAGTGCATATCACAGATATGATTATTGGTAATCACCATTCCACTTTGTATTTGTATAATGGTCCAAATGGTCACAAGTCCATTATAGGTCCAATAGCACATAGATAGAAACGTTTCTATCTATGTGCTATTGGACCTATAATGGACTTGTGACCATTTGGACCATTATACAAACAATTGAACTACTAGACAAAACAAAAAAAATAGTATGAAGTGGAATGGTCATTGCCAATAATAATATCAGTGATATGCACTAAGCACTTTATAGGTCTGGTGAGGGAGACTGTATAATGACTGTGAATGAATTGAATGGCAATTAATAACACTTAATGTATGATTAATACATTGTATGAAACTCACTTGGAGTAGCTTTATTGCGTTAGGTGGTCTTGAATTCTGTAACTGCTCGAAATAAACACAGCCTAAATGCACAAACAGATCTGAATCAGTGAGTGAGATTTGCTAAAGAAGGGACCACACCCATAAACTCATCGCAGCAGGCTTACTACAGTGAAAGATACGATAATCACAATGTCCGATCTGTATCCTTTCACTCCAGGAAAGCATGAAGCCTTCTTCCAGCCCAAGGAAACACTCAGCAGGAGAACGGCTTGGATCTTTGCTGAGTCACCCCTGGAATCCTGCCTGGTGACTGCTGATACTGCAAGACTCACTGGTTCTTGAACATGACATCTCATCAGCATTGCGTTGCATTAACCTGTCTAACCAACCCAGCCAGCCCTTCTAACCCTGTCATCTACCAGGTCTGAGGTTTATCCCAAGAGAGAAGACCATCCCCTCCCTCCTGGCTTTGCAGTGAGAAGCTTGAGCCCTTTTCGGAGCCACAGCCAGTCTTACCTGAAAGAGGCCACCATCTGATTGTATGAAAAGTACTGGTGATAGTCGTGATGTATGGAGTGGCCGCAGGGCTCCGCGTTGGCTCTGCGAGTGTATTGGTGCCCGTAGAAACGGAGCTCGAGGTATTTGGCAAACGACATAGACCAGGAGTCGTTGGAAAGCGGGACAACCGGTGTTACCTGGGGAAGTTAATACTGAATGAATCACACAAAAGTCAAGCGATGACATACCTAACCAGATCCAATGACTCAGTAGTGCTTGGCTGTAGCTAGGAATCTCAAGTATGCACCCACCTGGCTTTATTTATAGTGAAATTAAGCATGTCACCGGAAAACACTGTTAAGTGGCGCAGAGGTAGGAAGGGATATTAAAAGTACTTGGCATGTGTTTGACGCTTGGGTGTGAGTTCAAAACATTACACATACATTATTTTGCCATAATTGACAATAGTCCTGTGAGATGGGAATATCACCACCTCCTGATGTAGAGATAAGAAAGCACGGTTTCATGGCAGAGGGTGGATTTGAATCAGGAATTTCCCAGTCTGTATCTCAGTATAAGCCCTTATGCGGCACCTGCTCTCAACATAACAGTAGGAAGAAAGAATGCCTCCTCAAAGAGGTAATTGTTCCACAAATACCGACAATCCACACTGTGGCTAGCTCTCACTCATGTACTGAAGTGCCACTACCAGGGCTCATTTGGAGGGGGAACACGCAAGAAGGCAGTTCCGGCAGTTCCCCAAAGAGGTCACATGTCAGGTGGCCCCGCCCACCTGACTCTCGGCCATTTGGAGCATGTTTCAGCCTGGATAGGGTGGTGGATCCCACTCAGCAACGGCCCAATCCTGACCATTTGGGGCCCCTTTTCAGCCATTTTCAGCGCCTTTTTGCCATTTTGGGCCCAATTTCTGCCCTGAATGGCCAGGATTGGGTCCAAAGCAGCCAGGATGAGTGATGTCAGGGGGCATGGCATATGCAAATCAGTCATGCCAATGACACACTTCCGGCGCTGTCAAGGGGCGTGGCATATGCTAATGAGTTATACTGATGAGTTCCTCCAGCTCTTTTTCTACGAAATGACCCCTGGCAACTACAATAACTGCACTTCCTGCACTGAGCAAGACTTCAGAGCACCAAGCCTTTTTTGCTGCCAACCTCAGCAGATTGCCTAAGACAAGCCTCCCTATCTCAGCCCTCTGTGCATACCAGGCACATGCTTATCTACTGTATAGGCTAGCATAAAGGTCAAAAGCAGACAAAGTAGTATTTATCGGAAAAAGAATACCATCTTCTAATAATCAAGGTCCATCTTAGAGCCACAGGATGCTCATTTCCTACCGATAGAAGTGAACTTAATGAACCAGAACATTTTATAAGCCTTTATTTTCATTCAAGTACCTTTAATGGCATACAATGAGCCATTATTATTTCTGTGCAATTTGCTTCACTCTCAGGTACTACTGAAGCAGGGCTTTTTTTCAGCAGGAACGCAGGGGAACGGAGTTCCGGCACCTCTTGAAAATGGTCACATGGCCAGTGGCCCCGCCCCCTGATCTCCAGACAGAGGGGAGTTGAGATTGCCCTCCGCGCAGCGGCGCGGAAGGCAATCTAAACTTCCCTCTGTCTGGAGATCAGAGGGTGGGGCCACCGGCCATGTGACCATTTTTGCCAAGGGCAATTTAAACTTTAAAAAACTTCCCCCTTGTTCCAGCTGACCCAAAGTGATGTCATTGTGTGGTCCTGAGTTCCACCACCTCTTTTCCCAGAAAAAAAAGCCCTGTATTGAAGTATGCTAATGCATTATGCAGAAGAATGAACACATGAATGTATACTAAGCACTGGAAATGCTGGAATCAATTATGGCAAAATACCTGCTGTCTTTGCAGTGGCTACTAGACACGCGCATCAAACAAGCTTACTATCTGAAAGATGCACCTGTACTCATTATGTGCTATGCTAGGCTTACAGGCTGCTAAGGGGAAATCTCTTTCTAAACTATTCGTGCTAAATGTAGCCATAGAATAGCCAGAGATAAGACACGAGAAGCCAGCTGCAGATGGGAGGAGCTGAATGGCTACTTTCGGACAGGAAAGTAGTTGGACGAGGAGTGGGCAATAAACCACTCAGCAAAAGAACCGAGCTGGTTTCAAGCTAATTAGATTAAGCAAACTCTTCAAGGCTGTAAGAAGACCCAAACAACAGAGACAGGGGCACCCGACACCCAGTGTAGCCTCTACCAAATTCCTGAGGAGGGGAAAGAGCTCCCCTCCCACGGTACTCGAAGGGACAAACTCTGCCTATAAAGATACACGGTTGCTGAAGCGACACTAAGGCGCCCTTGGCGAAATGTTACATTGCCCAGGAAGAAGGAAATACTCAGAGATCTATGAATGGGAAAGTATGAGAGAGGAAGAGCGATGTTCCTTGAAGAGATAAAGCAATGTACCAACGTGATAAGCAATGCTAATTGAGAAATATTATAATTATGCTGTTGACCAGAGTTATTCTTCCAATAAGGGACTACCGGATCACCTACACAGACCAATGGGGTTCACAATTAAGTTCGATCCAATGGGACCCCAACATTGTAATGAACCAAAGGGTATAAAATACTTTGCACAGCTATTGTAGCTTTGATGAGCCTTGGACACGAGTGATTTCTTTACTCTCCGTGTGTCTGACGCTCCTCCACGTTTAATAAACGTAGCAGATGCGCGTCTTTCACAGGACTCTGCGTCTTTCACAGGACTCTGTGTCTGTCTTTTTGAATTGGCTGAGGGATATTCGAACCACAGACTGCGTGGAACACTACCATCGCTGTAGAGATTAACTATCACAGAATCTCTTATGACATTTTAAGCAAATTCTAGATGGGCAGCTGTGCTGGTCTGCTGAAGCAAAATAAAATACAATTTCTTCCAGAATAAGGGTTCATGAATCAAAGCTCACTTCCTGAAATGTGACGCATAATGGTTTATGCTGGAATAAATTGCCAGTCTTTGAAGGTGCCACAGAACTCCTGCTTACTCGTCAATTTTTTAAAAATTGTCCCCCACGACAATATTAATTAAATGCAGCATGGGGAAACAGCTCTGTTTTGGAGCGTGTTTTAGCAGAATGTTACGGGTAAAAGTAAGGCTCACAGCCTCAGAAGCTCACTGAGACAGATCGTTGAATTCCATTAAGGAGACTCTTCTAAAGAAAAAGCCCGAGAAGACAACCTCGTCTGTCCCATCCTTAGCCCTGTACCCTGCAAACCACGTTTGGAAAAGAAGAAATCAGTGTGAACATGTGCTCCTAACACTCACTTGGGGAAATCCTGACTTCCTTCCATTTTCAGTCTTAACCCAGCGTGGCATCTGAACAGATACTGGAGCTGGCCAGAAATCTGTAGACACATTTCAAAACCTGGCGAGCGTTGGCAGAGATGCTCCACTGAACAGGTGGAAGAAAGGGGTGCTCCTGACATGCATGCCCATTTTACATCTTCAAGGGGGCCAAGACAACCATTTACAGAGGTAAGTCAGCCAGTTACTAAAAGGGAATTAAAATCAAAACTGATCTATAGCTCAGTGGGCATCCTTCACAACTGTAGGTTTACCTAGCAGGGCTATTTATTTATTTATTTATTTATTTATTTATTTATTTATTATTGTTCCGCCCTCCCCACATTTCCAGCAGGCTCAGGGCGGATTACAAAATACATAAAGGTTAAAGTATATAAAACAGTTGTTATAATTAAAGTTCTAAAAACATCCAATTTCAATTACAATTATATATATCAACATAGCGGCACAGAATTCTACCGATCAAATTTAAAACAATTTCAGAGCACCTCTGCATTCAAGAGGTTTTTTTTTTTTTTTAAATGGGGGTATTGGTGGTGGGCAGGGCCCAATCCCTCATCAACTGGCCAAGGTGGCTCCACCTAGCACTGCCCATATGCCTGGCGGGACAGCTCCGTCTTGCAGGCCCAGCGAAAGTATAACAAATCTTGCCGGGCCCTAATCTCATTAGACAGAGCATTCCACCAGGCTGGGGCCAGGACCGAAAAGGCCCTGGCCCTGGTTGATGCCAGGCGGGCCTCCCTGGGGCCAGGGACCTTTAACAGGTGTTTCTCACTAGAACGGAGAGTCCTCTGGGGTTCATATGGGGAGAGGCGGTCCCCGCAGACACACCGGGATCTGAATGAAATTCCTTTTTCATTCAAACATGGGTCTAACTACCAACCCTCCACGCTCAAGATCCACCCCATAAGCTCAGCAAACCGGCTCCCCAGAAGAGAGACGATCCTTACCTGCTTGCATATTCTGCACCAGGAGTAGGTAAGGATTGTGTGCTGGTAGCCAGGCACTGGGGAGTCTAGCTCCTTCAGGATGATCTGCACGCAGCCGTGCCCATGGACAAAACGGCGGATGTGGTGCACCATCGGAGTGTCGCAGAACATGCTGGGGCACTGGTAAGAAGGCCTTGAAACAAAGAAGGAGAGCGATGAGGGAAGGAGGCGCCACCTGGACGTGCTCTTCAGTTTGTTCATTCTTGATACAGCAGCCCGCCTCATGCTGTACCTCTGGGAACCAAAAACCTCTATTACAACGGCAAACATTGCATCTCTACAACACCTGTTACCTAAATTGCCGAGACCACATCCCTGCTGCCCTTTTCTCTATTTCTTGTTGCTACATTTTAATTATACCATGCTTTCTGTTATGCTTTGTATCAGCATTGAGATTTTTGTTTTCATTTACACTCGGCCCTCATTACCGCGCTAGGCGCTGCCCTTGAATGAATTCTGAGTTTGTTTTAGCGTTCTCATTAGCTGACCTGAGCAGATCCCTGGAGAGACAAGCATGCAAACCTTCTAAACGAATGCCAAAAATATTTAAGTGACAGATAAATGGGAACGTGTTCAGAGGAGAGCAATGAAGGTTGTCAGGTGTGGGAAAAGCAAGTCCTGCAAGGAAAGACAGAAGGAAATGGAAAGGAGAAGGCCGACAGGAGACACAATTATGTGCTCCCTGCATACCTAAAGGGCTGCCACGTGGAAGATGGGAAGATTAAGTCTAATGGGCTCAAGTTACAGGAGGGCAGAGTTCACTTCAACATGTGGAGAAACTTCCTATGAGAGTGGGGGCTCTTCCTCAGAGATGTGCAGCTGCTGTAGCACAATAGTTAAGTGGCTGGGCTGCGAATCAGCACTCTACTGGTTCAAATCCCATGACTGCCAGGAGATCAGTAGGTGGCCTTGGGTAAGCCACTCCTCTCAGCCCAGCTCCCCAGCTGTATCGTGGGGATAATAACAACACTAACTTGTTCACCACTCTGGGTGGGGCACTAATTTGTCTAGAAGACTGGTATATAAGCACTGTTGTTGTTGTTGTTATTTCTGAGCACAAGCTGTTGGGAATACTGTAGCTTTGGGTTTCTGGCACTTGCTTGTTTTCAAAATTTATACTCTGCCCACTGAGGGCCACCAAGGCAGCTAGCAATTTAAAAAAGAATATCATAAAACAAATTTAAGACCAAGAGTATGTAAAAACACTAACCCAGCAATTAAAACACAGGAAGGAGGAGTCACTGAGAGAATACCATACAAAATAAAAACTCTTTACCCACTGGTGGAAGACGGAGACAGAAGAATACTCCAGGGCAGAAGTTCTATAATTCTGGTGCCGCAACTGAGGAGGCCCTCTCTAGGGCTGAGGCCACCTATATGCTCCCTTCCAGTTCTAGGACTCCATAATCATCATACAATACCTTGAATTAATTGTGGGTGTTGGCAAAACATTACTGTTCCGCTGAACTGCATGGCTTGCCACTTCATTAGGCATTGAATATCTAACAAAACATGCTACGCTTTTGCTTAACACAGCAATGTACACTACACATTGAAGTACCTTCCAGTCACTCCTTGACATTCCCATTAGCTTAAGTAGATACTTTTCTATGAAACCAAATGGACATTGATACATCTTTCGAAAGCTTCTTCAACCCAAGCTAATGAGCCTTGTCACTAATGCCTCCTCTGATCAATTCTCATTGATCGTTTGTATAAGAAAAAACATGATCTACACAGAAGTTTCCAAAAGCCTGTTTACTGTGTGCGATAAATCCCCCTGGGCTGCAGCAGAACTTAATCTACAACCACCATTATTTCAAGATGAAATAATTTTGTGTACAGTACCAATTCATATCCATAATGTTGCATATAATAAAAAAAGCTTTTAGATTTATAGTTGAACTTATTTAAGGGACGGGCAGGATGGACTGCCAAGATCACTTCTCATTTGGCTAGCGTGATCCACCAGTGATTGACCTGGAAGCACCCTCAACGGAGGAGCTGAGGAGGCAGCCACGTTGAGCTAAATCATGCAGGCCGCTGGACGGTCTTGTCTTATTTCTCTGTCCCATTACTCAAGATCCTAGGAAGGAAATGTTCGATCTTGTGGCCTTCAAATCAAAAGGTCTACCACAGAGCTCTTGGCCCTGCCATGGCTTGGTTGGGAGTGTCATACCCGCTTTTCTGAAGTTTATTTTGAATCTGCAAATGTTGTCAGAAGCAGCAGCTCCACTTATTCTCACCGTCTTCTACAGTGCTTAGCGTTGCCCTCCCCACCATGTGTCCCTCCCCCACTCCGGTCTACATAAAAGAAACTCTGGGGCTGGGATTTCTTGATATGCCAGGAACAATACTTGACACTGCTGCTCTAACACTGCTTCTGATCAGCTCCAGCAAATCTCACAAGATCTGGACAAGGAAATAAAATTTCTGTAAGTGTCCTCAGGTGTGCATCTACCATTTATCCTCAATTTTCCCCTCAAGCTAATGGGAACTGCGGCTTGGGCCAGGACCCTCTGGATCCCAGTAAAGTGACCCCTTCCCCCCACATGTGGGAGTCCTGACGAGATACACCCCTTAGCCAGAACCCCATTCTGAAATCAGAATGTGCTGGGGTGGACCGAGCACTGACCCAAAATCAGTGGCTATTAGCCACAAGGTATAGATGGAACTCTGTCTAGGGCAGTGATGCTCTGTCTTCTTGGTGTTTGGGGGGGGAAGCAATCAGTGGGAGGGCTTCTAGTGTCCCTTCCCCACTGGCAGACCTCCTGATGACACCTGGCTTTTTGGCCATTGTGTGACGCAGAGTGTTGGACTGGATGGGCCATTGGCCTGATCCAACATGGCTTCTCTTATGTTCTTAAAACCCTCCAAGGAGCCTTCTTCCAGCTTAAATCAAGAGGAGTTAGCCATGTTAGTCTGTAGTAGCAAAATAGGAAAGAGTCCAGTAGCACCTTTAAGACTAACCAACTTTACCGTAGCATAAGCTTTCAAGAATCACAGTTCTCTTTGTCATGCACCTGACGAAGAGAACTGTGATTCTCGAAAGCTTATGCTACAGTAAAGTTGGTTAGTCTTAAAGGTGCTACTGGACTCTTTTCTATCTTCCAGCTTAAGGAACCTTCTTTTAACGGAGGAGCCACTGAAGCAGGAAGAAGGCTCCTCAGGCAGTGGGAAAATTTTCCAGCTTTGCTCCGAAGAGTTGTAGGATACAGGTAGAATCCGCCCTGCTGCCGACAACTACTTAAAAAAATTGCACAGTAAAAGAATCTCACCTGAAGCAATACCTTTCAAGAAACACACCCAAAGTGAGATCGTTCTTCCCATAGAATTCCATGGTCACGATCCTAAAATGATTGAGAACAAGACGACACCCTTTTTAACAGTTTGAAAAGTCTTGCAATACATCTCCCTAAAATATTCAAAAGGGCTTTCATTTTTGCCCAAATACAAAGATGATTTTTAGAGAAAGCTCATGGCTACGATTCATTTCAAGATTTATATCCTACCCCCTCCCACTCAGGAATGGTTCAAAAGTTAACAATAAAATCCTGCAGCTACAAACTAAACCTACAAACTAAAAGGAAATCCATGCAGAAAAGGGCAAGGTGGCACTGAAATAATAATTTCCTAGCCTTGGGTTACATTCCGCAGAAGGAGCCTTTTCCCACCAGAATCTTTCATTAGGGAAAGGCACTTTCTGGAAGAAGTAAGTGACTCTGCTAGCCAGGGGTCATTTTGTAGAAAAAGAGCTGGAGGAACTCGTTAGCATAGCTCATTAGCATGTGCCACGCCCCTTGATATCACCAGAAGTGTCATTGGCACAACTGATTTGCATATGCCATACCCCCTGACATCACCTATCCTGGCTGTTTTGGACCCAATCCTGGCCATTCAGGGCCGAAATTGGGCCCAAAATGGCAAAAGGGGGCTGAAAATGGCCGAAAGGGGGCCCAAAATGGTCAGGATCGGGCGGCTGCTGAGTGGGAGAGTGATCCACCACCCGTCAGAGGCCCAATCCAGGACATTTCAGCCCCAATCCAGGCTGAAACGGGCCCCAAATGGCCGAGAGTCAGGTGGGTGGAGCCACCTGACATGTGACCTCTTTGGGGAACTGCCGGAATTGCATTCCTGCCTGTTCCCCCTCGAAATGAGCCCTGCTGCTAGCAGAAGGGAGATGCAGGATCGAATCCCTTTTCTGGAAGGATGTTCCAGAGCACAGAGGCTACTACAAAAAAAGAACTGGAATGAGTTGTGTCAAACAGGTTCATACAGGGAGAGACATTCCTTTTCAAGCAGGCAGGTCCGAGGCCGTGTCAAAGCTTCCAGAGTCTTAAACCTCAAATGGCACATTCCTAAAATGACTCTCCAAAGTTCAACTGAGGTTCGAGTGGCTCCTGCTTGACCTTGTTTGTCTCCAACAAGGCGAGGAAAGAGTGTGGCTTTCTCATTTCCCTTGCAAAAGCAAATGACATCTCGGTCAGACCCTTCCGGTTACAGCTACACCCAGCGCAACAATTCTACCACCACTGGGACAGAACAAACCCTTCAGCAGAAGGGCATTTCCAACAGTTCCCTCAAACTTGATTTTATTGATTTTATTTACTTACTCTGAGTAATAGGCCTTTTGAATACCAGTGAGAAAAGTGGACAACAAGTAACATAAATAAAATAAATTAAAAAAAGCCAGTCCCCTTCTGCGTTTTAAAGCAAACCATTACACTTTGCAGTATTTACAGAGTTTGCAGTGCTCACATCTGCCGTCACTGCACGAAGCATGTGACACTGAGAATTACCGGGTCTTTTGACACTCTGTGGGGAAAGGGGTGGCAGGCCACAAATATGGCTCCTTCCCCTCTTTAAGCGTAGGGGTGGGTACAACGGAAGGCGGGCAGATTTTCCGTCCGTGCCAGGAGTTCAGCCCTTCTCCAGACGTTGGAAGGGTGATGGCCTTGCACCTTCCCAGGCCCAGGAGCTGCTGAGTCACATGAACCAGGCTGGAAGCCATGTGAAATTAGCGCCACCCGACTCAGATATGGCGAGGTGAGAATTACGACACACACACACACCCCTTGCGTCAAGGCCAGAACTGTGGACAACGGACCAAGAGAGCTGAGGGCCAGTGAGGGACTCAAACCAAGCACCAGGAAAGCGAGAACAGAAAGGCCTGATGGAATCCTCTCCACCACGGAGTGGCTTTGCCTCAATGTCCGGCCGCTTAGGACAGGCCTGGCATCCTTGCTCACTCCTCAGCAGGAACTTCCCAAAAAGGGGCCACTGACCCAACAGGAAGAGCTCCGTGGTCACAGCCCTTGGGTTCAGGGCAACAAAATCGGGGATAGGAAAGTCTGGGGAGATCGGTCCCGCTCCTCAAGCATCCTCCATCAGGAGGACAACCTAAAGGAGATGCAGCAGAGCTGTGGGGCGCCCCAATCTGAAGACGGAGGAAGAACTGCAGACTCAGCCTTCCCCCCCACCCCCAGCTTCTCCTCTGACCCCCAAGGTCAAACACATTGTGCAGGAGCCATGTTCCCACCTCGCCTTTACGTAGGAAAGGAGGTCTCCTTGGGAATTAGGGAACTAAGTTAACCAAGGGAGAAAGTCGGAAAGGAGTTTCATACCATGGACTGACGCAGGCACTTGGAGCGTTGCTGGACTGGGTCGAAGAGCTGCTAAAGAGCACGCAAAGCCTCTGGTGGTTGAGGGGGCTGAGGCAGTCCACCTGGCAAGGCACATCCAAGAGGGAGTTAAGGAACCGTTCCCAACGGCGCACCGTCACCTACTTCTGACATGCAGAGGAGGGGCTCTTTCTGTACAAAGTGAGCCCTTTGGGCCCCAGCGTGTTTTAAAATTTATTCTAAACAGTGATCCAAGTCACACAAATTCAGCTGAATGGCCAAGGAAAAGGCAGGGGGGTTCTGGGTAACGTTACAACAAACCAGGAGCACAGTTCTTTGGGGCATGGAACACAAGGCCCACGTGAAACACATGCCTATGGGATTCTCCTCTACGCTGTTCACGCCCTAAGCAGACTTGCAACGGCATGTGCGAGACACCACCTTGCAACTCAGAGGCACTTGTCAGTGGTTTTTAAAAGGTAAGCTAGAAGCACTTCCCTCCCAGCAGCAAAGATTCAGCGCGCCATGCACCAAAGACTGACACGCTAACAATGGATGCTACAGCAAAACACAGAACGCACATGCCAGATTCTGGTCCCTGGAGCCCCTTCCTTTCCTGAACTCTTTGGATGGTTTTAGAAGAGAATATGATATGCCCTGGTGTTTCAAGAGGGGCAGCCATGTTAGCAAAACAAACAGGGCCTGGGGGCACCTTTGAAATGAGTAGTCTATTCCAGTGTAAGTTTTTCTGAGTCAGAGCAACCTTCCCAATGGAGACAGAGATACAGACACATACCAGAAAGGCAGGCAGGGGAAATGTCACAGGCTAGTTTTAAAACAATATCGAGTCAAAAGAGCTGGATCTTGCTTTAACCTGACCTATCTTTGTAATACCTCTTTCCCATTTCTCTGCTTTATTCTGTCGCATGCATAAACACACACATACACACATATGGATTAACATAATGGATGTACTCTTCAGTACATCTGATGAAGTGAGACAACGAATCTTGTCCGGGGATAAATTGTTAGTCTCTAAGGCAGGGCACAATTGCTTGCGCCAACACCTTTCCTGGTGCCTGCCAAGTGTTTTTAGGAAGTGGGTGGGGCCGGATGGGGCTTTTGCCAAGCATGGCTTCTGATTGACGTTTGGCGATTTGATTGGCTGTGCACTTTTAAAAACACTACTTTGGCAGAAGCTGCTTCCGCTGCACAAGGTACTTCACTCTGTGACTGAAGCTAAGTTGTGGCAGCCATTTTGTTGTTGCGCCTACGACACCCATGTCAGAGCTCCAAATGTGCCCACAGGCTCAAAAAGATTGGGGACCACTGTTCTAAGGCACCACAGAGCTCTTGTTTTAATATGCCCTGATAAAGTTCTTTAAGAGCCCCAATCCTGAGATGTTTATCCAAAAAGAAAAATGCAGTCATTAATTAGAGAAAGGACATTAGTTAACTTCTTGACTGAATGGAAACCGTTAATAGACTTTTTGCATGAAATGGATAACAAGGATTTGATGACATCTGGGTGTATGGATTAAGAAACAGGAATAGAAAAAAGAGGGGGTTTGTGACTAACTTAGAATAAGTGGGACTCTAGAAATGATATATACTTGTTGCGGAGAAAATTACTTGTAGTGTAATTTGGTGGGGGTTGTTTTCTTTTCCTCTTAATTTTATAGATATATGTATTGTTAGTGTTATGTTTAGAATTGTGTGCTTTTTCTTGTTCTCTATGTTTGTTGTTTATTGTGTTGTGGTTTATAGTTTAAATAAAGAAAATTTTAATTTGACAAACAGAAAAATGCAGTCATATATGCTTCTGTTTCAAAGAGATGGCTGCCTGAAAGTAAAGGGGCTTACAGAAGGAAAGGAAAGGAAAGGAAAGGAAAGGAAAGGAAAGGAAAGGAAAGGAAAGGAAAGGAAAGGAAAGGAAAGGAAAGGAAAGGAAAGGAAAGGAAAGGAAAGGAAGAGAGAAAGAAAGAAAGAAAGAAACCACTGTAGACTGAGCATCATAGTTAATGTGTTGTTAACCCATTTTCCTTAAGGGGGAAATCACACACACATACCACACACACACACACGAGCGCACTCTCGCTTCTAAGTTCCTATACACACAAACAAAAACAGCCCATTTGAAAAGTTCACTTACTTTATGAGTCCATAAAGATTCATTCTGCACAAAACCTCTATCGTCGTCTTCTGTTTTCATACCAGCGGTCTCTTTCGACTGAACAAACGGATCCGAACTCTTCTGGGCGATCCTTCCTCCCCTGGCCCGGTAGTCGGACAGAACCGTGGCCAGCTGTTTGCTGTTGCTCAGAGGCTCAGCGATCCTGCTAACGACAAATTCGTGGGGCGGCAAGATCTGAACAGGCTTGGGCTGGGCGCTTCCATTCATGGATTGCAGCCCAGAGATGTCCCTTAGCAGCTGCTTCTTCCTCCTGCTGTCCAGCTCTTTGTATTCCTTATTCAGGAGAGGAGACAAATAAACTTGCTCCAGGAAATAGTCCCTGGTAGGGCACCTCATGCCCCTCTCTGTTAACAGAAAGGGCTCTGGGAAGGTGAGGACGGGGGAAATGCAGAGAATGATATCCTGCAGCTCTTGCTTAAAGGCTAAGGAAAAGGATTTGAGGCGATCTTCTGAGGAGGTCACTTCTTCCGTGACATACAACCCAGTGTCATCTTGCAAGGGGTCCCTAAAAACTCTTGTGTGGCTTTTGGGCTCCTGGGGGCCACCCAAATCCTGCAGGCTCTCCAGTTGAGTGCCATCTAAAATCCCCAGGCGGAGGGCCAAGAGTGGCTCTGGCCCCAGTGTCGGAGAGAACACTGCTGCTGAAGAATCCACAGGCGGTAGCTCTTGCACGTCACCACCATCCTCTTCCATCAGAGTCCTTTGTTCCGAGGCGCTGATGTCATCAGAGGACACAGATTCCGAGACGACGGGCAGCTTGTCAGAAAAGACATCTGCATCTTTTACCATCATGCCGTTTTCTCTGTTCACCAAGTTTTGATACCCGTTTTCTTCTCCCTGCTTTTCAGACGAAGAGTGAAGGGAGCCATTCCTGGCCGATGTCGGGGGCATGGCAAATTCGTCCATAAGGAAGGAGATCTCCAGCTGGGAATGGTAAGCCACGCAAATCATAAAGATGAGGATCTCCTTCACTCGAGCCAGCTCATATTCGCCAGCACCGCACAGCTTGATGGTGCAGCCCAGGTGCTGAGGACATCCTTCAAAAAACATCAATGTCTTGGTTTGCTCTGGGAGATTCGGGGCAGGAGATGGGGAGGAGAGGAGACAGAAGAGACAACCGTCAGTCTTTACAGGCAGGTTTAGCACGCGGCAAATATACATGCAAATTCTAACTGTTTTAATTTAATAACAGTAAATAAATAATAAAGGAGCCCCGTGGTGCAGAGTGGTAAGCGGCAGTACTGCAGCCCAAGCTCTGCTCATGACCTGAATTTGATCCCGGTGGAAGCCGGGTTCAGGTAGCCGGCTCAAGGTTGACTCAGCCTTCCATCCTTCCAAGGTTGGTAAAATGAGTACCCAGTTTCCTGGGGGTAAAGTGTAGATGACTGGGGAAGGCAATGGCAAACCACCCCGTAAAAAGTCTGCCAAGAAAACGTCATGATGCGACGTCCCCCTATGGGTCAGTAATGACTCGGTGCTTGCACAGGGGACTACCTTTACCTTTTTAAATAAATAATAAATCAATCGAACTGATCCAAGCATTAAAATCAGCCACCTAAAATGGCGCAGTTACTACCGGCACACAAAGCAAGCAGAAGAACACAAGAGACGCCAGGCAGCACTGAAGCCCAAGGCAGCCCTGCTTCCTCGCAGGCCTGGCGAACAGAGGTGTTTGGATCAGCTGCCTGAAAACCCAGAGAAGGTGAAACCACAGAAGAGGTCCTCTTGACTTTCCTGAGAAGTTCTTGGAACAGGGAGGGTTATATTCTGCCTGTATTCCCCCCCACCCACCCCCTCACCCCCACATGAGGTCTGAACAACATGGAAAGTTCCTTACAAAGATGAGCATGAAAAGCCCTTTTGGGGTGTGTGGGGGGGGGAACAGTGTGAATCCTCCTTGACCAAAATAGGGGGAAGGAAATGCATAGGAGCCTATGCTGCTGGAACAAAGGTAGTGTTGCCTGCCTTATAGAACTATCAGGCATTAAAACAAGCCCTTCATCTCAAAAAGGAACCACCATCAATATACTTCTGGCTAAACCAGGTCGGGACATCTGCGTTTTACTCACCATTAGGCAACTGGAACACCTGTATGTAAAATTTATGGCAGGTTCCCAAGTGTGGCTTGGTCAACAACTGATCCATCGACATCACCAAGTCTCCCTGAGTCATCCGACTTATTCTGTCCAAGACTTGCTGTAAGACATTGATAAGATCAAGGCTGCGTCTCAGCCTACATTTCACTCTGCATAATGCAGGAAGAGAGAACAACAG
Source organism: Eublepharis macularius (assembly GCF_028583425.1). Lineage (NCBI taxonomy): Eukaryota > Metazoa > Chordata > Lepidosauria > Squamata > Eublepharidae > Eublepharis > Eublepharis macularius. The sequence continues at coordinate 212,484,435 of NC_072791.1, read as the reverse complement.
GTTAAAGGCGGTGGTTCTTAAACTTCCAGCTGCTATTGCCTACCAAGAAGACTGACGGCGCAATCCAAAGGAGAGTTACTCCAGTCTAAGCCCATTGATTTCAATGGAGTAACTCTCCTTAGGATTGCACTGAAAATCATCAACAAGTGCCCTTCAAAGCCTGCCAAAAAAATAATAGTGGCTCCACAGCACTCTACACAAGACAACGTTTGGTAAAGGCACATTTGTAACATATGCAAAGAAAGAAGAGAGGTTCGCAAAAGGAGTGCCAGTTTTTATTTGTGCCTAATTGGCACATTTTGGAGAAGCTTACAGTGCCACCGCCTAGCTTTCTTCCGGCCTCATGGATAGAGGAGAACAGCTGGTGGTTGGTTTTTTGCCCCAAGGGTGCTTAGGGCATTCCTGTTTGATTCCACTGGCCACTTCAAGGCCCTTGGAGAGAAAGCAGGGTTTTAAACTTAGCTCAGGGGTGAGGCAGTAGGAACCAAGTCTCCTAGAACCCAGTATTTGAACATCTGTTTGGTCCTAGGTCAGTATCCCCCACAAGGCTAAGACCAAGCTATTGACTCATCTCCAATTACCAAATGCAGATCTACCAAATACAGATCTGGCCCAAGGAAACCAAACCAGCAACATGAGACAATCTGTGACCTTCCCTAAAATTTAGCAGCTACGTTTCCCCAGCAAAAGCAGAGGCAGAAAAAAGGTTTAAAACACATGTTCATTTGTGCCGTAAGGAGAAGGCACGTGGGAAAGAGAGTGGTGCTCAGTGCAGACAACTCTATGCCCTAACACTGTCCTACGGCACTGAAGCGTCTGCAAAGATGAGCAAGCTAACAGCCATTGTAAAAAAGACAAGATAAGCTATTTTAGAGATCCTTGGTAGAAATCCATTTTAGAGATCCATTGTAAAAAGACGAGATAAGCTATTTTAGAGATCCTTAAAGTAACCCATTTATCGCTCCGAGAATATTTTGCTTTGTATCAGTCCGTATTTCAAGCTGAACGCCCCTGCTTTGCGGAAAATTCCAGCACTTACCGGCTTAACATTTGTGACTAAAGTAATGCCATGTTCCAGCAGCAGTTCCTGGGCGATGTGGGCTACCGTTTTTTCAACTAGAACCAAGGTGGGCCTGACATCCACTATCCGCTGGACGTAGTTCTTTAAAAACTCCCTCTCCTAAAACAGCACAAACAGGTCAGGAGTCAGTGTGGACAGATCAGCTGGTGCTCAAACGGTTCTGTGCCTCGAAGGCCACAAAACGTTTAACAGAAAGCAATTTTTATTCCAAACAACAATCGGCGAGGTGACAGCCGGAACCCCCTTCCGAACTCCCCCCAACTTTTCTGATATTTTCTTTTCTTTTGGAATTAGGAAAATGGTTATTCAAAATGTATAGCATGGAATGTTTTTTCTTAAGATAACCTACAACATTCGACAATGATAATTTCTATGTACCAGTAAACATATACGACATTTTCAAGGAATGTTTGTTTTAATGAGAGGAATTTGGGCCACAATTAACTATTGTGCCTGATGATGAATTCAAAGATTTGGTGTGTTCAATGTTAAAGGTTAACTTGATATCCACATATACTATTAGTCCTACTATTATGATTGTAAGAAACTGCTTCTGTCCAAATATTAGTTCAATTTCAATTTTTATTTCTTCCTGCCTCTGAGATAGTAAAATTAAGACTCACGTGCTAAGGTTGCATAGGGTGCAACATACTGCAGCACTCATGAGTATTGGTTATATTTGTAATTTTGCTTGAAGAGAACACAGATATTTATAATTTTTAAATTCCACAAATATGCCAAATTTATATATACTCAGTTAAAAACAACGGCATCTATTTCAACTTTTCCCCACATATGTTTTCTCCCCAGAATAGAAAAAGTGGTTTCCCCCAGATTTCAAAACTTTCAGAAATTTCTATTTTTACCAAGAACCAACAGAGCTAAGTGATGGGCTTTTTATGCCCAAGATGATATTAAACATGGAGATACTTGGCCCCAGAAGTTTGGTGGCTCTCCCTGGACCAGTCAGCTTAACCTTCCCGCCCAGGCTGTGGTTGCTAAGACAGAACGGAGAATGATGTTGTAAGCTACTCTGGGTCTCCACTGGATCTAAATAAATAAATACAGTGGGCCGGGCGGGGGTGGGATACGACCATCCTTCAAGTAGCCTTCTTCCAGCTTAAGTGGCACATCCTCCAACAGAACAGCCACTTAATTTGGAGGAACACTTCAGACTCGAGCCAAAAGGAAAGGTGGGGTATAAATGAACCAAACAAACTGTTCTGTTGTAGATCCAGAGGAGTTAGCCATGTTAGTCTGTAGTAGCAAAATCGAAGAGAGTCCAGTAGCACCTTTAAGACTAACCAACTTTACTGTAGCATAAGCTTTCAAGAATCACAGTTCTCTTCGTCAGATGCATCTGACGAAGAGAACTGTGATTCTCGAAAGCTTATGCTACAGTAAAGTTGGTTAGTCTTAAAGGTGCTTCTGTTCTGTTGTACAGTAGGATGTACCCATTTGTGAACTGCATGTTGCAAACGTGCTTTAAGAAATATTCAGAGACTTTTTGCTAACGTTATAACAGTTCTGAAGAAATGTGGCTTTCAGAACCAGACACACTAGCCTTTGGAGAAGAACGAAGCAACACTCCTGAAACTGATATCTCAGAAATGCAATAGACTCAGTAGTAGCTACTCATTTAGTAGGATTTGACAAGACCCGACAAAACACAGACAAGATAAAGATTCCACAACCTGACGAACTATAGGATCTATACACGTAAACTTTGTTTCTTCTCGGTAGAGGTATTCAATGGAACATTTCAACAGAAGAATTTTGGGATTCTTAATACAGAAATTCATCTGAGGGGGGAAAAAAAGAGACAAAGTTGTTAAATGCAAAGAAATACTTTTACATACGTGTATAATAATGTTCGTGCTGCAAAATTTTAACCTCCCTCATGTTAATACCGAGACCCAGGTTTAAATCCCCACTCCGACATCGGAGTTTGCTGGGTAACCTTGAGTCAGCCACACACACTTAGCCTAGCCCACCTCACAGGGTTCTTTGTTGTGAGGATAAAACAGAGGAGAGGGGAGAAAGATAGGGTATAAATGAAGTTAATAAATTCACTGAACGTTGAATTAATCAGTACAAGGAGGAAAGTGAAGGCCTAATAAACTCACATCCTAATAAATTCACAAGCGGAAGTCAGATCCCTTCTAAAACATAAGACCCCCCCTGCTGAACTGGAACGGAGGGCCACGTGGCGCAGCTTCACGTTTCATACAGGGGCCAACCAGTTGCGTTGCAAGGGCAACCTGCCATGTCATGATCCCAGAAATGAATAGCGAACACTAAACGTTGAAATGAACTCAACCACTTCAAATTAAAGTCATGGGGCAGAAACCCACATGATAAAAACCCAAACCTGACACAAGGAAAGGACTGAAGGAGACCCCCCTCCTGCACTTGCACTTCTTCATTAATTTTATTAATACCCATTTCATATTCTTTAGGTGTGTGTTGTGGCTTGTAATTGTTGACTCATTTTGTATTGCTGTGAAACTTCGTTCTAATAAAACAAAATGTATAACACAATTCTGCTTCTATGAAGCATAACATATTGAGTACCAGCAGGGGTCATTTCGTAGAAAAAGAGCTGGAGGAACTCATTAGCATAATCGATTAGCATATGCCACGCCCCTTGCCATCACTGAAAGTGTGTCATTGGCATATCTGATTTGCATATGCCTCACCCCCTGACATCACCTATCCTGGCTGTTTTGGACCCAATCCTGGACATTCAGGGCGGAAAGTGGGCCCACAATGGCAAAAGGGGGCTGAAAATGGCCGAAAAGAGGCCCCAAATGGTCAGGATCGGGCCGCTGCTGAGTGGGAGAGTGATCCACCACCCGTCAGAGGCCCAATCCTGGACATTCAGGGCGGAAAGTGGGCCCACAATGGCAAAAGGGGGCTCAAAATGGCCGAAAAGAGGCCCCAAATGGTCAGGATCGGGCCGCTGCTGAGTGGGAGAGTGATCCACCACCCGTCAGAGGCCCAATCCAGGACATTTCAGCCCCAATCCAGGCTGAAACGGGCCCAAAATGGCCAAGAGTCAGGTGGGCGGGGCCACCTGACATGTGACCTCTTCGGGGAACTGCCGGAACTGCGTTCCAGCGCGTTCCCCCTCAAAATGAGCCCTGAGTACGAGCCTCATACAAGACTCATGCACAGTTATGACTTGTAAGGCACTCCTTGGACAGTATCACCTGTGCACATCTGAGCACAAGTATTTTGCCAAACAAGCACAGAATATAAACAGGACACGTGCAAAATCAGGGGAAATGCTAATAGTTAGTCTGAAAATATACTAGGGAGCACTGGGATAAAATCCAGGTCACAAATTTTCTAGTACTAAGAAATAGTGAGTCAGGAGAGCAAAACTCAGAGCTGCAGAATGGGTTCTTCACAAGGAAATGACCCTTCTCCCTCAGGGATTCTTTTCTCTCAGGATATACAAACCCAGACAGCTGTATCATACCTTCTTATGAGCGACGTTCTTGGTGCACACAAAACCATTCACCATCATCGAGTCAAATTTTTTCCCGCCGGGAATCTGACAAAAGAGCAAAAATTATCTTGAATCCCCTGGTTTTCCAACCACATCTAGTTTGCGTTAAGAAGTGAAGCTATTTTACAGCAAGGGGTTTTTTTTACCACCAGCACCGATAAGCCAACCAGAAACAGCCTCTGGATGACGCTACCCGCAAACCAAGTTCCTTTGAACTGCCCCTTTGTGCCCAAAGGGCTCTAACAACGCTTCTGACCACCTGAGCCTGGGGTCCATGACAGCCCCAAGCGTTCACTGGATGGAACACGTGGCCCCATCTCTTGCCTCTGCACGGTCTCCTGGTCATCTGCAGAAGGAAGTGGCTGCACAAACTCTCCCTCCCCACTCTCTTCCTCCATACAGTTGCCACCGCAAACAATGAAGTGATGGTGTGGAGGCAGAGGCTGGGGTCAGCGCACTCCATCCCGCTCTTCCTCCCCATGTATTCAGCAGATGCGTAGGGCTGTCATGTGCACCAGACTCCAATGAAGGGCCTTCCTGGACTGGCACTCCGTTCGCCTCACAGTCAATGTCCAGCTGATAGTCACCTGCGGGGCTGGGTCCGGCGTAAAGTTTTCACGCTACAGCTCTTGAGAAAGTGGAAACATGAGAAAAAGACCACAGTAGCCACTTGTGTGAGGTTAAATTTATTGTATCCACAGCTGTGTTTCTTCTTGCGCAAAAATCTTGCGCAACCAATTTCTGGGCATGGTAATACATAGGGAGGAAAGTGCGAGGCACAACATCTTGCCCAAGTGGAACTGTGCTAAGTCCATTTATGTTTCCTCTTGCACATTGCGGGACCCAAGTTGTTTACAATTCAGACGGCTTCCCTTTCGCCACCTACCCGGATGTGACAATCTAAAGTGCCTTCATGAAACAAGGTTGCGAGAATCATTTTTTTCAAATTGCCTTTTACTTTTCAAGACTGAGAGCTCTTCTGCTGTCCTGCTAAGCACAAAAGCGCCTGGGTAGCACACAGATGAACACCAGCTCGCCTTCCTCCTTGCCAACAGCAATTCTCCCCAGCATTCTATGAACTTTTGAAGTGTTTCTCTGAAGAGATGCTTTTGTTTACCAAATCTCTGAATGCACTTCTGAATCCAAACCCAAAGACAGCAAGCTAGCTTATCAGTTTTCTATTTCACGACTCAACTTCCGTGACGGCATTTACTTGGAAAGTCTTTATGTCCAAGCGATCAGGTTTAAACTAAATAAAACCTTATCTCCTTCCAGCTGCAGCCTATAAGGACAGGATTAAATGCTGCATTCAAAAGCATAGAGAAACAAAAAGCATTTGTCAAGGTTAGTAGTAGTAGTAGTAGTAGTAGTAGTAGTAGTAGCAGCAGCAGCAGCAGCAGCAGCAGCAGCAGTAGTAGTAGTAGTAGTTGTAGGCTCAACGACTCTCCCGTTTCTACAGACCAACAAGGTTAAGTTAGTGGGCCACAAGTCACACAGGCCTGGGTTGGTTTCAGTTTGTTACAGCAGAAACCCCCACTGAAGTCTTTTCCACAGGTCGGCGTCAGCCTGACAGAAGTACTGCTCTTCCGCTTCCCTTCCCCAGTCCCCCCACCCAAGCTCCCGCCCCACCAACTCACTTTCTTGACATGGACGAACTGGCGGATGTCCATGTCGTCGTCTCTGTTCTTGACATCGGGTCGGACCGTCTGAACGACTTGGCAGACGACAGGCACAATGATGTCCCTCCAGGAGAGGGACAAGGATTCACTGTACAGCAGCTGCTGGAGCAGGCCCAACATGTGGTTGTGATTAGCCGAGCTGCAGGGAGAGGGAATCAGGAAAAAAACCCTTATGAAGGGCTGTTAGTTCTTCATAGTTCAGCGGCGTCAGCGAGATACATCCCTCCATCCACCCACCCAATGAGGGCACATCCTTTACATTTTAATAGGTACGTGTCAGGGTCATGGCCCCTGCCATACTCGGGGGGGTTGGGGTTCACTGTTGGGCTGCAGACCCGATCTTCTGTGACACACTTTGGGAGTGCTTTTTCCTCTGACCCAAACTTGCTGAGGAAGCGGCTTGAGAAGCTGTGTGAAGCTGAGAAGGAATGCGGTTCTCAGCGTTGCCAAGGAGACGTGGCCTATGTCTAGGACTGGATTCCTAGTCATAACAATTCTACTTTCTTTCACTTTACTTTCTGTTGCTGAGCATAGATGGGAACATAGCTAAAGCGGGGGGGATTAGAGTAGCGTGGGTTGTGCTTGAAGGGTTTAATATTCCTAGTAGGGGGAGGGAAAAGTTATTCCTGACAAGAAATGTCTGTGGTGCCGTACTATTAGATTCTCAATAAAGTTTTAACTCATGTCTCCATAGACTCGTGCAGTGAAGTTACTGAGATCTGAATTGGCAGTTCCTGACAGTATATGTCTTTAACTGAAAATGACCTTATAACTTGATGTTATGGCAAGCCTGGACTACGAGTACAGAAATTCGATCTTCCTTAAGCCTTGATTAATACTAATTCACCCCTTTCTAACCCATACGGTGCAACATTTGTGTGCAGAGTTCACCCCACTTTCCCCCACAGCAGAGGGCGAGAAATGACCCCAATATGCAAAACTTGCCACATTACAGAACATATTCAGATTTAGCATGGCCTCTCATGCAATACATTCACGGATTATTCACAAAAGTGTATTTCAGCTCAATTACATCCCCATTTGATAGGAGGTTTTATTGCGCTACCTCAGATATTATTTCTCAAGGATATAAAATACAGGCTATTAGCAACAAAAGTTCACTCTTGTGTTGGGCCTGGAATCAAGCAGCAGTAGTTTGCTAAGTGACAAATACCTCAGTCACTTCTGGCAGTCGTGCTCTTTAACAACAATCACAAAAGCAAGGGAACAGAATACGCCCCTCCCATCAGAAACGGTACAGGCCAACCCGAGGCTTCAGCACGCCCGCAACCCAACTTACAGCAGTCTCTCCATAGCTTGCTTTTCCCCATTTTCCTCTCTCAGCAAGTCGAGGTTGCTGTGGTGCCACCCCAAAGGGGTGAAGAAAAGCTCCTTGGATTTCTCTTCCACCCTCCGATTGAACAACGATTCTAAGAAAAAGGACCAATGCAAGGGGAAGAGACGTGAGATCGTAAGTCACAAACACATGGTTTTGCCTTCTACTAAGTCAACTCATTGTTCCATCAAGATCAGAACTGTCTCCTCGGAGTGGCAGCAGCGCGCCAGGTTCTCGGGCAAAGAGGCCTTTCCCATCGCCAACTACTGGATCCTTCTAAACAGAGATGCCAAGGAGGGAACTTGGGACTTGCTGAGTGCAAAGCAGATGTTCTGCCTCTGCGCCGCGAGCCCTCTCCAGCCATGCCACATGGTGGTTTTTTCAAAGCTGTTTTGCTAAGAGCCATTTCACACACAATGTTTTTTCCCCACACTGACGTGTGCCGCTGCCCGGGGCATGTCCCTTGGGAGACGCTTATCTGCCACAAGCTAATGGATTCTCCAGCTCATGCTATAGCGGGGGCTCTGTTTGACAAGCTTTTCTTATCAATCAGTTCACGTGCTGCGGCTAAGAAACTGCTACGCAATAAAACGACCATGCAGCTAGGAAGTCTGGGGCTTCAGATGCCACAGAGCATATTTGAAAGCCAAAGAAAAATCTAAAGGAGTGATGCTTTGCAGTGGCTTGGGAGCCACGTGTGATTCTTTGACATGTCACCTGTAGCTCTTCTGAGCACAGTTCCCTGGTACCTGCCCCAAGTTTTAGGGAAGTGGGCAAGGCCCTTGCCTGGTGGGCCTGTGATTGGCAAGGGGTTCCTGCCTTGAGGAACAGGTAAGCTGCAATCCTCGTTGAGGAGCAGACCTCATGCCGGGGATAGAAGTAAATGCTGGCTGAAGGAAACTGTCTCTGTGGCTCTACATGAGCTGCAGAGTAAGTATCACTGGGCTATAGAATCTTGGAGCTTGTCGGATTCTGACCACACACACCACAGGGAGAGCAAGAAAACATTTAACAAGTTGCCCCACCCATTTTAGGGATGGGTCTCAAGGAAACTGTTTGTGGTTTGTGTAATACGTATAGTGAACAGGTATCTTGCTCATATTTCATTATGTTCTGCTTTTTCAATTCCATTCTCAGCATTTTGACCTATAATGTCTGATCATTCTTTTTTCTGGTTCTAATTTTGTAACCCTACTCGGTTGCCTATTCGATGAATCATGCTGTTCGACTGCATTGTTTCACACCACAAATCCACCTTGAGTCTCTATGAAAAAGTGGGTTATAAATAAAAAATTTAAAAAATGACGGCCTTTGGCCGAATGCAAGCTTACAACTCTTCTGACTAATTTTCTGAGAATAAAGTTTACATCAGAAGCTTTTTTAGCATTTAATACTGATTCATCTTTATTTAAGTTTCCCAAGACAACCAAGTAAATCCTGCATGAGCAACTAAAAAAAACGGAACAGCAACTTCTAATTCAACTTAGAAAAATCCACAGAAACAGGGCAGCCTATGATAAGCTTGGGTGGCCATTCAAATCCCAACTTTGACAAAATGCTCATAGACGATCTTGGGTCCGCCACATTCTCTGCATTTAAATCTATGGCACAGGAGGATTGCAAAGGGAAGGAGAGCCTCCCACAACTGCTTGGAAGAAAGTGGAACCAATCTGTACTCTTAGCCATTGAAACTATTGCAGAGACCCAACCTCAGCTACCAGATGAACCGTTCCAACACCTACTTAATACTACCTACTCTAGATCTGTGATTTGTATGCGTTCTCTCCCCTTTGATAGGTTTCCATCATCTGTATTAGACTGAGAAGTGGTGACTTCCTAAAGACCCTCCACAGTAGAAGCCCGAACCAGATCTTCCTGGTCCAGCATTTTACATCCAACTTTACTGGCTTGGATTAGCACATTAGCGACACGCAAGGCTTTTTTTCTGGAAAAAGAGGTGGTAGAACTCAGGACCGCACAATGGCATCACTTTGAGTCAGCTGGAACAAGGGGGTAGTTTTTTAAGGTTTAAATTGCCCTTGGTGAAAATGGTCACATGGCCGGTGGCCCTGCCCCCTGATCTCCAGACAGACGGGAGTTTAGATTGCCCTCCATGCCACTGCACAGAGGGCAATCTAAACTCCCCTCTGTTTGGAGATCAGGGGGCGGGGCCACCAGCCATGTGACCATTTTCAAGAGGTGCCGGAACTCCGTTCCATCGCGTTCCTGCTGAAAAAAAGCCCTGGTGATATGCAAATCTGTGATGCTGTGCGGATCTGTTAAAAGGTGCTTGCACCTATTTCTAGTGGCTCAGCCAGGATGTCTTCAAGATCACCATTCCCTAAACTGGACAGTGGCTTGGATCCATGCACAGTGAGGAAGGGAACGGTTTTTGCCCATTACTCCTCCTGCAGAACTGCAAAATGGCCCTCAAAATGCTACTCCTAGGGGATGGGAACCATCAGCAATAGCTTGAGGGGGTCAGAGGTCTCCTGCAGGAAAGGGTATCAGAGAAAATTGCCCCTGCTCTGGCACCCATAGAAATTCTAGGAGACACCTAAGCCAGTGGATGAACCCCACCCCTTTTGCATATAAATGGATTCGGGGAATCTCTCACGTCAGCCACCTTCCCCCATCCATGCTAAGTAACTCTGCTCTTGTCCACTCTACTGGGACAGTTGCCAAGGGATTAATTCTCAGTCCACTTCTTACTGGGCTCTCTTCACCACAACCAGTTTGGTGTAGTGGTTAAGAGCGCAGGACTCTAATCTGGAGAAGCGGGTTTGATTCCTCACTCCTTCACTTGAAGCCAGCTGGGTGACCTTGGGTCAGTCAATTAAGAGCAGCAGGACTCTAATCTGGAGAGCCAGGTTTGATTCCCCACTCCTTCACTTGAAGCCAGCTGGGTGACCTTGGGTCAGACAATTAAGAGCAGCAGGACTCTAATCTGGAGAGCCAGGTTTGATTCCCCGCTCCTCCATTTGAAGTCAGCTGGGTGACCTTGGGTCAGTCACAGTTCTCTGGAGCTCTCTCAGCCCCACCCACCTCACAGGGTGTTTTGTTGCGGGGATAATAATAGCATACTTTGTAAACCATTCTGAGTGGGTGTTAAGTCATCCTGAAGGGTGGTATATAAATCAAATGTTGTTATTATTATTGTTATAACTTTCCACAGGCCTAAGCACTGGGGGAGGAGGATGGAAGGTAAAGATTTACGTATCCTCCCCCCTAGCTGTAAATGAAGGAGACTGGAAATGTGTGGAACAATTTGATCTGTTGGGCAGTTGAGTGAAAATGGACCTCAACAGACAGTTTTGCTTGATAATATCCATTTGAAAACTGCACTGCTTGAGCGTGCACCCACATGCCAGGTTTATGCTGCTCTCTCAGAGGGAAAAACTGCACAGGTCATCTTCCCACTGGAGCTCAAATACTAGCATGTACAGTAAAGCAGGTACACTGTGCAGAAAAATGAAAGTGATGCCCTCAGCCCTTTGCTGGCATTCTGGAAACAGCCACACGTTTAGATCAGATGACGGAGAAGACAGGGATCTCCTTAACACATGCATGTCAAGTCCTGATTAAGTCTCAAAAGGGCTTGGGGATGGGGTTTAACTAAACGGTATGCATGAAGCGGTGTTATATTTTATTTAAAATTTGTGTGCCACCCTTTCCGCCCAACTTAAGAGTCCCCTAAAAACATTCAAACAAGTTTTAAAATACATATATATTAGCAATTAAAAACAAAACATGCAAATGAAAAGCAGGGCCGGTGAAGGAATGCCAAACAAAACAGAAACGTCTTCACCCACTGGCAGAAGTTAATGACGGAGGGGAAACAGACAAGTCTCCCTGGAGCGGACAGAGTATTTATTGCCAAAAAACCTGTTGTGGGTTTTGGAAGAATATTTGCAAAAAGCTTCCCAGCATGCTTCTACTTTTAAGAAACAGATAAAAAAAATAGCAGCCAAAACTTTTAAAGACAACAGCAATAGTAAGATATCCTTTTGCTGAAAAGCTACTCCGGTGGACCAGTTTTATGGGATTTTTGAGCTGTGGAAGGCAACGGTTTCTTATGAGCCCAAGTTGCTTGTCGGGCAGCTGATGAAGCCCAGAAATGGAAAATTGAACTTTGCTGTCTTATGCAAGCGAGAGGAGCATACAGTCAGTACTAGTCATCAGTTAAAAATTGGCTCCAGGTAGCTTCTTCTGTGTGCGTACACAGAAGGGTTTGAACAGAACATTCACGGAAGCTGACCTACGCAACAGAAGCCAAAAGGAAAGGTCAGATGTGGTCACATTCACATTTGCCTGCCAGATCTGCAGAGATTGCATTAGGTTCCGTATGCGGTCACAGTTGCCCTAACACAACACACAAAGCTTTTCAGGGCAGGGAGGGGGGGCACAATTTTAAAGTGTTCACCCAACAGTTCTACTGGCTGGGAAATAAATCCCACCCCCCTTCCCCTTACCTTTGATGAATGCGTCACTTATTGAGATCATCTGTGGCCCTCCGTTGTCCGCAATCAAGTACTCTGAAAGAAGAGAGCAAGCAAAAAAGAATATATGGAGACACGGCGGAGAAACAAAAGGAAACGACAAGCTGGGCTGGTGTGGCTGCTATAATTATATGGCTTACACACCCACTCCACAAGCACAAGAAATATGGTATTACTCATGTCACATGTCTACTCCCTGCTGCAGTAACAGATCCAGAAAGCAGACTGGAATAACTTTGCCTTCTCTCTTGTTCCACGTCTGTGCTGGCAGGGCTACCAAATAAGAAACAGATGCAAATAGGAAGCAGCTTGATAGGAAAAAGGTGATGACAGAGAGCAGCATTCCTGATCCACACACACGGCCCTCCTTTACCTAATAGCAGGTTAACCTTCCATTGAGGAGCTTCACACAGCAAGCAAAGGTTCAGGCAATACCAACAAGTGAAAACCAGGCCTGTTGTTCAGATTTCTGTATTAATTATTCCCCCCTCCCCTGCTGGCACACCCTTGCCACTCTCAACAAACAACGAATGTATAGCCGAGTGCAATGCCTTAGGATCCATGGTGTGGCTCCCTCTCACTGCGGGTTACTTACTAAACAGAGGCCTTTGTCTGGGACAATCACGGTTTGTCAAGAGGACGGAAAATCCTAGCAAGGGAAGAGAAAAGGAACGCTGAACTGCCTCTCTGACGTGAAAGGTCTGGAACGGTCTACAGTCTCCTGTTCACAAACTGATCATTGCCATAAAGGGACAGCAGAAGTTCCAAAACTCGGCCTGAAATGGTTACACCCGATTAGGGAAGCAGCAGCCCAGGCAGGTTATCTAAATACGATCAGGCACCACCAGGCTGAGCATGCATATCTTCTCCACAGGCTCCGCCTGATTAAGCCAGTTTCCCCAGGGTAGAAAAAACAAAACAAGCAGCTCTCTATTTCATCTTATTGTGTGTCCTGCTGAAAAACTCTGAGGCGGTTCCCCAAAACTTTACTCAAGCCCTGCTCCAGGATATGACAGCCTCCCCCACCCTCGTTCAACTTCCCAATAAGTTAGGAAAAACAGCTACAAATATTATACAGATGCAGTATGTCAGTTCAAGGATCGCCTCGCTCTATCGCTCTCAGCACAAACCGTGCACATTTTCTTAACTTGCAAAAAGGGGCAAAACTCCCACCAAGCACCTGCAAACAGAAGACACCCCCTATACTTCCCCCAGTATTTTTAAAATGTTCAAAACCTGTTTAAAAAGCGACATCAATTCTAGCCTTGTGCTAGTTTCCAGCTCCGAAAACCTACACACGTAGCAAGGCAAAAGAAGTCCGTTCCTCTGACCAACACATCTTGGCCGTTTTCACACTGCTTACCGGCCACAGAACATCGCGCCAAGCTCCCAGAACGACAGCATCTTCCTGGCGCGATTTCGTGTGAGAACAGCAAAATTGTGCCAGGAAGACACTGTCCATGCCGGTAAGTGACAGAGATTCATGGCTGTCCAAGTGAAGCAAAAGAGACACAAATCTTTGGATCTGTTTTATGGGGGTTTTTTAAGTTGCGATACTTCTGACCTAAAAATTCTCTAGCCACCGACAGGCACGGGGTTGGATCTGGTGTAAAATTCCCACTTTTGCACGCCCTCTTGCGTGCTGCAGCAACTGCTTGCACAAGTCAAACCTTCAGCCATCCCACTTGCATTTCTGCTTGCCCAAGAACTTGTATAACCAATTCTGGACACTGTAGAATACAGGGAGAAAAGGCCAAGACTTTGTGCAGGGAGAACTGTGCTAACTTCATAGTACTCTTTAAATGCCTTGGCAATATTTGGGTCAGTTGCCAAGCCAAGTCACTTTGAAATGGGTTTTTCAGGATTTCCTGTGAAAGGCCTGAAAGACTGAACACTTAAATCTCATTCTCACAGTAAACTACATCAGAACTTTGAAACATGCAACAGTATCGTACAAAGCTTAGGGCACATCAAAGCACGTGACAGAAATAAGCCTTCTTGCTACTACAGTTAACTTGACAGCGTTAGTTTGACTACAGATAACTTCAACTGAAAAGTTTTAGTGAGCAGAAGCGGTTGCGTATCTCAGAAAACATAGCTGAAAACTATTTTTGTTATTTTCTCCACATGAGTCTGTGCTTGCATAGGTGAATTTACCTTGCATGTCATGCTCCCTTTTATCAAAGAAAGGAAAAGAGCCAATCTAAGTTCCATTGTGGGTGGATTTGGAATGATCAGGAAAATGAAAGAGGACAAAAAGAGCAATATTCAGCTTTCAGGATTTCGGTGTATGCCTTCTAAAACGGTTAACTGTGGAAGGAGAGGTTACCACAGAGATGGCTACCAGAAGCCCTCTGTTTTAATGATTTTCAGTAAAGAAATCTGGTTCTAACCTGCACTAAAGACAGCAGGGTTCTGTGGAATCCTGAAGATGCACAGTTTTATGGTGGTATCAGATTTAATGAGCCAGAGGTCCCCTGGTCAGATGCCACCATAAGGGTGTTTGTCATCAAGGTACCTCAGAATCTGGAACAGTCTAACATGGCTAACTTTCAAAGGAAAATATATTTCTAACATCTCAACACCCAATACAAAACGAGTAACCAATATAAGGCAGGAAAAAACTGCTGATTTAAAACATACTATAAAATGTCTAAATATCCTTTAATTTTATTTTTGTGGTAACTGTGTGAAATATATGAACCTGTAAATTGTTGATGTTGCAGAAAGTTTTACCTTGTATTGTAACTCTACTCCCTAATAAAGACACATTTGGTCTCCTGATTTATGTCTCTGTGAAAAGAGGAGTTTTTAAAAGCATTATCACAATGGTGAGGTATCTTGCTATAAATATTATGGGATAGTTTGTTTAGATTTTTTTTGGTGTATTTGTTTTAAACCAGCTGCTCGGTTCTGCCATATTATGTATAGTCACATAGTTTCAGGTACAGAAGATTTTTTCATCAACTTTTGTTTTCTGTTTGGGAGTTGGTTGTAGAGTTTGTTTTTCCTTTATTGCAATATCATCATTTAAAGCACCTCAACTTGGCTATATATATGAGAAAGAGACCACACTCACAATGTGTCTCCATCCCACACTGGCATGCTAGCTACTTGGACTAGCGCCTCATCTGACTCAGGGCCAAGCTACAAGTGACGAATGACACAGGTTGGACCCTTGTCAGCTTCCCTCAAGTTTTG
Source organism: Eublepharis macularius (assembly GCF_028583425.1). Lineage (NCBI taxonomy): Eukaryota > Metazoa > Chordata > Lepidosauria > Squamata > Eublepharidae > Eublepharis > Eublepharis macularius. The sequence goes on along the minus strand of NC_072791.1, from coordinate 212,469,125 downwards.
ATGGGAAATGTAGGCGTCCTGGTCTTGCAGCTTGGCTCTCCGACTGCCGTCCAACAGACTTTTCAACTGTCACTTGTCCAACATTCCACCAAGCTGCCTACATTTCCCGCCAAAACTTGAGGGAAGCAGACGAGTGTTCAACTAGTGTCCGGCATCACTCGTAGTTTGGCCCTGAGTTCTAAGCAGGCCCAGTTTGAGACCTGGATCCACTAGTAATTTCAAAGGACAGAAGGGGTTTTCTCACAACAGGGCATAGTTTTGTCTTCCCCCCCTCCTGCTACAGCCCCAAATGCCCCCCTGAAATGCTGCTCCTGGGGGTCAGGGACCCCCAGGAAGAGCATGAAGGGAGAATCAATGGAAATTCCCCTTCCCTCTTTGGTTCAGGGAGAACCTGTGGTGGATCTAAGCCTTGCTGCCCAGCTGCATCCCGTACTAGTGATGCATTCAGCAACTGATTTAGGGTGTGTGTTTTTAGGAACAACCTGTGCGAACAAAGGGTTGCCTCTCTAAGGAACGTTCCATGAGAAACTGCGCCCTCTGTGCCGATTGCCTGCAATTCTACGGTTCTTAAGAACAACAGTAAGGCATCTGGCTAAACAGAATCAACCCAGGGGATATGCAGGAATTTGCATCCAAACGAAAGGCTACCCGAGCCCTGTCCTCAACCACGGGTACCCTCCAAGGGGGCAAAACTACCTCCTACCTTTCTGGTCGGCAGGGTGAGGGGGCACATGAGGGTACTTGGAGTGCTTCTTGATATGGAAGTTCACGTTGTCCAGCTCCACATTCAGGCTGATGGAAGCGGCGGAGTCGCTGTCCATGGCAGACTGGAAGCTGCTGACTGAGGGACGCTTGCTAGGGCTGGCGGAATCTTTACGATTCGGAGGCGGGGAGGGGGAAGAAAAATACAGGGAGGAGAAAGGGGTGGGTGGGTTCAAATGGGTATTTATGGAAGATACCAAGCAGAGGAGAGAAACGGTCTTCGATTACATAAAGCCCAGTGAGCAAAGCTAAGCAGAGAGACAGAAAGACAGGGTTTTTAACAACTCAGACCTGCCAGCGCTGACCGCCTTCTGTTGAGGTCTCGAGACTGTTTGCTCATTTCTATAGTGGAGCAACAGCCAGGCCATCGGGACGCTTTGAGGTTTGAGAGGCCATGTGGGGAAATACTGCCTCTGCTTTAAAAGGACTAATCAAAGCTTTTTCGGACTACAAGAGCTGCAGGCAAAGCCAAGTAGATCTTTCACCGGTTCAAAGGTGGTTTTCCAGGGTCATCCAAAAAACTCACTGGTCAAGGTATCGTCTCCTTCTTCAGCAATCTGCTCCGTGTCGCTGTCATCAAACTTGATGTCTTTGAACCACGAAGGTTCGGAATGGCCTTCGACGGAGTTGACAGAATCACTGTCTGGAGACGGGGTTTCAGAAAATTCTGTGCTCTGCAAGGTCACCGTATTGGGGGGAGGGAGGGGGAGAAACAAGTTTCAATCATTATTCCCAAGAGCACATGAATAGGCCTACAAGAAGTATGATTTATTTAACAGAAATATTCCAGAAAAAAAGACTGAATGGATGGGGGTGGGGCTCGAGAACAGGATTATGTCTACATTCCGATTTATGGGGGCATATCTGCAAATCTGTTACCAGAAAAATCCCTACTTGCCATAAAGACGGCTGACCCTGGGCCAGTCATTCACTAAGCCTAACCTACTTCACAGGGTTGTTGTGAGGCCAAAATGGAGGGAGGCAGAAACCACCCTGAGATCTTTGGAAAGGCAAGATTAAAAAAGCACTGGGGTAAAAAATGATTTGTGTACTTCAAGCCATGAGAGAGAGACCCCTGGTGTGCACCTCTCCCCAGGCTGAGACAGCGCAAGTGGCCCAAGGTCACCCAGTGAGGTGCGTATCAGGGCGGGGATTCAGACTTGGATCTCCCCCATTCTAACGCTCCACCCATGATACCCCACCAGCTCCCACCAAAACAAAACGTTCAAGAGCAAACGGGACAGAACCCGACAGAATCCCAGGAGCGTTATGGGCCTTACCTCCTGCAGGTAACGGACCCCCTGACCAGTGGCGCACACTGCTCCACCAGAAAGCAAATGGTGTGGCGTGATCAGTGCGCCAGCTTACTTTCATAACAAACAGGACAATATGACCCAAGGCTTATACCACTAGGAAATAATTAAATTGTTCTCTCTCTTTGTTGGAATTTGAAAGAGGCAGATACTTGGGGGTGGGGGGAACATTGCTTCTTGGCAACTGTCACAAAAGCACTAGATGACATCCTACAAGAAAATATTGCTGACAAGCTCCTAATTTGGTAAGAGTTCTAAGCAGCTCTTTTAAATGCCTCCTTTGTCTTCTTTTTCCCTCCCTCCCTGAGTGACTTTCTTGTCAGTGAACGTTTCACATCTATTTCAATTTTTTTTTTAATTTTCATTAATTTTTCAAATAAGTAGTAGATAGAAAAGAAAGAAAAAGTATAAAGAAGGAAGAAGAGAAAAGAAAAAATTTAAGGAAAAAAAGAAAAAAAGATAAATGTAAAACGGTTTCCAAAGTCCGGCAAACTCCTCTTCCATTTTCCCTCTTAATATCATTGTCAATTTATCCATTTCTGCTGTTTCCATAATCTTTTCCACTAGTTCTTCTTGAGTTGGTGCTATTTGCTGTTTCCAGCGAAATGCTAATAAAATTCTAGCTGCTGTCACTGCATGTATTATAAAATGTTCTTGTTCAAGTTCTTGACCATCAATGTATTCGTTCAGATTAGTGACAATGTCAACTGATGTCCTTTGACACATTTTCCAAACAAAAACAGAACCCTTAGCAGTAAAATATTTAGTCACTATACAAGGGCAGAAAGTAATAACTTTTAAAAACGGAGTACAGATCTCATATAAGCCGTCACGAAATAAAATTCCTACCTGTAGAGGTCTGTAAAGCGCATATTCATCTCGGAAGATCTGATCGTGATGGCTGACGCATTCCAACCAGCGGCCGTCCACCAAGGCCTGCCCAATCGCAATGGCTTGAGCTCTGCAATCAAAGAACAGCGCAAACTTCAACAGCAGGAACATAACACGCCGAGACCCAAAAGGTTTCCTCTGCCTGCTTTAGCAGATCGAACTCCGTAAGCGCACGATGCTCTTCCTAATCCGCAGCTCCTCCAACAAGGAACCCCAATTCCAAGGACTTCACACGTCAATCCCTCAAGACTCATGAGCGGTTTGCAACACAGGTGGCAGCAGCAATGAAGCAGAGGAAGCAAAGAAAAATGCAGAATGGTGAGAGGTTACAGAAATATCCCTTAACTGATGCGTCCCAGTCCCCTCACCAAGTCATATGGGAAAGTTAAAGCCTATTTACAAGGCAGGGTGGGGGGTGCGATTCTAGCAAACTGGAAGACGGTGTTCAGCTCGCACACCCCACATTTATTAGTTCCACCAAGGGAAAGAAAGAGGCCTCCTTCTGATGGCCGGTTTCAACTCTGAACAAACTTCAGAACTGCCTCTGACTTCTCCCCAGGGCACGGCTTGTAGGATTCAAGACTTCCTCTTTCGGAATGAACCATAATTCACTGCGATGCCCCAAAATGACAAAAGCGCCGTTTAGTTTCTCTCACAAAACAGGACGTCTTCCATCAACGAGAAACACACAAAGGGTTGAGAGGAGGGAACATGAGAGTTAATGAACTTAAAATTTTTGGCTTGCTCACCTGAACGCAGCTAAAATCCCCCACTCCCTCTTTATTTTTGCCTTAGTTTGAAAAGTTCAGGTCTATCCCAGTTTTAAACAGATCCTGAACTAGAGTATATTACATCACCTTGCCTTTATTTTTGCATCATTTCAATATTATTCATTTTTTTTTACACAGGACACAACGGAATCTGATTAGCAACAGTTAGGTGCTTAAGCACCAAAAAAATTCAAAAGTGGAATAAGAAGAGTGAAAATGGGCAAGGTTTGCCAGGTAAGATCTAGTGGCTCAGAAGGAGGTGGTGGCAGCAAGACCATAACACAAACATTAAGCAGCTTAAAAACAAGAGGCCACCATGTTGATCCACAGCAAAGAACAAAAGCTACGTAATTAGGATCAACCAAAATAACAAGGTAGTGTGCAAGCTGTAGAGTTCTCCAGAAATCTTCATGAGGCTGGGGTGAGTGAGAAGGAAAGATCTCAGGCCAGGTTCTTAAGGCCTCTGTCAGCAATCCACAAAGAAAGTTGTGTTACTTGATGTGGCTGGTAGCTTCACCCTTGGCATGACATCCAATTGGAAGAAGCACTCTGGAGTACTTCACAATTTGAATGCTGTTATTTTGGTTGGCTTTAAGTAATATTATATGGCTCCGGTTTTCAGACTTTAGTAGTGCAAGAGGCCTCTCCAGACATGTCAAAGAGAGGACGGGGGACAAAGGAAGCTAGAACTCCACTGATACAGAACAGTCATCAATATTACGAAGGCTGGGACACAACTGCACACATTGTACTATCAGGAAGGAAGCAAGAATTGATTCCTCATCTTCCAGAGGACACAAAACAAAAAGAAAATGGTGTACTTGCCCTGTCAACCCTCTCGGGGCTTTCTAGGTGCAACTTGGGCAGCACTACACATACAGCCCCACGTCATACTACCTTTGGCACCCTCCTCAACAATCCTGCGCAAAACTGGATTCAAAAGTTCTCTTTTCCACCAAGACAGGACCAGCGGGAGTGGCTACATGGAAGAGCAGAAGGGATATAAACAGGGCTTTTTTTCAGCCGGAACACAGTGGAACGGAGTTCCGGCACCTCTTGAAAATGGTCACATGGCTTGTGGCCCCGCCCCCTGATCTCCAGACAGAGGGGAGTTTAGATTGCCCTCCTCCCCTTGTTCCAGCTGATCCAAAGTGACGCCATTGCGCAGTCCCAGAAGCATGCGTGCACTTTGCGCTTGCGCATGTGGTACCAGGGGCACCACCTCTGGTCAGGAGTTGCCCCCTGTGCTGGCAACCCACTGAGTTCCACCACCTCTTTTCCCAGAAAAAAAGCCCTGGATATAAGCAGCTCTGTATGAACCAAGAGTGTGAAGGGAGGGAGTAAGCTATACAGCATACAAAATTGGAAGCCACTGTAAGGCAGGCATTTTCATAAGGGCTCAATGTACACTTATAAAAACACCACACATACAAACTTGTGAGCAACCGGAGTCTTTATCAGATGCCACATTTTATTTATTTACTTCATTTATACCCCCCTCTTTCCACCCAACTGATATCCCAAAGCAGGTTTACACTGTTCACTCCTCCATTTTTCCTCACAACAACCCTGTGAGAAAAGCGAGGCTGAGAGTGTGTGAGGGGCCCAAGGTCACCCAGCGAGCTTCTATGTTAGAACAGGGATTCGAGTCTCCCGGATTCTCATCTGCCACCACACTAACCTCCACATAAACAGCTGGTAATTGATGGGGGGGCTGCTAGGAGATGGATGAAAGACTGAATTGTATTCCGACTTGACTCATGGGCAAGTCACCCAGAAATTCATGAGGCCTGGCATATAATTTTCTCACAATAACCTTTCCACAGGAAACCTCAACGCAAAAGCCATGCTAATATGACATCTAAGAATGATTTGGTCAGTGGTTATGAAGCATGGGAATAGCCTGCGACAGCACAGGTATCCCCTTGTAGGCGAGCGGCAGCATTTACGACACCTCAACTGCCTCAGTTACCTCCACTTGACCTTCCACTTCACACAGGCATTAGTTGTCCTGCCAGTGCTGTTAGCCCTGAGGGCATTATAACTGGTTCTCTAAGACAAAGACACGCACTGCACAGAATGATCCTTGCTCAGGACCAGTGGCGGATCAAAGGTGACACAACAACTCCACAGGGCCATCCAAATCAAAGGTAGATAGGTAGGTAGGAAGAGAAAGAGAGAAAAAGAGAGGAAGGGGAAGGGGAAGAAAGAGAGAAAGAAAGAGAGAAAGAAAGAGAGAAGGCATGCAACATGTAAATGAACAAAAGAGAAAAAGAAAGAAGGTATGCGACATGTTGTAAATGGTTTCCCCTCAGGATAACATAAACAATATGGCAAGCTAAAGAAAGAAAGGAGGCATGTGACATGTAAATGAAAGAAAGAGAAAGAAGGTATGCGACATGTTGTAAATGGTTTTCCCTCAGGATAAGATAAAAAATATGGCAAGCTATCTCCATAGCCTAAATACACAACCAGATTCAGCACAAGAAAGCCAAGGCAGGTGAGAGAAGAAATGAGCTCCATAAAAATGTCTCCAAAGGGCACGATATTCTTCAGGCTCCCCGATCTTTAGTACCTCGTAGTGATGTGGCCATTTCTCATCAGCCAATTCACCAGCTCCTTTCCCACAATGCAGTTGGGATGCGTCCGCAACCAATAGCGGTGATCCTGAAACTCCATCCCGCTGCTGTGGTGGCAGATTTTCTTCCACAGGTCCTTCAACTGGACTGAGTCCTACAAGGCGAAAAAGACAGCAGATGTTTGAGGGGGGCTGAAGGCAGAGAGGGGTGCTGTTCACATCTGGAACAAATTATTTACTGGAATTCTTTACAGGTATACAGGTGCCTTCTTACTCCATGAAGCTATTCCTTCAAGTTCCTTTTTAAAATGCAGCTAGAAGTATTTACGAAAGATCAACTGTTGGCTTGTGATCTTTCCGTCAAGGGATTCTTTAAGAAAAGCAGCAAAAGATTTTTGAATATTTTGTCCTCTCGATGTTTAAACACAACCTTAAAACAAACTTCAGTTCGTTTGGGAGATGAAGTGAGGTTTTTGCTACACTGTTTTTAAAAACGGGTTTAATGGATTTAAGATCTGTGACCCTACTGCCAAACATGGCCCTCCTCCAGCCCGATCACTGCACCCCTTGGAGGTGTTCGTACCTTCTCAGACGCTCCTCCCGCTCCCCGTAATTTGAATTTCTCCTCCTCTGAGAGCAGAAGTGGACTGAATGAAAAGGGAGCTTAAGCAAGCGCTCACTGTATCAAAATTCTACCCCCTCAATACAGACTTTGAGAGCAGACGCTGACGCCCTGCGCAATAAGCGGGATGCTGGAAAGAGTGCTTATGCAGACTTTGCCATGGATACCTGTCTAGCGGAACCCGACTGAGCCCGATTGCCTACATTGGTTCAGGCTTCCAAGATCCTACAGGCCCAGATCTGGCCTGACACCCTGGGAGTGGAAAGTGCAGCTCGGTTAATTAATTGCACTGTGAGCTGCTGCCCAGGGAAGGTGCCCTTGAGAGACGAGGGAGTCTTGGCTCCGCACATACTCCTTCTCAGTTCTCAGGCTAGAAACACTCATTGCAAGTGTGCCCTGATCAGCTGACAATCACAGAAAAGACGGCTCCTCTCTGTTCTGATCAACCACGCTTCACGCTCTCACAGAGACTTCGTTGGATCGTCCTATGCTACCTTATTCCATCAGCATGTGAGAGACTTTGCTCCATGCCAGGCCTGAGGTACCTGCACCTGCCTAGCATGGTTTATGGACTCTGTTTGTGAGTACAAGCCTCAGGCCTCTTCAGAGAAATGCAAGTTAGCAAGCTTATGTTTTTAGGCAGTTAGCTTTAGTAAAGAATAGGCAAGCTGTTTGTTGTTTTAATGCCTTTTGCTTGTGCCTTAATAGAGTGGTCCCTGCACCCTGGGACCACTCTTTATTAACTCTTCTAAGTTAATAAAACATCTATTCTATGTAAGTCTTGTGTCTTGAGTGTCTGACCGACTATGTGCAAGATCCCCCAGAGCAAAGAACCCGGAGACTGCTGAGTCTCAAAGTAAAACGGGCGGTCCACCCTCCCAGGAGGCCTGCTTGGAGTCTGCGCGGCTGTAATCAGTACTTGGAAAGGTGGGCCGGAGGGTGGTGACCCCCCAGACAATACCCCTGAGAATTACAAACATTTCTTCACAGCCTATCGTGGGTTGAATTCACACAAATTCATGTATGAACATCACAGGAGAGCGTGCCTGCCTGAGAGGCTCACGAATCCAGCTCCTCCAATCTTCTGCACCACCCAACACCGCCTCAAGCGCTACGCTTCAGAATGGAGCATTTCCCACATTCTGCTCTGATCATTTACAATGTAAGCACGTGTGTTTCTCGGGCAGGGAAGAAAGACTGCGGGGAGATGGAATTGCCATATGTAATACTTTTGTTTATGAGGATTTATACTATGTAATCGGCCTTGAGTCTCAGTACAAAGGCAGACGAAAACTAAATAAATAAAAGGTAAAAAAACAACACTTCCCCACGCACAGTAACAACATACTAGCTTTTCAGGCAAAAATAAATTACCAATGTTCCATCCCTGCAGTTGCCTACAATTAGCAAATGTTGGAAGGTTTTTTCTTTAGAATAAAAAAGAAAGAAAGCAATGATTGTGCAGCGCGGCAGCAAAGAAACTCCTAAACAGGGTTACACCATCCTAAGTCCACTGAAGTCAGTGGGCTTTGAAAGGCTTGATCCTGCTACCTATCCGGAAGCCCTGGGTTTGAATGTCCCATTTGCCATGAAGGTACTAGGGACCCTCAGGCAAGCCCCCTTTCTCGTTTCTTCCCTAAAAAAATTCTGCACTATAAGGACAATACTGGTCTACCTTACAGAGCTGTTGTAATCTTACAATACATGCTTTGAATACCTGGAGGCGCTATAGGAACACCAATACAATGAAAGGGGAATCACCTCCAGGTCAATATGTAGGAAACCTAAAAAGACGTCCGTTCCCATGAGCATACAATATAGGGTTGTTGGGATAACCCAGTGTTCTATAAAGAAAGGATGGAACACAAATACCATCTCCAAAAAAAAGAACCACCATATACTAGAGACTTTTACAGCTTGGACAACAACATCAGAAGAGGAATTGTGGCCTTGACACCCTGTCTGTTGGCCCTCCAGGGCAACTGGGTGGCTGCTACATGAAAACAAGGAACGGGACTAGATGGACCTCCGGTCTGGCCCAGCAGGGCACCTCGTGTCTTTATGTACAAGACAGCCTCATTCAAAAAGTATACAACGGGGACCCGCTTCTCTCAGAAGGGAGCAGTGCAGAAACAAGAGTGTGGCTCATACCAGGAGAATTTTGCGCTCGTCCTCGTTGGCCTCTTTTGCGTAAGTGCGGTTTGCTTGCGGGCTGACCGAGGTCTCGTAGGCAGGCACCAGGGGCGGCCCCGAACGGTCCAGAGACAGGTTAGTAACGCTGCCCGATCTGGTGGGACAAGCGGAACAAGGTTTATATTCTTAAAACTTCCTCCACCTTTTTACAAAATTAAACTTTACCAGGACAGCTCAGTGCTTTAAGGAGCCTCTCCCTGCCACCGAGTCACTCCAGAGACTTGCAACTAGAAGAAAGAGCTCTCTGAAAATTGCGGCAGTAAACATCAAGCTAGTTGTCCCACCCACGATTCTCTCGTCCATCTTCGCTCTCAAAATGACAAGCATGGCCCTGCTTGAGTGCTGACCTGCTCTTTGAGAAGGAAGCCAAGATCAGCATGACTTCAACGACACGTGTTCCCAAGGCGCGTTTAATTCAGAGCACCGTGCCTCCTCTCATTTCAGCTTCTTTTATTTCAGTGGCAGTTCACAGAACAATTGATGAAAAAAGGGAGACTGGAAAATTGCTACACAAAGCACGAAAGTGTGCGTGCACTGTGATGGTGTTGTTCAGGGCTTTTTTTCTGGGAAAAGAGGTGGTGGAACTCAGTGGGTTGCCGGCACAGGGGGCAACTCTCGGCAGGAGGTGGTGCCCCTGGTACAGCATGTGCACGTGCAAAGTGCACGCATGCTCCCAGGGCCAATGACATCACTTTGGGTCAGCTGGAACAAGGGGGAGTTTTTAAAAGTTTAAATCACCCTCAGCGAAAATCATCACATGGCTGGTGGCCCCGCCCCCTGATCTCCAGGCAGAGGGGAGCTTAGATTGCCCTCTGCGCTGAGCAGCACGGAGGGCAATCTAAGCTCCCCCCTGTCTGGAGATCAGGGGGCGGGGCCACCAGCCATGTGACCATTTTCAAGAGGTGCCGGAACTCCGTTGCACCGCATTCCCACTGAAAAAAAGCCCTGGTGTTGTTGCAGTTAAAGTGCCGGACTAGGATTGGGCCCAATTGTGTTCAAATCCACACTCTTCCACGGAAACCCATGTGGGTGACCTTGGGCTAGTTGCTCTCTCCTAGCCTAACCTATCGCACAAGGTTGCTGTTGTTGAGAGGATAAAATGGAGGAGGGGAAGAACAATGTCATAGGCTGCTTGGGCTCCTCTCGTTGGGTTGAAAAGTGGAGTACAAGTTAACAGTAAACATTTCGGAACTTAAACGTCCTCCCAAGCATCACAAAGCGGTGAGCAGAAGTACACGCAACATCAGGTCTCATGCACTAAAAAGGATCCATCGCAATGCGCCCCCACCCCCTCCTTTAATCTTTTAAACAGTATCTGTGAAGGTTACCCAGCTACCGGTAAAGAGTATTTAAGTGACATAATCCTCTACTTGGTAAATGTTAACAATTTAGCATACAAACCTTGATGCTGTTATCAGCTATCAAACACAAGACAGTCAATGCAATTAAGACAGGCTCTTCACAACACAGCCTGAGAATTCTTCTTGGGTCTAGCCCACAAATAGGATACTGCCGAAGAAGCACCACTGCTATCCAGGGCTTTTTTTTCTGGGAAAAGAGGTGGTAGAACTGTGGGTTGCCAGCACAGGGGGCAGCTCCTGGCACAAGCTGGTGCCCTTGGTACCACATGCGCACGCGCAAAGTGCGCACACGCTCCTGGGACCATGCAATTACATCACTTTGGTTCAGCGGAAACAAGGGGAGGACTGTGCTACAGAGGGCGATCTAAACTCCCCTCTGTCTGGAGATCAGGGGGCGGGGCCACTGGCGAAAATGGTCACATGGCCAGTGGCCCCGCCCCCTGATCTCCAAACAGAGGGGATCGCCCTCTGTAGCACAGTGCGGATGGCGATCTAAACTCCCCTCTGTCTGGAGATCAGGGGGCGGGACCACCGGCCATGTGACTATTTTCAAGAGGTGCTGGAACCCCGTTCCACTGCATTCCGACTGAAAAAAAAGCCCTGCTGCTATGTAACCACAGAAATACTGGACGCATTCAGAAATGAAAGGGCCGAAACAGGGCTGCGATGCTGATTTTTTTCACATATAAAACAGGGTGGGGGTGGTCTGAGTGCCCCAGAAGAACCAGGCTGTGGCTGAGGGAACTCTCCCCATCTTTGCACCCAGCCTTCCCCACCGCTCTCCTGGCTCCCTTTTACTCTGAGAGAAAAGGAACCGGGACAGTGGAGCAGAGATGTCATCATCAGACCTCTCTGTCGTTTCCTGGACAAACATGGACAAAAATGTTGTCCCATCGCAACGGAAGTGAGGCCTAGGAAGCTCTCTTTCCTGGAAGGAAACCCGAGTTTAGGGGTTGCTGAATGCCAAAGGCAACACATACTGCAATTCCGGTTACCTGACAAGTCTGACGGGATCCTTCTTCTTTAAAATATGCTTCTAACCTATGACCACTGACCATTCTGTCTGACCAATAATTTTCACTCAGAGATGGCAAATCGCAGGTATAAGATCTTGATGAGACCGATTATAAGAAAAGCTTTAAACAAAATCCACAAATATTGCCCAGGGGAGGGGCTGGTGATGATGACATCTGGAAAGACGCTCCAGATCTCCTAATCGTAGCGCTGCCTCTTTCAGGCACCCAAGCGGTAATACTTTTCTAGAAAGCAACGTAACGGCTTCGATCTCACTACTGGGGAGAGGATTTTCCCTGCCTCCCCCTCTGGCCCCAAACATTCCCTGTGATGCTGATCCGGGGGGACAGGGAAACCCCCGAAACAGCACAAGACAGGAGTCGGAGGCCTGTGTTGGGAAAGGAGGAAGTGGTGAAAATCACTCCTCCCTTCTGCAAAATTGTTTTTAAAACCGAACAAAAAAGAGTGGGGGGCTCTTTACAGTAGAATTGGTAAATGACAACCCACTTTTATCCCAGCATTTAAAGTTTCTCTTCCCCTCTGAGTTCACAGTACAGACAAAGTTTTATTACTCGAGATAAAATGACTGTCGGTGGGCCAATTCATGCTGCCGCTTCCTGAGATTTCCCTCTCCCTGGTATCAATTCATGAAGAAATGACGGCAGCGGGGGAACAAGTGGGAAAGAAGCTGCTAGCTGGCGAGCAGAAGCTGAATAAAATCTGGCCGCATCCGAGTCTGTTCCTCCTCTGCTTCTCCCAGGCATTTAAGACTTGGGTATGCCCAGAGGTGACAGCGAGCCCTTTGCTGGGAGCCAAAGCGCAAAAGCCAAAAAGCATGCATCTTTTGGCTCCTGGTCTAAAGGCTGTAGGCTATAGCTGGGCGGAAGATCAGAAGCCTTCCCCATTCTCAGTGGCATTTTTTTCTTTATAGTAAAGAGTCCAGTAGCAACTTTTAAGACTAACCAACTTTATTGTAGCATAAGCTTTCGAGAACCATAGCTCTCTTCATCAGATGCATCTGACAAAGAGAGCTGTGGTTCTCGAAAGCTTATGCTACAATAAAGTTGGTTAGTCTAAAGGTGCTACTGGACTCTTTGCTATTTTGCAACTAACACAGCTAACTCCTCTGGATCTATTTTTTCTTTGTGTTCTAAGCTGCGTTGGGCCCCATTGAGGAGAACAGCAGGGTATAGATCATTAAAATGGGAGTTAAAATGAGAGTGTGAGAAACGTATTCCGCTTCCGAGTCATCACTGGTAATGTGTGATGCAAAGCAAAGTTCTCAGAATCCCTTCATGGCCAAGCATAAATGGGTCTTGATTAGAGGTGGGCATGAACCAAAATATGAACCGAAGTTTGTCACGAACCAGGCCGGTTCGTAGTTCGCAAACCAGCGGTTTGTGGGAGCTCATTTTTCATGAACCGTGATGTATTTTAGCCTGGTTCATTTGGTTTGTTTCTGTTTGTCACTGCAGACAGCCTGGCGCCGATCAATCAGCCTCCTAGGCAATGTGGGGGGGGGGCTCTCTGCAGACCTTCGCTGACCCAGGAGTGATGTTTTCATGAACCAAATGAACTGGTTTGCGAACCAAGGCAAGTTCATGAAAGTTCATGGTTCGTGAAACATGACGAACTACAAACCGCATGGTTCGGAATTTTCCTGGTTCGTGCCCACCTCTAGTCTCGATAGACTGAAGCAGAGTCTAGAATTCGGGTTTAATACTACACAGGAAGCAAGGTTTGGCTTAAAACCTGGGCAACTGTCGAGGTTTTCTGGGCCTGGCCATGGAAAGAGTTTAAGAAGAGGAAAGGCTTCAGGCTGCCAGTAATCGAGGAACCAAAGAGCAGAAACACCGCCTTGCATCAGGGCTCTCTGTTTAATAAGCAAGGGCAAAAGTCAGGCTGATCGGGGACAAAGCCACAGCACAAACGTATTCCTGGCAAGGCCAATTGATTCAGCAGCAGCTTTCAGGTTGCACAAGCACATGTGTTTCTGGAATGCGTCTTGCTCTACACAAAGCCCCAAAGCCAGCCCTTCTGGGAAGCGCACACACCCCTGGGGAAGCAGCCAACTGAGGAATTTCACAAGCCCAACATCTTTGGCGTCATTTTATCTAACATTTAATGCAAACTCTGGACTCCATAACTGTGCCAGCAGACTCTTGCCAACTGTTGCCTATAATGCAACCTCTTCCAATGAGAATCTGTTTGGCGGGGGTGGGGGGGTGTCCCTCCACTATCAAGAGGTTCTATTACCCTTCAGGGGGAGTGTCATTAGAAGACCTGGCCAGCGGAAAACCCTCGGCATTCATAATACCAATGGAACTGGCAGCACATTCCCTGGATATATCAGTATGCGCCCTGCATACCTGTTCCGAGCAGGAGATTTCCCCGCATCCTCTTGAACTATTCCAAGGCGTGTTGACAAAGGGGTGGGTGAAGAATCTGGGTGGATCAAGCTGCAAGGAAAGGAAACTACCTTTAGCAATCATTTGTGCTGCATTTCAGCATTTAAAGGCAGGCCCACCATCATAAAATAGTCCAAGCAACCTTGCTGATATAAATACTTCTGCATTTGTTCTTCCAAGAAGTCTCTTTTTAAACGATATTCTTAACTCTGCAACGAAATCCTCTCTAATTAAAGCGCCACATCATCAGATGCTCCATGAGGCTTTTCTTCCTGCCAAACTCTTTCTGCAGAGCTCAACCATCAACAGATCCAGAAGATGCAGAAGCCTCTTTTTTGTATTCCCCCCACCACCTCAAAATATGGAGAGGAATTTTCATAGCCGATAATGCATAGAAAATGAAGTGTTTCTGATGTTAAACTCTAAAGAGCTGGGTTAGTTGCATATTCAAGTTAGTCAGGGCTGAAAACTTGATCTGGACACTTTTCATCTATAGAAACATGATGTCACTTTGGGGCATGCATAGGAGGGAAGTTACCCCTTATAAAAAGCTCCACAGCTTATACTGGTACAAAAAAGTGACAGAAGCTAATGGAAACAAGGGAAAAGGAACACTGTACAGGCTCAAATACATCCCTCTCTATTAAGGATTAGAGATGGGCACGAACCGGGAAAAAACCGAACCATATGGTTCATGGTTTGTCAAATTTCACGAACCACGAACTTTCACGAACCTGCTCCTGGTTCGCTTGGTTCGTGAAAACATCACATCCAGGTCAGAATATCATCGCTTCTGGGTCAGCAGTCTGCAGGAAGTCCATCCCCTGTTGCCTAGGAAACTATTGGCACCAGGCTGTCTGCAGTGATGAACCAAAAAACGAACCAAACAAACCAGCCTAAAGTTCGTGGCGGTTCGTCAGAAATGGGATCTGACGAACTGCTGGTTTGCGAACCACGAACCGACCTGGTTCATGCTTAATTTTGGTTCGTGTCCATCTCTATTAGGGATCAGCCCAAAGGTCACACTGTGTGGAAAAGATAGTACCTAGAGCTCTTCCACATAAGGGTATTTTTTTTGCTAGTCTGGCCACTGCTTCCTTTTGTTTTCACTTTTTCCCCCCCCCTACTTTTTCCCCACTTCTTTTGAGATCACTTTTACCCCAATCTTTTTAATGATTAATTTAAGTCGCCCTTTTCTTTGTGCGTGTTGCTTTCTGTGACACTGAGAGACCTCTGTCTTTTGGTGCTACACCTCTGAAGATGCCAGCCACAGCTGCTGGCGAAACGTCAGGAACTACAATGCCAAGACCACGGCAATACAGCCCGGAAAAACCATAACAACCATCGTGTTGCTTTCTGTTTTGTTTTTCCCATCCACTCCCACAGACTTCCAACCCAATTTTCAGCCTCTGCTCTTCCCCTACCCTTCTCGTGTTCTGCAGCTTTCTATTGCTTCCTGTTATGCGCGAGGAGCAAATGGTGATTAGAACCATCATCATGGCAATTATCATACAGGAGTATTTATTTACTACCAATCAGAGACTCGCCACTGTGGCAGTTCTCATGCACAAGCATCCCCTTTTCTTGCACGACTGGGAGGTTTCATGCTGCGGTTCATTTTCATCTGGTCAAGCCTTTGGATGATTATTTGGGCCTGCTTCCCTTTTACCTCAACATTTTTTTCTCTCCCCTCCTATTTTTCTCCCCGCTCAGACGTCATGTAAACAGAAAAGCCAAATGAAATTTCCGGGTGGTTTACACCTTTTACGGTTTACTTGCTTGCTTTTCTCCCTTTGAACTTTCCTTTTCAGTTTTTTAAATTTATTTTCCTCTCTCCATACACACTCCTCCCTCCTTTATCCCCCTACTCACTCTTGCCTGCCCCCTGCTTTAAATATGGTTCGCACTGAGGGCAATATGAAGTCGTTGTCTGCCTTTTTATTTTATACAGAGAGGGTTGGGGGGGATTCTATGCTCCCTTAGGAAGCAGAGGGGGGTGGCAATGGGGGAGAAGAGAGAATGCCTGTGGCACCACTTGTCCCTTCTGCGTGTGCCCACAGACACACTCACACAGAGCGTCTGCCGTGGCGGCTCCTGCCGCGCTTCACAGCGGCAGCACTGAACTGGGCCAAATCGGTGGCACGCAACCCAATGAACTCCTAGAGAGCTGGGCTTCGCAGCTTCTGACTCTCTGAAAACCCCCACTCAGTTGCTCTTTCCCTCCCCACCCCTTTCAGAGCTTGTCGAGAAGCTTGGCTTGGAGCGGACAGAGAGTCTTCTCTCCCCACCAATTTCAGAGGGAGCGGGTGCTGGAGGCAGCAACTGGTGGAAGGGAAGAGAAATCAGGAGATTTTTCTCCCTTTGGCTTGGTTGGATTTCTTTTTCTTAAATTAAGACCTGACATTGCTATAAGCATGCACAAAAAATTAAAAGGGGGGAGGACACTGTGACACCACCGGCAACTCCATCGATGGTGATGAAAAACCCTGCGCTTGAAAATCCTGGTTATTTAAGGCACGTGAGAAAGAAAATAAACTGGCCCCACTACTATAAAACTGCAGAGGGGGTGCAAACTTGCAGAAGGACCAGATTGCAAAGTACAGACCGCTAAGAAAATCAGAAGCAAATTGAGCATGTGGGAAAAGCCCCTGAAACAGATATGTTGCTTCTCCTCACAGCCACTAGAGGGAGCTTTATAATTTCTCTTAATTGAGAAGCCATACGAGCGATTGCTCTGGCGATCTTGGGTGCTGCTTACTGACCAGTGGTTCCCCCATGTCTCCTCAGACAACATTTACTGAAGGATTTCCTCATTTCAAGGTGTATATAGACACTGAAGTGATATCCTGCTGCACTAAGACATAAGCCGACAGCTCAGTCCCCTGAAAGCCAAGCATCTATAGCAGGGAATATCTCCGTTAAAACCCAATCAAAAGCCAAGGGCCTGCTAACAAGGCTTTTACTCAGAACGGTTTTTAGTTGACTCTGAGGGCTACGAAAGGTGTGCTTTTCTTTTCAGACGGAAACCAAGGAAAGGCCTTCAAGGACTCTTAGGTCACCAGCATCTCTTTCTCTTTCATGCAAATGAAAAGACACCACACACAGACACAAGACACACACATACAGAGCATCTACAGCTTCCAACAGTTACAGGCTGAAGCCACTGGAAAAGAGTGTGTGAGCAGACATTCTTTGCCAAGCCCTCTAGAACGGCTTGCAAGAAATGTTTCTGGGGTTCCGCTTCAGCCTCCTCACATCGGCTACCCAAAAACAGGACGCCACTCCTGCAGTGCAGCTACAGAGCTGGAGGGCTGACAGGGCTGGGTGGGGGTGGGGACTATTATGGAGTGGCACCTTGTGCCTGACTCACTGCCGAGACCCATTTCCAAGGGGCAGGGAAAAGGTGAAAAAGAAAAACACGCAAGAGTGGCTGTGGCAAATTTTGCAACCCCTGAGGAAAGTTTTTGCAGCAATCTCAAGGCAAGCAGGCAGTGGGGGAGGGAACGGGGTCGAGCACAGAAACCCTTTCGTGCGTCCCCCACTTCAATAGTTAAACCTCGACAGGGCTCATTTCAAGGGGGTTCCGGCAGTTCCCCAAAGAGGACACATGACAGGTGGCCCTGCCCACTGGACTCTCGGCCATTTTGGGCCCATTTTGGCCTGGATTGGAGCCAAAATGGCCCAGATCGGGCCTCTGACGGGTGGTGGCTCACTCTCCTGCTCAGCAGCGGCCCGATCCTGACCATTTTGGGCCCCTTTTCAGCCATTTTCAGCCCCTTTGTGCCATTTTGGGCCCAATTTCAGCCCTGAATGGCCAGGATTGGGTCCAAAACATCCAGGATAGGTGATGTCAGGGGGTGTGGCATATGCAAATCAGTTATGCTAATGACACACTTCTGGTGCGGTCAAGGGGCGTGGCATATGCCAATGAGCTGTGCTAATGAGTTCCTCCAGCTCTTTTTCTACAAAATGACCTCTGAACCTAGAGAATCTGCCACATGAGTTCATAGGGGGGCCGACCCTCCCAGCAGGAACGTCTATCGCAACTCCAGCTACGTCTGCAAGCGGGAAGGCTCACTGCCCAACCTCCCCACCCTTCCCTCATCTTACGGAATAGCTATTCTGGTCTAAAAACAAGAAAAGAACACAATCCACATCACACCTTTTACTAGGACCAGCCAAATAACAGACAAGTGCAAACACTCGTGTCATTTAGTTGTTCCTAATAAAAGGGGTTATGGGGATTGTATTAGGAAAGAACCCACTTCACTCACACACACTCTCTAACATCTGAGAAATTTTTCAGAGAAGACATGAGCAAGAAGAACCACGTAGCTTGAGGGATGGACTCAAGTTTTCAAAACCGAAGCGCAGGCTCTTCATGGATTCACATCCCAAAGGGAAGAAAGCTACTGGGTACCTTTGCCAGGTGACGTCTTCTTCCAAAAAGATGTTGCGGCTCGCTTTCCTACTCGTGACAGGAGTCCGTGGCTCCCCAGGATCAAGCACGGACACACAACTGGGAGAATCGGACAGAACGCTCAGATCTTCCCCGATGGAGTTGCTGTCTGTGGAGTGAGCATAGCTTAAGGCTATTTTACGGCAGTAAGTGCACGCTCTGAGGTCACCTGCGGGGGAAAGAAACAGGGGGAAGAGGACAGAACAGCCTTGAGTCCTATGACAGCAAAGCCAAAGATCAAAGAACGAGGCTTCCCCTTCTTAGTAGTTTTTATGCAAATGCACCGACTCTGTTTTGCAGCCACGAAGGACCAATGAAAAGCCAAACTGTGTACGTGGAGACAAGGCGTGCAAGAAGGGAGCTATGCTCTTTCAAAGGTAAAGGCACTGAAGCCAAAAACAAACGTTTGCATAATTTAGTTGTGGTTGTGGAGAGAGCCCTCAAGTCACAGCTGACTTATGGCGACCCCTGGCGGGGGTTTCACGGCAAGAGACTGACAGAGGTGGTTTGCCATCTGCAACCCCGGTCTTCCTTGGAGGTCTCCCATCCAACTACTAACCAAGGGCAACAATGCTTAGCTTCTCAGATCGGACAAGAACAGGCTCCCCAGGGCTATCCAGGTCAGGGCACATAATTTAGTGACAGAACCGAACATGTCCTTTACTTTGCATGGACCCTTTAGAGAAGTTTCAACACAGCTTTCATTTCCAATATGAAGAGCACCCAGCAGCGTTTCAATCGGCAGTTCTCCCCACCCGTTGACAAGAGGAACGGGCACACACCTTACCTGTGTAACCCATGAATTTCCCGGGGATTTCCTGGTTGCAGCATCGGCTGCAGAAGATCTGTCCGCATAACCGGCAGTGGTGTCTTCTCCTGAAAGTGGTAAACTTCTCGCTGCAGTCATAACATTCCTTACACTGGCTGTCTGGCATCCAGTACTGCTTCAGATCGCTGTCCTGCGAAGCGAGTCATTTGGTCATGCCGCAGTGCGAGACACAACATCAGTGCGAGACACAACAGCATCTCTGAATGCTTAAACAAGATCAGACCACGTCAAGAGGACCATAATCGGATTACGGCTCCTCAGCCACGGACCAAGTTGGACTTCCCGCAGAACAAGCCCTTCTCCGGTCAGTTAACTCCAGGGTGTTCTCAGATCGTCCATGAAAAGTTTGCGGTCCAACGGACCACGGCCCGTCCACGCAGCCGATTTTGACCACCATTGTGATAATCCCCCACGCACCCTGGGGAATTGGGACACAGATAGAGAGAAGGCGCCTCTCTCCTTCCACAACCGAAACATTTTAAAGGGTCTATTTTTTTAAACCTTGCACGTCCTATGCCCCAGTCAAAAGGATTTTCCAGATGTAATGTTCTGTATGCTGCCGTCACGGCTACATGATTTAACCCAATCAAGGCAATGACTAAAATAAATAAATAAATCTATATCTATCTATCCGTATCTATCTATATCTATCTGTATCTATCTGTATCTATCTATCTGTATCTATCTGTATCTATTTAGGAAAGGAACAAGGTTATGAAATTGGGAATTCAGTAAAACTGGAGTAGAAGAACTCATTCAGCAGCATTCTTCATGTCTCTGTACAGGATACCTGTTGGACTTTTTGCAAGTGTCCTACGCTCAGTCATGAAAGCGTTAAATTGTTATTCTGTTTGTTTAGTCAGATAGCTAGTTAGCATAGGACCACTTAGGCTTCAAGAGAAATTCCTGCCAGAGAAAGTGGGAGTCTTTAGTCTTAATGAGAGAATCCAGGATTGTCTATTGGATGAGCCAGTTTATTGGGGGGCAATTAGCTAGCAACATATACTAAGTTTTATTGCTCTTTGTTCAGTCTGCTACTATACTACACTTCTACTACTTCACTAGACCATGCAGTCTAAGCTTTTCTCTCTCTAGGGCCTAGTGGCGACTATCAAGATGTTGTCAGAAACTGTTTGTTGTTTTTCCTACCAAATGTACCCCCTTTTACCCTATTATGTAGTATTTTTATAGAGCTAGAATCACAGAAGTCTGTCTACTTATTTCCACTGCTCTATTATCAAACTCTGCAACTCTGCAAACTTATATCTCATTGCTGTGCGACCGCCAACAATACCTTCTACAGAATCCAAGTTGTATCCCTGGACCATTCCATCGGATTAAACGTAAGCAAAGCAATACCTGGCTTTTTCCTTCCATGATTTCTTTGAGCCGTTTCAAGACGGTCGTGAGGCTTCTGAGCTGAACAGCTGTGCGAGGATCATGACTGCTGAGAAGTGGTTCTTTTCTTCGACTGTCTGAAACCAAAAGGCACTGGTTGCCATTTGACATAAAGGTTCTCTCTCTGCTACATCATACAAGCAGATTTTTTTTCCAGAACACACAATGCCACTGTCGCTCTTTTTAAAATGCAAAGCAAAAGTTAAAAAAAAAAGGTTTTCAAAGTACAATGTAAATCAGCAAGTCCACTTAGGAGCCAAGCCACCTCCTTGCCAAGAAAGAGCATTTTATAGTCGTTCTGGGCAGAGGCACCTGTGTTTCCCAGAACAAAGCAGATTCGATAGCACAGGTTGTAAAACTGAAAATCCAGCCTGACTGCATTCAAAAAAATTCTCTTCTAAGGAAGCACATTTAGTGATACAGCTTGCAGGTTCAATCATAAACTGTGATTCTGTTAAATGCCAATGTCTTCAATGGTCATAGATCCAGAGGAGTTAGCCGTGTTAGTCCGCAGTTGCAAAATAGTAAAAAGTCCAGTCGCACCTTTAAGACTAACCCACTTTACTGAGGCATAAGCTTTTGAGAACCACAGCTCTCTTCGTCGGATGCATCATCAGAAAGCTGTGGTTCTTGATAGCTTACGCCTCAGTAAAGTTGGTTAGTCTTAAAGGTACGACTGGACTTTTTACTGTCTTCAGTAAGTCTATTTAAAAAATTAACTCAGGAACCGAGCCCTAATCACCTTCAGACATTGTTTCTCAACATAATTTGGTGTGTAGTAAACTGAAAGAATACACCAGGTCCAATTAATATTACCATATGAAAAAATAGCTATCCCAGCCCCCCACAGACCAAAGCATTTCATCCAATATGTGAATGGAATACACGCACACAAATAAACCTACTTCTGCCCATTTCACTGAAACCTTTATTAAATTTTGAAAGAGTTGGCGAGCATCAAGAAGATGCCTGTCCTAACGGGATACAGAACTCCTGCCAGCAGCAAGACGACCTTACCAACATTAAGGGGTGTTCAGCTGTACTGCAGTGCCTGAGCAGCATTCAAGTTTAAGAATCTGGGGGCCGATGAAAAACCAACCCCTGGCATTGCCTCAGCGACACTTCATCATTATCAGTTTTTGGAAATGCACTGGTTTGGATCCACCAGAGAGCATTTCCAAAAATGGAAGGATTTCTGCCAGCAGAACACAACTTTTTACCTCACACTCCTGCTGTAGCCTGAAATACACCCCCTCAAGAACACTCCAGGGACCTAAGCCACGCTTCAGATGGGGGACAATTCAGAAGCCGGTAAGAGGTTTATGGCTGACAGACAGAAACTTTTAAAGTTACTGTCTTTTGTTCGGGGGGGGCGGGGCGGAGGATACAAAGCAGTCCATGTTCTAAACCAGGACTCTCAAATACATTGTACCTGAGAAGGCAAGGAGCAACGGCGAATATGCCAAGAGATGTAGAGTCCAAGCGATATATATCCATCAAGGAAAGTTAAAAGCTCCCTGGCCCCAAGGAGGCCCGCCTAGCCTCGACTAGAGCCAGGGCCTTTTCAGTCCTGGCTCCCACCTGGTGGAACGCTCTGTCTGCTGAAATCAGGGCCCAGCAGGACCTACTATCTTTTCACCGGGCCTGCAAGACAGAGTTGTTCCGTCAGCCATATGGCTGAGGCTGGGCCTCTGCCAGCCTGGAAAAAGGGGTGTATAAATCTTAACCCTCCCTGTGAAGGCTGTCTACCACCCTGTTTTAAATGCATTGTTTTTAATGTACATGAATTTTTAAATTGTATTTTTAATATGTTGTTATTTGCCCAGAGCTCGCTTGCAGGGAGGGCGGGATACAAATCTGAAATAAATAAATAAAAATAAGGTTCTCCTGGCAACCATGAACCTAGCTGCAAGCACAAACAGAAAGACCGCACAGAGAATGAATAGATTTTGAATATGGCCAAGCAAGCTGTTGTGCAAAAAGTGAGTGGGGGAGGGGAGGGGAGTGTTCAGCAAACATTTGCCCATCTTATTTATGATTCAAAACATTTCTGCCTGGCTTTATTTCCTCAGACTTCAAGGCAGCAATCTGTTCTAAAGCAAGAATACAAACCGTTACGCTCGAGATGAATTTTCACGGCGTCACTAAGACTCTAGTTTAGCAGCGAAAGTTGCAGCACTTCAAAGGTACCGCTTAATACTCTGGATTCACACAAAAATAAATATGGGGGGGGGGAGATACTAAATTAAGCACAAAGCCAGTCAATAACACAGCCTCAGCTAACCAAAGCAGAGATTTTTCAAAAGTGCGTGGAGAGCGGGCTAGCCCAAATGTCTGGATTCAGCTCTTGGGTTCCCTTGACAGCGCGATCATTCTGGAAAGAAGTGACCCAAAACTCACCCCCCCCCACACACACACACACACACTTGCACCCCTTTCAAAGGGCTGCTTTTTCAGCATTTCAAGTTCCTTACCAGCTGCACCATTCTCCATTGGAGACGCATTTTACATTGCTCTGTCTTGTGTAAGAGGAAACAAAACATGGCTTCTTTGTATGAACTGTGTTCTGTATCGCTGGTGTCAGCAAGAATGCAAGCAGCTCAAAAAAAAAAAAGAAAAACAGGCGAGTTAACTGTTCCTGTGCAACCGCTGGTCTTTGGAAGGATGAAAAACCAAGTGACTAGAGGAGGCTTCCTAATGAGTGTGGGAGAGAATATAAGCCTTGAAAGTTTCGAGTGTTTCATTTCAACTTGTACCTTCCCGCAAGAGGCAGGCAGTGAGCTAGCCTGGCAGGGCAGCAACTTGTTTCCCTGAACAGAGCCAACCAGAACCCAAGGGTAGAAAGACCTTAATGCCGTAAGGATCGCTGCCAACCTGGGACCCACATATCTGAAGGACCATCTCCTTCCATATGTCACTGAGCACCAGCTACAGTCCATGGGCAGCCATTTGTTGACTTATTCCACCTCAAACGGTGGCCCGCCTGGCGTCAATCAGAGCCAGGGCCTTCTCCACTTTGGCCCCTGCTCTATGCAGTAGGCTCTGTAAAAGGGGTGAAGAAAGTCCCCTCCTTGGAGATCCTTCTGGAGATCCATGCAAGGTTTCTCTGTTTGCCAGGGGGCTTTGAGGAGGTTTGAATGGCAGACATCTTTTTAAGAGGGGGAGGGATTTGCGGGTTTATTTTATTTTGGTTTTAACCGGAAATCTTATTGTAAGCTACCTTGCACCATTTGGAAAGACAGGGTGTGAATGTTTTAATTAATAAATAAATATTACTTACAGTGCGGTTCTAAGCAGAGTAGTATCTAAATGCACTGGAGTCAATGGGCTTAGAAGAACAGAACTCTATGAGGACAGCAGTATGAGTTTCCTTTAAAAAGCACTGTGACGGAAAAAAAATCTTCCTATGGCATATTAAAATCCTTAATTTTTGGTCGTGCGGCACCTGCCAACTCGAACTTCAGGGGGGAAATGCTGAATGTTAAGTTTCTAGAGGTGCTTATGAAAGAGCTGCTATGGCATACATCAAGTGTGTCATCTCTCAGGGCTGCTTCAATGGATTTTCTGAACATATGATGCTGCCCCTTCAAGACAAGTTTTTCCCCACACTATCTACTATGGATCTGCCTCAAGGAGTTTAGGGAGGTGGATCCGTCTTTCATTTTCTCCTCACAACACTCCTGTGAGGTAGATATGAAACAGGTTAGGCCCAGGGACAGCAACGGACCCGGTAAGCTTCACAGCTGAATTGGAATCTGAAGGCCGGCATCGCCAGTCTGACTCCAGCAGTCTAACCATTAGGCTGTGCTTTCTTCTAATGCTTCGAGCATTACTTGTTCCAAATGCTTTGTCCCTCTCGTCAGGACTCTCTTTGATCTGCACCCCCTCCCAAAAACACACAACGCTTCGGTTTAAACACATCATTAAGCCTGTTAATGAAATGGTGGTGGTGGAGAGTGCCCTCAAGTCAGAGTTGACTTGTGACGACCCCTGGTGGGGCTTTTGTGGCAAGAGACTAACAGAGGTGGTTTGCCATTGCCTGCCTCTGCAACCCTGGTCTTCCTTGGAGTCTCCCATCCAATTACTAACCAAGGCCTACCCTGCTTAGCTTCTGAGATCTGACGAGACCAGGCTCACCTGGGCCATCCAGGTCAGGGCATTAATGAAATCAGAGAGCTCTTTTCAGAAAGAGTAACAAATGTATATTCCAAGATGGAGGGAGGTACTTTCTAATTAAATTTCCCATATAAAAGTTACGCTTAAATAGAGATGCAGCTTTAGAATCTGAATGCCTCTTCATTCCAACAAACTGCAGTAATGCTGTTGCTTCTCATTCCAACCCTCCATGCTTCTGTACGGATAGCAATTCTGTTAATATTTAAAATGCTAACCCTGCAATTGGAGCAGTGCTCAGAATTCCGGGGGGAGGGGCGGCACTGGGGAGCAAAGACCGGCTTTGTCACAGTTATGCAATTCCTTGCCATGAACTGAAATCCTGACGCAAAGGAGTGCAAACAGTGCTCAAAACTAATAATGCAAGGGCACTAACCCCACTAATTGAAAACCTCAGGGAAATCTGCTAAAAAGTCAAGACTAGGGGTGTGCACACTGAAAATATTCGGATTTCCAGCTTCAGGTTTACCCGAAGCAGGAAAAACATTCGGAAATACCCCAAATCCGAAGCGGCTTGCCGGGTATTTTAATCACTTTGGAATGCTCTGTAAAGACTCAGAGCATTCCAAAGTGATTCAAGGGGCTGGGTTTTTGCCCAGCAATCCCACCCACCCCCACTCCCAAACCTCCCCACTTAGCGCCCCCCTCCCTATCAGCTGGCAGGTGGCAGGGGGGGATTCCCCCCTGCCACCTGATAGTTTAAAGGGCCCTGTCCTGCCACTTGCAAGCAGCAGGGCATTTTAAAAACCCCACAACACCCAGCCCCCCCAGCCCCCCCTACTTACCTTTGCTCTGCTGAGGTGCAGGCTTATGCCTGCATCAACGCTGCCTCTTTTGCCCGCTGGTGTCAAGGCCGAGGAACTCCTCGGCCCCGACACCGGTGGGCGAATGGAGCATCCGGTGGAGCACCTGGCGGGGAGATGCAGACTTATGCCTGCATCCCCACCGCCTCCTTCGCCCTCCGCTGACAGGGCCAGGAAGTTCCCTGGCCCTGACAGCAGAACTGGTACTCAGCCGCTCGTTGGGGAAGCCCCGACGAGCAGCTGATTCAGGGTTTAAATGCCCCTTTCCCTGCTGTTTGCAGCGGCAGAGAAATGGACATTTAAACTTGACCCAAAGCTTCCTGAAGCATTACAAATACTTCGGGAAGCTTTGCTTCGGATTTCCGAATCGAGTCCGATTCGGGCATGCACACACAAAGCTTTGATTCTGAAGGAACGGCACCAACTTCATAACTTGCCTGCCATATTTCAAAGTCTTGCACACTGGCGGAAGGGGATCACACTGTACAGAGGGAAGAGATGGGGGTATTCCTTTCTTAATTCCCTTCTTCTCATTTCCCTTGCGGAATAGACCAATAAGCATTCAATGCAGCAACTGACAGCCAGAATGGAAGGCAGATTTGGTGATTACAGCCAAGCAGCGGTGAAGAGATGCATTTAACATACTAGCCAGTCCTTTATCACCTATTTTGCACTGGGCTGCAAACACTTCGCATTGCAATGGGACTCATCAGTGAAGGCACCTTCACACAAGAACAATTCCTTGCTGATGCAGAATTAATGTGCCAGGAAGAAGGTTCTGCAGTCCAACATTCCCTTTGACATGTGTAAGGATTTTTCTGTGTGGAGACTCTTGTGTAGGCTCACACGGGCCCCCACCTACTGTATGAAGCGGTGCATCATGTTTAGACACACGTTTCTGAATTTCTTGAGACTGCAATTGAGCAACGGCACCAGGGAGGCATTTTTAAATATTTCTTCACTGACTGCTCAGCTCAGACCTGAATCCCAACCACAGTCCCTTCAGCCGCTTCGTTCTACTGTTCATGCGTTCTATCCGTCATCCACACATCTCAGCAAAACCCTGCCAGTCCCAGGTCCTGCCCACCCCTTCTTTTGTTACCTGCTTTCTCTCCTGCATTCCATCAGCTGCCGCTAACCCCCAAACATCGGGCCTTGCACTTATAGCATGATAAACTGCCATGATTTGTAAAGTCACATACACCAGCAGCACCACAAGGGTTACACACGCACACACATGCACGCACACAGAAACACTTCCTATGCTTTTTCTGGAGCGGCTGACTGACACAGCATCCAGGGCTTCATTAGAAGTCAGGTGAGAAAAAAAACCAACAGAAGCACAGGTAGGGTGGAGGATCTGCCAGGGTGCTTTACGCCAAAGGAAGAGTAGGTGAACTCAGCAGGCTCTAAGAAGCTTCTCTGAACTGAACAGGGGCAGGGGTGGGTGAGAGGAGAGCTAAAAAGTTCAGCCCCCACCCCCACAGATTTTGATGCTTAGAGCCAAACCCAGATGGGACCAGAGAAAGAATGATGCGTTTCCATGTTTGAGCTCACCAGTTTACTAATGAGGGGGTGGGAACTGAAGCAACAGGTGTGCCCCTGGGAGGCAATTTATCTCAAATAGCAATTGGGTTTTCCATTCATTTCACTGGGTGTTCCACATATCTGGGACTGATACCTGGAAATACTGGAAACTTAGCTGGCTGTGCTAAAACCTAGTTACTGACCTTTGCTAAACATCTGTTCCTTAGATGGTTGTTGTGGATTTTCTGGGCTGTATAGCCGTGGTCTTGGCATTGTAGTTCCTGACGTTTCCCCAGCAGCTGTGACTGGCATCTTCAGAGGTTTAGCACCAAAAGACAGAGATCTCTCAGTGTCACAGTGTGGAAAAGAAGTTGGCAGGTAATTTATATCTACTCAGGAAGGCAGGGTTGGGCTGAGTCATCCTGTAAGATGCCAGTCCCAGCTGCTGGCGAAACGTCAGGAACTACAATGCCAAGACCACGGCTATACAGCCCGGAAAATCCACAACAACCATCATTCTCCAGCCGTGAAAGCCTTCGACAATACATCTGTTCCTTAGTTCCCTCAATTATATTTGATTGGAACCCTGGCCAGTCAGCACCACTTAAACAGTGTAACAACTAATAGCTTCGTACAGAAGGTGTAAAGTGGTCACAATGAAGACAGTTAAGAACTTCTAAGAAAGCAAAACTGTATTCGGAGCCTTGGGCATGTTCTACAGTGCAGGGGATATACATCTTTTACATTCAAAGGGTTCAGGAGTCCCGGCATCTCCTTGGTGCTTAGTTGCCTTCTCAAGTTAGGACAGTGTCTTATCAACATGACCTTGGAATGCCAGATGCCAAGATTACCTTACACATTAGAGCAGAGATAGCGCCCAAGAAGATTCCTGCTCCAATTAAGCATTCATCAATGGATTTGCCAACTATATGACCATTATGCATTCAAAACCCAGCTTCTCCCTGTAGCTAACTCGGAATATCAGCTTTTATTTTTAAAACCCAGATTTCATGCCATTTCTCCCACCCCCTGGCCCATTAACTAAGGGGGAAAACGACTGTAAAGAGGACATTTCAACAGATGGCTGGAAAAAAATACAGTCATCCAAACTAAACAACCCCCCAACTATCATAACTAAATTGCAAAGTTATAAAATTATAAATCGGTGGTATTTAACACCTAAAAAAATATCACTAATTTATTCATCAGCGTCACCACTTTGCTGGAAACATGGTAAAGAAGAAGGAACATTTGCCCGTTGTTGGCGGGGTTGCCCCCACGTTGCAAAATTCTGGAAAGACGTATTAAATTCAATTAAAGAAATAACAGGTTATAACATTCCATTATCACCGAAAACAATTTTTCTAGGTTTGTGGGAACAAATTAAAATTCCCAGTATTAGGAGAAATCTTATTAATTTGCTTTTGGTGGCGGCTAAAAGCGCAATAGCATCTAAGTGGAAAGATAAATCACCACCAGCCTTGGAGTTATGGATGTCAAAAGTTTGTAACCATTTGATAATGGAGAAAATTTCCGATCATTTACACCAAAGGGAAAACTACCCCTTAGAAATAGATTTTTGGAAAAAATGGTACCCATTTTATGAGTACTTGGAAACTAAAGGCTTACAGCCTACTTCCTCTTACCTTTATTCATTGTTGCATTGATTATCATAACTCGTTGTTGTATATAGTTGCAGTTGGTTTATGTTAACATTATTGTTTCTGCTGTATAACTCCGATTGGTTTATTGTTGTAATGATTGTAAAAGTAATAAACGTTTTTTAAAAACTAAGGGGAAAAAGAAACCTATGTGGGCAGTTTCCTCTATTAAGACAGGGCAGCTGAGATAAGGCTTCTCCAACCTGTATACCTTCCCATGCAATGGACCTCAGTCTGTTTATACTCACATTCTTACTCCTATTTCCAACCCCCCTCTTCCTAGAGTTTGACGGAACATTGGAAACTCCATGCAGTTAAGCAGAAGGGAAAATGTACAAATTTTCCCACTTGCTTAGCCCAGGGGTGGGCAAATGTTTTGGCTCAGGGGCCACTTTGTGGGAGTGGAGGTTAGCGGAGGGCCACACCTTTTAAAATGATTGCATTCATTAGTTAACTTTGCATTTCAGAAAAGGTATAAATTGTATCATAAAAATCAATAAATATAAATTAAATAAAATAGTGGTAGTTTTATTCAATTTATTTATTGTGCTAATTTCATATCATCTATAGCTGCAAGCACATTTAATTTTAGAAGGAAATCTCGGTTCAAGGCGGATTTTTCTGACTGTCTTGGCGGGCCACAAAAAACTCTGTAGCGGGCCGCATGTGGCCCGCGGGCTGCAATTTGCCCACCCCTGGCTTAGCCTATTCTGCTCACAGCAAACTAAGTCTCCACTGCTGGATATGGGGTTTTCTTTCATAAGCCCAGAATTCCTTGAAACCACCTCTCGAGCTGAACAATGTTTAGAGCGGTTTTGAAGCCCAGATGGGGTGAAGCCACGGGAGCTACAACTTTTAACATACAGCCGTCTTACCTAATGATGCTGAAGATCTTCTCTGCAGCTCCGCGGGAATCTGTTTTTTGTAAGGCACCGGTGATCTTAGGGTCTGTGCCCTTGAAGCAGCTTGCAGACTTGGCCAGTTTGCATTCAGGGGCTGCTGGTCGCCCTGCCCTGTTTCTGATCTCTCCGCTGAGGAAGCCAGCCGGCCATCGTCTAGAAAAGGGAGTAGATGGTGGTCTGGCACAATCGCAGGCCACGAACATGAAGAAACTGAAACCCAACTAAATTGCTCCCACTCCTCTCAAAGGCTCAGTTTAGGAATGATCGTGTTCATGCAGTCAAGATGCAGAAATTTAAACTCTGTATTGTGAATAAGCCCAGAGTAGCAAAAATCTTTAAACATGCAGTCAAGATGCAGATAGCCCCTGTGTAAAGAGGCTCGCTTTCGACACCTGCGCACTTCCTGGGGGTGTGTGCGTCTGTGCATGTGTGCATAAAACAGCGCCACAGCCCCAGGCAGGCAAAGATGTGCCATTCACAGCACACACACAAACACTGGGCTCAGCAGTGCTCCATATTCCCCACTAACCTCTTTGAGGACATCTTAACCACGTAAACAAAAACGGGGTTAGTCTTCAAGGTGCTACTGGACTCTTTTCTGTTCTGAACGTGGAGGTTCTCGTTAGTTGCCACTGATGGACCTATCCATTATGTATAGATCTAATCCTCTTTTAGAGCCATCTAAAAGCCATCCACTGATGGACCTATCCATTATGTATAGATCTAATCCTCTTTTAGAGCATCTACTTTTGTAGCTATCACTACATCCTCCGGCCACGAATTCCACACTTTACTTGCTCATTGAATAAAGGAGGACGTCGTGGAGGCCTCGTGGAGGTCGTACTCGTTGCTTAAGTTGTGCAAGCTCTAATCCAACGAATGATGGAACAGCCACGGGCCCTCCTCCCCACCACGGAAGGGACGCACAAACGGCAGACAAAACAGAGTTCAGAGCTTACCTTTAGAGAAACGAAAGAGATTCACAAAAGAACTGTAGGCAGATTTAAAAGCCGTCTCGTCTTGGTCGGGAGTCAAAGGCTTGAAGTGTGTAAGGTGGGAAGGACTACCGGGGGAGGAGGGCACCTCGCTCATCGAATCCAGCGTTGGAGATGGCTTATCATCTGCGGCCATCTCATGGACCCCCACAGAGACTGGAGATGCACACGCAACGCCTCGTTCGCTCGTTCCGGTAACGCACGAGCCACCATCCAGACCTCAAAAACTCTTCTGGGCTAATACCGCAAGATACTGAAGGGGAAGGATGAACGGTTTAGGAAATCATTCTTGCTAATCAAAGACAATTGCAATATTGATCTAAACTGTGCCGCCGTCAGCACTACCATTATCAGTAGCAGATATACACACCGCATAATATACTATAGCACTGCTCTGAAGAGAGGCAAGTAATTACATTACTTTAACGCCATTAAGAGACACGTGCTTGGAATTTTACCACTGCAACACTGAACCCAGGACCGAAGCCTGTTCTGCCTTTATTGGCTTCATACTTGGCACCTGCTGCTCTGCTGTTTTTCTAGATTTGTCTGTGGACACCATCAAATGTTGCATGCTTGCTCCAAGAAGACAGAGAGAGAGGTTTTATCCTCAAGCTGCTTGGAAAGTTCGGCCGGGAGATAGCAACTAGCTTAAGGTCATCTTGCAAGTTCCGAAATAGGCATATGTTTGAACCCAAATTTCTTCCACCCAAACTCAACACTACAGGCTTCTATGGTCATTTCCCCCTCACAAGTTGCACAATTAAGTACAGAAAATGTACCCATTATCAGAAACTAGCAACAAATCCCATTGTGGGGGGAAATACAACGGGCTCTAGAAAGGGCAGGGTGGACAGGTGGGCATTGCCACCTCCTCTTTGCCCTGATCTCGGCCAGGTGAAGGTGGGGGGGCAGGGCATTGCTGCCGCCTCTCTGCCCCAACCACCGTCAGGTGAAGGCAGGAAGGCAAGAGGGCACTGCCGTCTCCTCCCCACCCTGATCATCGCCAGGTGAAGAGGGGGGGGGTGCAGGAGGGTATTGTCGCCTCCTTCCCACTCCAATCCCGGCTGGGTAAAGGTGGGGTGCAGGAAGGACGAGCCACCTCACCTGGGCTTCCTGCCACAGCGGCGCCCTCTGGTGGCATACCAGGATAAAAGGTGAGTCGTCACCAATATGGCTTGCCTTTTATATAATAGGATAGGGTGTTAAGAATTTCATTTCAGGAAGAAACAATCTCAGGATACAATAAGATCACACTAAGCTTGAGAAAAGTCTAAGAAATTGTTTCATTCCAACATCCATCCAGGCAAGACTAGCTGAAGGTAGATGTAAATATATATTATTATTTTTACCTTACTTTTCCCACCGTCCAACAGAAATCAAATGTTCTTATGGATGAAGGCCCAATTTATTTTGGAAGAAAAGTAAGAACGGTTCCTTAAAGCTGCCAAAGCGAAGTCCTAGAACTGGCTGATTCAGAGTAGACCTCTTATTTCCTTATTGTTTTGATATGTTAGTCAATCACAATGTTTAACCATCAAACCGCAGAGTCTGAGTCCTAAACATCAAGCCAAGGACAGATCAACTGTGCAGATCCATTTCTGAAACACGGGTCTACATGAGTGGTCCATCATGAAGCACCATCAGGAGTACCCGTCAATACACCCACTACACTATGCTAAACCATTTTTTGCTATCTCCAGCAAAAAAATGGAATAAGTAGTACCCTCCATGTATACTCTGCAGCAGAACCTCACTAAGTTAGGGTAACACCCAATTGAGAAAATGTCCAATCAGATTTTTCTTTTCTTCTCCTCTAGCAGGGCATGACAAAGCAAATTAGAGTATATGTTCACAGTGACTCCGGCATTAGTGCACTGTTATTTCAGCTCCATTGAACAAAGATCTTAAGGGCATCCATGAAGGGACAGAAGTAACCAAGAGCTGCTTTACAGTAGGATAATTCTTTCCAAGACATACAAGCTCCCCCCACCGTCCCTATCAATGCAAAAACATTTATGCCCATGAAACAACTTAATCCAATATATTAGAGGTAGCAGAGTCCTGCCTGTGTTGGATCAGAACATTATATTGCAGCATAGCTTTTGGAGAAACTCAAGCCTGGGCACATGAGATTTTAGCACCAACACATACATTAAACCAGGGGTCCCCAACCCCTGGTCCGGGGACCGGGACCAGTCCGTGGCCTGTAAGCAACTGGGCCGCACAGGAGGTGAGTGGCGGGCGAGTGCAGAGCCAGCTCCAGGGAGCAGGCGAGATAGGTGGTCGCCTATCACCCCCAGATGGGACCGTCTAGTTGTAGGAAAACAAACTCAGGGCTCCCACTGATTCTGCATTGTGGAGAGTTGTATAACTATTGCATTATATATTATAATGTAATAATAGAAATAAAGTGCACAATTGTATCATTCTGAAACCATCCCCCCCACCCCGGTCTGTGGAAAAATTGTCTTCCACAAAACCGGTCCCTGGACCACTGCACTAAACAAAGTTATCACAGTGATACTGACAGGCCAACTCTAAGCAGACCCATGCCCTTCAAAGTACATTGGAGTCAATGGGCTTATAAGGATCTAACTGAGCTTAAGGCTGCATTGTAAGGCATATCTGAGCGTTTCAAGAAAGCCAGAAATGGCTGCCCTGTGTTAAGTTCTCCCCTTCTTCTCAGAACGCCAGGACAACCTTGCCTCACATTCTGATATCATGCTGAGCGTTCTCCAGCACACCTCCTCGGCTGCTGTTGGTACAAACTCAATAACTGGAAGACACCAGAATATAAGATTAGGTAGACTATACAACATTTGGGGGCAGCTCACCTCCCACATTTCTTACAATGTACATTGCAGCCTACAGCAGTGGTCAATCTCGTCCTATTCACAGAGTATGATGCAGTCCAGAAATTAATTAGCCGACCACACTAGCCAATCTTCCTATATATACTCACATTAGTCATTTGCGGCCTACCGACAGTCCAAAAGAAAAGAAACGACTCTTCAAGCTTATAATATTTGTCTAAATCACTGCAGGGAGCTAGACTACTTGAAGCTATTCACAAGACTGAGTTCATGCTGAAAAATGAAGGCACAAGATTACTAACTATGACTAGTTTGGGAAGCAGCAAGGAAAAATGTTGCTCACCAAGCGGATATTTTTAGTGAAACTACACCGTTTTTGAGCTGGATCCTAGATTTATTAGAAGAGGAGTAGGTACTGACTCTCCTCCTCTTTGCTCCCCATGCTGTTTCCAGTGGCCCCTACAAACCCAGGAACAGAGTTTTGGCAGAAAGTCTTCATGAGCTGCTGTTGGAGTTGGGGAAGATAGAGAAGTTCCACTGTGGGAAGTAGTTAACCCAAACCGCTACTACCAAATGTACATGGCCACCACAGTAGCTCAACTCAATGA
This sequence comes from Eublepharis macularius, assembly GCF_028583425.1. Lineage (NCBI taxonomy): Eukaryota > Metazoa > Chordata > Lepidosauria > Squamata > Eublepharidae > Eublepharis > Eublepharis macularius. The sequence goes on along the minus strand of NC_072791.1, from coordinate 212,435,042 downwards.
GAGCAAAGATTTTAATGTTCATTCTAACTCATTCACTCTGCCTCCAGGAAACCAATGGGCATGAGAAGAGAAATGGGGCAAAAATCTGACACTCAGTGAGATGATTTTGTGGTTAAAAAAATTAAGGTATAAAATAGTTTAGCCACAATTTTCCCAACTTCTTGTCTAGAGATGGGCACGAACCAGGAAAATGGTAGTTCGTTGCACTTTGTGGTTCGTAGCGATTCACGAACCATGAACCAGCATGAAATCGCCCAATTCACGAACCAGTTCGTTTGGTTCATGAATACGTTATTTCTGGGTCAACAAAAGGTCTGTAGAAAGCCCATCTCCCCAGTTGCCTAGGAAAATGATTGATCAGTGTCAGGCTGTCTGCAGTGACGAACCAAACAGATCGCCCTAAAAATCGTCGTGGTTGCTGTGGTTCGGTTGCCGCAGTTCGTCAGAAATGCCCTCCGACGAACTGCCAGTTCGTGGAGAAAGGGGAACCCATGGCACATAACACTGTTTACAATCACCAAATCTGAAAAGGCAAAATGAAGACTTAATGTCGCAAAATGCACTGCAGCAAAGGCCAGATAAGTCTAAAGTGATTGTCTAATCCATTGGTTCCACACATTTCAGATTTAACGGCAAAGTAATCTGTTCAACAGATACCCATGCAAAAGCTCAGTATTTTTATTTAAATATTTGTATCCCATCTTCCCTCCTGGCTCAAGGTGGCTTACAAATCACAGTTGTGACACAGTGAGCATTTTTAATTAACCTGAAGGTCTCTCAGTTACATCACAAACCCCTCGAAGTGGAAGTGTCTCTTCTGCTGTCCATCTGAAGTCCTTGATTCTTGTAGCCTGCAGCTTGTCTCCGAGCACCTCCTTCCTTCACACACACACAAAGCTGCCTTATTATAGCCAGTCAGACCACTGACCCCTCAAGGTCAGTCTAGTCTACTCCGGGTCTCAGGAGGAGGTCTTTTACATGACCTTCAACCTGATGTTTTTACCTGGAGATGCCCAAGAGAGAACCTGGGGCCTTTTGCATTTATTTATTTAGAAGATTTCTATGCTGCTGCTCCAAAGAACTTGCTTGAGGTGGTCTACAAAGTAAAACATCATAAAAACATAAAATGTCATAAAAGTTGTTAGCTTGTCAAGCTTTTGAACCCGTATCCCCTCCTAAAGCGGTTTACAACAGCACCTAATTCAAATTAACAACACAGAATGAATGAAGAACACACACAAAACACGAAGCCATATCCTGGGCCAGTTCTGAATCTAGAGCTGGCTTACCTACTGGCTACAGGTTGCAAGCCACAGGCCAAAAGCCCTCTGGCTCAAGTCTCTAGCCCAGCCCTTTATACCAGCAAACAGGAAGGAGACAGAATCATGGCTGAGCTATTGCACAGGAGGCAAGACCTTCCCCAATTCCTGTCCTCTTTATACTCAATTTCATTTACTGGGGAAAGAAAGAAGGATGTTGTCAACACCACCACCCCATCCTTGTGATTTTCCCAGAAGTACTTAGTCAGCCAGCATCAGGGCCACGGCCTAGATGACTCTTTATCTGATCCAAAATGGTAGATATGAAGCAGCATTACTTCCTTTGCTCTATTACCACCAAATTTCAGCGTACAATTTTAGCAGATGCGAGCAACCATAAGGATTAGAATCATAGACTCATAGGTTGGAATGTACCTCCAGGGTCATCTAGTCCAACCCCCTGCACAATGCAGAAAATTCACAACAACCTCCCCCCACACCCCCAGTGACCCCTGCTCCATGCCCAGAAGATGGCAAAACACCTCCAGGATCCCTAGCCAAACTGGCCTCGAGAAAATTGCTACCTGACCCCAAGGGGGAGAGCGGCCTTGCCCTGGGCATGTAAGAAGGGGCCACAAGAACTAACCACTGATGTAACCCTTCCTGCCCTGTATAAAATGAAGACAGGTAAAACCCAATTCTTATGCTTCTAATGCTTCAGTTTTTAACTTATGCTTCAGTTTTTATCTCCTTAACCTGCAATGCCCTTGAAGCAGATTCAGCTATTATTTTCTCACCAACAGCTTCACTGAAAGTTACTTCACGCGCTACATTTTCATAGAATCATAAGGTTGAAAGGGAACTCTAGGATCATCTAGTCCAACCCCTGCACAATGCAGGAAATGCACAAATACACCCCGCCACACACACACACACAGAGTAACCCTTACACCATGCCCAGAAGATGGCAAAACACCTCCAGGATCCCTAGCCAAACTGGCCTAAGGAAAATTGCTACCTGACTGATGTAGCCCTTCCTGCCCTCCCTCTCACGATCTGGCTAGGCTCACAGAATCAGCATTGCTGTCATATGGCCATCTAGCCTCTGCTTAAAAACCTTTTGGACACTTCTGAATAAACGTGCGTAAGATCGGGCTGCAAGTTCCCTATCTAATGGAACTTAATGCTCAGTGCATAGGATCACTGCCTAAAATACATACAGGATGAATTTAATAAGAGTGTGTTTGCAGCCATAAAGATGCAGACCCCAGGGAGATGCGAGGGACACTGGGCAAAATTTGCTGCATAGGCTATACGGTTCCGGAAGTATTTTGCAAGAGGAAATATTTAATTATTTTATTAATTTTAAAGTTTTAAATATTTAAGAATTTGGACCCTGGAAATTCGATGTTTATTAGATGGATATATATTAATAGTATGATTTACCTTGATTGTATGTTTCAGTTAGACTGTATGCTGTTACCTGTCTAGTCTTTGACCGTATTAAACACCGAATGATTGGCGATGGACGTTCAGTACAGAACTGTGGCCAATCAGCGGCTTATTGGAGCTTGCCTCTGTGTACTGCATGTAGATATGGTAGGTGAAAACACAAGAGTGGGTACAAACAAAGTCAGGGAAACAATAAATATATAAAATATAAATATAACGTAGTCACATGTAATCAAAGTAATGAAAACCAGTTAAAACAATGTAATACAATACAAATAATTATAACCAGGTGCTATAACAAGAGCACTATCACCAGGTAGGTACAAAGTGTAGTATGTATATCAATAACAAGGTAAAGTCCATACAATGACGGAGTATTTAATTCTACAGGTGGAGCTGATGTAGAAGAGGATGCACGAGGCAGAGCCACAACGCCGCCGGTTCTGCTTGTAGGGCATTGTGGCTTTAACTGGTTTTCATTACTTTGATTACATGTGACTACATTTTATATATTTATTGTTTCCTGACTTTGTTTGTACCCACTCTTGTGTTTTCACCTACCATATCTACATACGTTCGAGTGGGTTCCTCTTTCGTTTGTGCCTCTGTGTACTGCATGGCAACAGATGTAAAACTTTACAGCCTGGGTGGAGAAGAAGCCAAACATCTCATAAGCACAGTGTAGGCTTGGCCTGTATAAAATGAAGACAGGTAAAACCCAATGGAGATGAGCAATCTATTATGTGACAAATCCTTTTTTGCATACCATTAAGTAGCAGTAAACGACTAGATTTATTTCATCCTTTACAGATATAAGAGAAACACTTGGGAGATTAGAACAAAAAGATTTCTGTGCCTTTAATAGCAGAGTAGATTAGGAATCAATCATCAGCAAGTCGTAACACCCGGTTTCTTTTGATTCTGGTCATGTTAACAGCAAGTGAACATTTAAAAAAAACTTACATTGATAGATTAAAGGAAAGAATCAGGAGCTGGTAGGAATTTCAGAATAATCCGTTTTAAAGCACGTGAGCATAAATCCTTCCTATTAATTCCATTACAATATATTTTGTAATGGTTAAGGCTGTCAGCTGATTAGGGTCCCTTGGCATGAAATTGATTAACCAGTTAAGATATAAGTGGATATATATTATATGCTAACACACACCTCAATTCAAAGGCCACTCACAAGCAATAAGATCATCACAGCAGGACAACATCAAAGCACAAGTAACAGGGGACGTAACGAAGACCCAACCGCACCTATAAATTAACATCATCAGCACCCCCAGGCAGAGGACCAAATGCCACCACCCACCCACCACATTCAAGGCGCTTTGCACGTGCAATTCTATCAGTGTGGGGTGCACAATATCTTGCATGAAGTCTACATCAGCAGTCTAAAACAAGCAAACACAGCTGGGCTGGGGGGAAAGATTAAACAGACGCAAGTCTGGCCTGAAAGGAAAAAGATTCTAAGAATCCAGTGGGAGAACCTTTAGTCTCACTGGTCATCCTCTTCAAAACCTCAAATAGCTGTATTCGGGCGAACATATGGAATATGAGTTCAGAGGAATAGGAATTCAGTCAGAAACCTGACCTTTTGGTCAAGGTTTCTCTCATATTAGAGGAGCTGAAAAGTCATATTTGTTAGTACCTTTGATTTTCACACATACCATCCTGTAGGAACATCTCTTTAGGAGCTCTTGCACAAAAAATTCCTCCACTACAGTTACACAAACATCTATGTAAGTAGGTAACAACCTACAACAACTCCAGCTCTATAAATAGCCTAAAGCTTAATTATGTTAATATCATTTTCTGTAATGAAGACTAACGGAGTCGTACTTAATTGATGAAGATGCATTTTGCTTGACTAGACAGCAAGCAGTTTACCGTGAGAAAAGTTCTCCTAGCTTTGATGCTGAAACGAAAAGAGCAAAAGCCTTCATTCTCCTTTCACAGGACAAAGTAACCACTGCCGGTGCCTGCGGCCACCCTTCTATACATGTATGCACAGTGCGTGCGCACAGGCGCGGGCCCCCGGACTACATAATGACATCATCACGCAGCACAGCCGGGGCCATTGGCTGGCAGGTGGCTGGGGTGGCGCAAGGAGGCTGCCCACGCTCTGCATGCCACCCCGGCCGCCTGCCGTGCCTGGCCCGCAGCTGCTGCGCCTGGCCGGGGGTGGTGTGGCGGTGGCAGCGTGGGCCAGGCACACCAGCTCCGTGGCACGCGCCCCCGCCCCCGGCACCCCCTCCGGCCCCTGTCTCACCACCTCACTGGTGGCGCCGGCCCTGAAAGTACCAGTCCAAATCCTATTATAGTTATAGTTCCTCTGGACAGTAGTAAAATAGCTGCAAGTAGTTATTACTCTTGAAACTGACAGGCTCAGACTGCAACAACTCTGTACAGGACTTTACCATTGATAACTTCTTTTAAAAAAATTAAAAATACAGTTTTGTGAAGGGGAGAATTTTTTAAGCCCCCAACCTCCTAATCAACCCAACATGCTTAATGTACTTTCAGCATTACTGCATTATTTAAAAAAAACTGATCCAAACATAAGCATTGACATTCATACACAGTAAATTATTTTAGAAACCAAATTGCTGAGAGGCGAATACTGAGTTGGAATTCCTAGGGAGAATCAGTCCAGACATTTTGTTCTCTCACCTGGAAATATATTAAGTTTTTGCCTTGAGGTAGCTACCGTTTACCCAATAACTACAGAGGTACATTAAAATCACCTACTTGTACCTGTCTAGTTCTTGTTTCAAAGCTAGCTTAGAGGCAGCCAGCAGTAAAAAGAGAGTTAACGCTAGGATCGACCATCCAAGGGTAACAAGAGAATGCAGCCCAAGCACGAGCAAGCGCAAAGTGCTTCCCCTGGGAGCAAAACTGCAAACACCTTGAGAGCAAATACAGAAAACCACAGTCCTCTTGGAGGAGATATTAATGACTGTATTGCACCCAGGACCCATGTTGGTCCTTTGTGTGAACTCACAACTCCACACAGGCATAGGCCTGGACTGCAATAAGGAGCCACACATACTTAGCCAGCGAGAGAGTTAGCGCAGTGCTTGATCGCTAAGGCATAGCTGAAATAAAGACCTGACGTAAACACCAACGCCTAATTGGTCCCCGTAGATGGGGAGGGGGAGCAGGCTGCTTCTGTGCTCTCTTTACGCAGAGAGCAGAGATTTGTCCATATAAAATCCACCATTGCCTGCAGCCCAGGAGAACTCACGAGGGAAATGGGGAGCTGGGCAGAAGTACAACACGTGGAAAACTTGCCTTCTCCCATCTGCCACAGAAAGAAGTTCCCCCCACATGCGCTGAAGGGATACTGTAAGCCTTTCTTTGATTTGTCCACCTTGCACCTACCATCTTTTAATAAACACCATCTTTTTTCACAAGCAATTTGCCTCTCTTTGGGTATCCCTCCGAGCCTGTGAACAGCATCTGGCTGCCCAGCCCCTGCAAGTATCCCAAAAAGATGCTCATGCATGCCTACATAAATGTTATCAAGAACACCAAAGCACGTTCTATGAGGGACAAATTGTTTGTCCCATACTGATGAGACTAGAATGCGTAAGATAGAGTATAGAGTATAAAAATTAGATAAATGATGATTATTATTATTAAAGAATATATGCCAGGAATGTAATACTTAGTTGACAAGTTAAGTGGGAAAGGGAACAGAGATAGTATTGTCTCATAATAGATAAGCTTAGAAGAGAGTGAAAGTATATGTTTAATAGAATAAAATAAGTTTGAAATGAGTAGGGGAAAAATGGATACGGGGTTGGAAAACTGTTGGAAGTCAATAAAAGGGGGGGAAAGGGAGGGGGTTAGAACTGGAATTTTTAAAGGAAATTGATTGTAATGAGCATAATATTGATTGATTTCTAATCCAATAAAAATTTTAAAAAAAGAACACCAAAGCACATTCTCCAAGGAACGGGGAGAAGAGTGGTTCACATCACCACCCCAGCTTACAATTACCTTAAGAACAGCAACACAATCTGATTTTACATCAATCAAATCAAAGATGCTGTCAGATCTAGTTAGGCAGAAATCCATAAAAGGTTTCTTTTAAAACAAAAACTCAATGGTCCATCAGCTCCTTCATTTTCCAGGAAATGAGCATGGTGGTGTTGGAGTGATTCGTATGTCGATTTGAGCCTTTGAAAAAGACATTGTAGAAATGGGAAAGTAGGCTGGCGACAGCCGTCAGGCTCTTACCGCCCAATTTTTGGAAGGTTTCAGCTGTAACCACTAGGCAATGCTGTGATTTGAAGATATTCCATACGGATATGAACAGTTCTGAAACTTTGAACAGATATTAACAGCTCTGAAATAGCACAAAGGACAAGCTAATATAGACTTTCATAGCCCAATTTTGGAGAGTTTCAGCTGTAACCACTAGGCTATGTTGTCATCTGAGGATACTCCACAAAGATATTCATAGCTTTCAAGCTCCACACAGATATTAACAGCTTTGAAACAGAACAAGAAAAAATAAAATGCAGTTTACAACTCTGGAAATTGGAACTGATTATTCAAAGTCGACTGGAAGGACTGGACGCTTGATGAACATTTATTAGTTGTAGATTTTAGATATTTATTATAGAATATGTATCACATTTGAGCACTTGCACTTTTGTATGAATTAAAAATATAAAAATCTACAAAATATATTAAATATAAAAATATTAAATACATAAATATAACCTTCGAGGTTTGTAATTTGTTTGAGAGTGTCAGATCTAGTTAGGCAGGAATCCATAAAAGGTTTCTTTTAAAACCAACATGCAAAGCAAGAAGTATGTCTCAAGCATCTCTTCCTGTAGCGGGACACTACTCAGGTCCCTCCGACAGCCATTTGAACAAAGAGACAAGTCATCCTTGTCACACGCTAACAAATTCAAAACTTTCATCCCTGACAATGCAATTGTTGTATTGTGATCATGTATCTTCAAGTAAAGTGGCCTCTCAAGTATTCCACCACCCACCACTCACCATCATAGAATAATGAGTGGTGGAGTTAATGTGCTGGATACGGGCTGAAGTCCTCATCAAGACTGACCTTACTTGGGTGATCTTGAGTGAATCTTCCTCTGACAATAGCGTCTCCACTGTCAGCAGCAGCATGGACTTATGTAACACTTTTCCCATGTAAAGAAAACTGACGGAGTGCAAAGAAGAAGAACAGTCCGGATCGCCAGCCGTGGGACAGAAGAGGTGATGTCAGGCAGCGCAGACTGTCCTGCTTCAGTGAGCGACAGCTTGTGGAAACTTCTTCTCGCACACCAAGTTGCAGGAGCTGCATCGCTTCTAGCACCTGGGCAGCCCAACAGAAAGCAACTCTGGTCTCAGGGGCCAGGGTTGAAGAAGAAATGCAGGACCTTCCCACATATCCAAAGTTAAGTTTGGGTTTCCTAAACAGCAGCACTCTGTGCTTCGTGCCAAACCACCTATGAACCAGAGATAGCATGCAAAAGCAGATTTGTACACAGCAGGGGAGTCAAAACACAAACAGGGGCCTCCGACCCGCTCCTTACAATCTTCGTGCTTGCATTCATCCGGCTATGCAAAGCAGGAAATGACCGCCAACACATGTCCCGAAGAGATGCTTTGCCGTACACCCAGGAATTCTAGCAAAAGCACCAAGACAAGTTCTCCAAAGGAACTACAGCTTCCACCTCCCATATGGGTGAAACAGAGAAGTGCCCCTTGGCTTGCGTTTGCATACACAACAGAAACAAAGCCCAGGGCTGAAAAAAATATTGGTCCGCCTGGCACCTCCCAACCTACACTGGATCCACTGGACTTGATACAAGACTGACCAGGGAGAGAACGAAGGGGGCAGCAAAGAAAGAAAAGGAACACAATTCCTTACAGCAAGCGGGTCTTAATGACCTTGGTGTCTGTCCAGCCCGAAGCAGCAAGAAGTGAAACTCCGAAGGAGATCAACAGGACTAAAGTAGCAACAGAAGCACAGTGGATTGAACCTCTTCTCAACCTGAGGAGGATGGCTGTGTGGGTCTACCCATGCAACAGAACCTTAGAGAACAACAAAATTTTTCAAGGGTGTAAGCTTTGGAGCGCCACGGGTCCCTTCTTCATGGATCTCCACTACTCCCTGCACCTGAAGAAGGGGCCTGCAGTTCTCCAAAGCTTACACCCTTGAGAGTTTCCTCACCCCTCCCTCTCCTATAGGGTTGCCAGCTCCAAGTTTGGAAATTCCAGGAGATCCGGGGAGTGAAACCTGGAGAAAGTGGGGTTTGGGGAAAGGACCATGGTATGACATAATTCCAGAGAGTCCACCCCCAAAGTAGCCATTTTCTCAAAGTGAACTGATCTCTGTGGCCTGGAGACCAGTTGTAATTCCGGGAGATCTCCAGCCACTACCTGGAGGCTGGCAACCCTACTCTCCGACCGGTCCCCAGATGGGCCATAGCAGCCCCAGCCCCGTCCCAACGCGTCACCTCCCCGCTTACCTCCTTCCTTCCCGGCCCCGCTTCCAGAGACGCTCTCCCGCCTCCGCTCTTCGCGGGCGGGCTGAGTCTCGTCTCCCCTTTCAGGCAGCGACGGGGAAGGAAAGAGCCGGCGCTCGGCGCATCCAAGATCGGCGAGCTCTTCCGCCTTGGCATCCACTTCCTGTTTCCGCTCCCGGCAAGCGCCTGGCTCTGCCCAGGGCAGCTGATGGTCCTCCACAGGCCAGGCAATCGATGCTGGAGAGGCAACCCGGAAAAGCCGGCGGAGGTTTTGTGGAGCAGGTAGGCACAAGCAATCGAGCACACGCGTCATCGACCCGGGTTTGCCAGGCTCTTCTTGCCAGAAGTGGGGGGGGGTCGCCCAGGGGCGGGGAAGAGGAGGGTCAGGTGGACCCTCCCATCCTTTTACTAAGGGTTTAAAATGCAGAAATAAGGAGGGGGTAGCTTTTCAGGGGATGTACTAAAACGAATGACAGGATTGCCCATTGGAAATAATGGGAGAGGCTTGAATGCCCATAGGAAATAATGGGAAACTGGAATGCCCATTGACTTGCATGGGCTCCATTGAAACACATTAGAGCAAAAAAAGAGGTGCAAAGAAAACGTGGAATGGATTTTGAAGGAAAGTGTCTGGGCTCAGATAACCTGTTCTGGGACTGGATTGACAGGCCCCGTGCTGGAATGACGGCCCCTGGGTGTGCCAGAAGGGCTCGGGGACTGGAATGATAGGCCCCTGACTGGAATGATGGCCCCTGGGTGTGCCAGAAGGGCTCTGGGACTGGAATGACAGGCCCCAGACTGGAATGACGGGCCCTGGGTGTGCCAGAAGGGCTCTGGGACTGGAATGACAGGCCCCAGACTGGAATGACGGGCCCTGGGTGTGCCAGAAGGGCTCTGGGACTGGAATGACAGGCCCCTGACTGGAATGACGGGCCCTGGGTGTGCCAGAAGGGCTCTGGGACTGGAATGACAGGCCCCTGACTGGAATGACGGGCCCTGGGTGTGCCAGAAGGGCTCGGGGACTGGAATGACAGGCCCCTGACTGGAATGATGGCCCCTGGGTGTGCCAGAAGGGCTCTGGGACTGGAATGACAGGCCCCTGACTGGAATGACGGGCCCTGGGTGTGCCAGAAGGGCTCGGGAACTGGAATGACAGGCCCCTGACTGGAATGACGGCCCCTGGGTGTGCCAGAAGGGCTCTGGGACTGGAATGACAGGCCCCTGACTGGAATGACGGCCCCTGGGTGTGCCAGAAGGGCTCTGGGACTGGAATGACAGGCCCCTGACTGGAATGACGGCCCCTGGGTGTGCCAGAAGGGCTCTGGGACTGGAATGACAGGCCCCTGACTGGAATGACGGCCCCTGGGTGTGCCAGAAGGGCTCTGGGACTGGAATGACAGGCCCCAGACTGGAATGACGGGCCCTGGGTGTGCCAGAAGGGCTCTGGGACTGGAATGACAGGCCCCAGACTGGAATGACGGGCCCTGGGTGTGCCAGAAGGGCTCTGGGACTGGAATGACAGGCCCCTGACTGGAATGACGGGCCCTGGGTGTGCCAGAAGGGCTCTGGGACTGGAATGACAGGCCCCTGACTGGAATGACGGGCCCTGGGTGTGCCAGAAGGGCTCGGGGACTGGAATGACAGGCCCCTGACTGGAATGATGGCCCCTGGGTGTGCCAGAAGGGCTCTGGGACTGGAATGACAGGCCCCTGACTGGAATGACGGGCCCTGGGTGTGCCAGAAGGGCTCGGGAACTGGAATGACAGGCCCCGTGCTGGAATGACGGCCCCTGGGTGTGCCAGAAGGGCTCTGGGACTGGAATGACAGGCCCCTGACTGGAATGACGGCCCCTGGGTGTGCCAGAAGGGCTCTGGGACTGGAATGACAGGCCCCTGACTGGAATGACGGCCCCTGGGTGTGCCAGAAGGGCTCTGGGACTGGAATGACAGGCCCCTGACTGGAATGACGGCCCCTGGGTGTGCCAGAAGGGCTCGGGGACTGGAATGACAGGCCCCTGACTGGAATGACGGGCCCTGGGTGTGCCAGAAGGGCTCTGGGACTGGAATGACAGGCCCCTGACTGGAATGACGGCCCCTGGGTGTGACAGAAGGGCTCTGGGACTGGAATGACAGGCCACTGACTGGAATGACGGCCCCTGGGTGTGCCAGAAGGGCTCTGGGACTGGAATGACAGGCCCCAGACTGGAATGACGGGCCCTGGGTGTGAGAGAAGGGCTCTGGGACTGGAATGACAGGCCACTGACTGGAATGACGGCCCCTGGGTGTGCCAGAAGGGCTCTGGGACTGGAATGACAGGCCCCTGACTGGAATAACGGCCCCTGGGTGTGCCAGAAGGGCTCTGGGACTGGAATGACAGGCCACTGACTGGAATGACGGGCCCTGGGTGTGCCAGAAGGGCTCTGGGACTGGAATGACAGGCCCCTGACTGGAATAACGGCCCCTGGGTGTGCCAGAAGGGCTCTGGGACTGGAATGACAGGCCCCTGACTGGAATAACGGCCCCTGGGTGTGCCAGAAGGGCTCTGGGACTGGAATGACAGGCCCCAGACTGGAATGACGGGCCCTGGGTGTGCCAGAAGGGCTCTGGGACGGGAATGACAGGCCCCTGACTGGAATGACGGCCCCTGGGTGTGCCAGAAGGGCTCGGGGACTGGAATGACAGGCCCCTGACTGGAATGACGGGCCCTGGGTGTGCCAGAAGGGCTCTGGGACTGGAATGACAGGCCCCTGACTGGAATGACGGCCCCTGGGTGTGACAGAAGGGCTCTGGGACTGGAATGACAGGCCACTGACTGGAATAACGGCCCCTGGGTGTGCCAGAAGGGCTCTGGGACTGGAATGACAGGCCCCAGACTGGAATGACGGCCCCTGGGTGTGCCAGAAGGGCTCTGGGACTGGAATGACAGGCCACTGACTGGAATGACGGGCCCTGGGTGTGCCAGAAGGGCTCTGGGACTGGAATGACAGGCCACTGACTGCAATGACGGGCCCTGGGTGTGCCAGAAGGGCTCTGAGACTGGAATGACAGGCCCCATGCTGGAATGATGGCCCCTGGGTGTGCCAGAAGGGCTCTGGGACTGGAATGACAGGCCCCTGACTGGAATGACGGACCCTCAGTGTGCCAGAAGGGCTCGGGGACTGGAATGACAGGCAGCTGACTGGAATGACGGTGTCTGGGTGTGCCAGAAGGGTTCGGGGACTGGATTGACAGGCCCCATGCTGGAATGACGGCCCCTGGGTGTGCCAGAAGGGCTCTGGAACTGGAATGACAGGCCCCTGACTGGAATAAAGGGCCCTGGGTGTGACAGAAGAGCTCGAGGACTGGAATGACAGGCCCCTGCCTGGAATGACGGGCCCTGGGTGTGCCAGAAGGGCTCTGGCACTGGAATAACAGGCCCCTGACTGGAATGACGGCCCGTGGGTGCGATTAATTATGTCTTGGCTCCTTGCTAATGCTATTTCTTTAAACTTGAAAATATTTGCCGTATGGTACTCTATCGTATCAGGACAAGCTTTACTGTATAAACTCAACATTACCTCCACTGACCTATCAAAATCTGCACAAAAAAGTTAACTCATTCAGCCCCTACTCCTCATAAAGGAACTAATTCCAGTAAGAAACAACTGAGCAACAAAATGGAAAGCATTCCGGAGTCAAGAAATTGTTTTTTTCCCCATTTCCTTGCAAGCCGTATAAGTGGGGAAGGGGGGAAACAATCCAAACTTTAAAAAAAAAACAATTTAATATGTCACTAGCAGTTTGTGCTACCCAGCAGTATTGAGGTTCGGGGGGGGGGGACATTATCTCTTGCTCCCAATAAAGACAGGCCCTTGATTTTGCACTTTTGTTCAACAGGCCCAAATGAGTTCACTTTCCACAGGGTCTCTCAGAGGCTGTACATATATCATGTTTTTTGATTTAGCATTTGGTATGAAAATTGCTTTCTTATTAATTTGAGTTCAACAGTTTTTGTTATCAACATTATATTGCCTTTTCAATGGGTGGTGGGTAGGGGGTGAAGTTTTGTTATTTTATACTAGAAACAGAGCCCGGTGTGCAAATAAATACAATGGGCTCTAGAAAGCTGGGGCTGCGGAGGGCTGGTGGGAAGTTGTGGTTAGAAAGGGCTGGCAGGTGGGGGGCAAGGTGGGTCTGGGGAGAGGTGAGAAGCAGGAGGGGTCTGGGGAGGGATGGCAGGTACGGAGGCAATGGAGGTTTGGGGAGGGCTGAGAGGCAGGAGGGGTGTGGAGAGGAAAGGCAGGTAGGGAGGCAATGGGTGTTTGGGAAGGGGTCAGAGGCAGGTGGGGTGTGGAAAGGAAATGCATGGAGGGAGGCAATGGGTGTTTGGGAAGGGGTCAGAGGCAGGTGGGGGTGGGGAGAGTAATGGCAGTTAGGGAGGCAATGGGGTTTTGGGGAGGGCTGAGAGCCAGGTGGGGTGTGGAGGGGAAAGGCAGGTAGGTAGGCAATGGGGTTTTGGGAAGGGCTGAGCGCCAGGTGAGGTGTGGAGGGGAAAGGCAGGTAGGGAGGCAATGGGGTTTTCGGGAGGGGTTAGAGGCAGGTGGGGTGTGGAAAGGAAATGCATGGAGGGAGGCAATGGGTGTTTGGGAAGGGGTCAGAGCCAGGTGGGGTGTGGAGGGGAAAGGCAGGTAGGTAGGCAATGGGGTTTTGGGGAGGGCTGAGAGCCAGGTGAGGTGTGGAGGGGAAAGGCAGGTAGGGAGGCAATGGGGTTTTCGGGAGGGGTCAGAGGCAGGTGGGGTGTGGAAAGGAAATGCATGGAGGGAGGCAATGGGTGTTTGGGAAGGGGTCAGAGGCAGGTGGGGGTGGGGAGAGTAATGGCAGTTAGGGAGGCAATGGGGTTTTGGGGAGGGCTGAGAGCCAGGTGGGGTGTGGAGGGGAAAGGCAGGTAGGTAGGCAATGGGGTTTTCGGGAGGGGTCAGAGGCAGGTGGGGTGTGGAAAGGAAAGGCAGGGAGGGAGGCAATGGGGGTTTGGATCGGAGAGCGGAGTGCCATAGCTCCAGAGACCTTGCAGGGCGGTGGCACTCGGCTCACACCGCCTTTCCCCGGGCCCAAGGAGAGTGGAGAACTGCTGCCCTGCGAGGCCCCAGGAACCGTGTGCACTGCTCTCCTTGAACCCGGGTCGAGACGCCGCAAGAGGAGCACTGCTGCCATGCAAGGCCCCGGGTCTTTGCAGAGTGGCGTGCCCGGCTCCGGCAGGGCTGACATGGCAGCGGGTGCTTTGCCCTTGTCCTGTCCCTGCCGAAAGCAGCACGGCGCGGTTCTGGCAGGGGTCAGAGGGCAGCAGGCTTCTCTCCTGCCACGGCTCCCCTGAGGCTTTCTGACACGCTGCCCTTGCTGCCCTTCCTGCGCCACCGCGGGAAGGGCTGAGAGGGGCACCGCTGTGGTGCAAGGGCTGAGCGGAGTGCTGCTGCCGTGCAAAGCCCCAGATCTTTGCAGAGTGGCACACCTGGCTCCGGCAGGGCTGACGCGGCAGCGAGCACTTCGCTCTCACCCTGTCACCCCGTCCCTTCTGAAATCGGTGCGGCTTGGCTCCAGCATGGATCAGAGGGTGGCGGGCTTCTCTCCCTCCATTGCTCCCCCAGGGCTTGCCGACTCGCCGCCCTTCCCATGCCGCTGCCACCGTCCTCCGAACGGGCTGTGAAACCTGCAGCATCGAGTGGCACCCTCCAGAAGCGGCCTGCCTGGTGCACTTACTGGTGCATCGGAAACCCGCTAAGGGAATTATAAAGTAGGACTAGCAACAAAGCCCGTTGTGGGGGGGGAAAGCCAACAGGCTCTAGAAAGGGCAGAGCAGGCGGGGCAGGCATTTCCTCTTCCACCGCAACATGATCTGGTCAAGGGGAGGGCCGGGCAGCCGGGCCTGGCATTGCCCCCTCTGCTGCACCCCAATATGGGCAGGGGGAAGACAGGGTGGCTGGGCCTGGCATTGCTCCCTCCCCAGTGCTGACCAATCATGTTGGGAAAGGGCTGGGACCATCCATCCTGCCACCTCCTCACCCCAACTGGGCTGCAGAGGGTTTGGTAGGTGGACCCTTCCCTCCACCAGCCAATTCCAGGCCTGATTTGGACACCGCAGAGCCAGGAGCATCCCTGGGGGGGAGAGAAGGGCCCTGGAGTGCTCCTGTGCACTGCAGCCACCAGATTCTGCCCAGAATTGGGCCACTGTGGAGACCAGGAGAGCTTCTGGGCAGGCAGAAAGGGCCCAGGAGCACTCCTAAGCCCTGCAGCAGGCTTATTTAGCCCTGATTCGAGCTGAATCGGGCAGCTGTGGAAACTTGGAGTTCTATCTGTGTGGGGGGCAGAAATGGCCCTGGAGTACTCCGGTGCTCCACAGTGCGTCAAATTGGGACTGCTTTGGTCTGAAATCGCCCTACTGTGGTGCACAGGAGCATGCTGAACCATCAGAGAGTGTGCCCAGGGAGCGGCATTCCCCGTGCTTCCCCCAATTGGCCCTGGCCCTGCAAGTGTATGGCAGATAGACCTGAGCTGTATGGGTCTGGAGGGCAGGTCAACTCACTGTGCAAAGCTATGGCAAGTAGACATGGCCTTGAGACATGCAGGGGCCAAGTAGCCATGGCAAATAGACCCGGCCTTCGGAAGTGCGATCAGATCTACCTGCTTTGCAATGCCATGGTGAATAGACCTGTCCTTCAGACATGCAGAAGCCAGGTCTGCCCCCCGCCCCCACCAGGCCGTTCAATGCCATAGCAATTAGACCTGGCTTTCAGATGAGTAGAGGTCAGGTCTACCCACCAAACAAAGCCATGGTGAGTAGACCCAACCTTCGGATATGTGTGTTGGCCAGGTCTATCTGCCTGGCAAACCTGTAGCAGGTTGATCCAGAGGCCAGGTCCACTTACTGTGCAATATCATGGCAAGTAGACCTTGGTTCTGCACATCTGGCATGCAAGCTGCGTTACCAACTGCGCACACAACCTCTCCATGCAGCAGATCGAGGCTTGGAGGTGGGAAACGGAGGTGGAGCTATGGAGATAGAGGGCAAGCAACACTCTCCACACCTGTGCCCTCTTCCCTACAGCAGACCGAGGCTTGGGCAGGATCCTTGGGAGGCGGAGCGCAGTCAAGCCAAGCATGCCCCAGGCCTCCTTGATCCAATCGTGTCTGGTGAGGGTGGAGCCGACAGCTCTGCAATGCCATGGAGAGTAGACCTGGCCTTCGGACATGCAGGGGCCAGGTGTTCTCCCCTTGCAATGCCATGGAAAGTAGACCTGACCATCAGAAGATTGGAGGTCAGGTCTACTTACCAAAGTCTTGATGAGTAGAGCTGGCCTTCAGAGGTGGATTTATAGTCTGTTATCACTGCAACCTGACCAAAAGTGGATTAGAACAAACTCAGTAAATAGATAAAACAGCAAAAGCATGCAACAAAATAAGACCATGAGTTTGTCAACTGTTAAGCTAAGGTATGAAATGGGTTTTTTCACAGAGAGACGTGCTCTGGGCCAGTGGTCGACAGAATTAGCAAAATTGAGCAAGGAATTTGAGTGGGGTGTGACACTTGAGGGGGACGTGGAAGTCTGGATGGCTGTGGAAAACGCTGTGGGAGCAGGAAGGGAGAGAACAGAAGGGTTTATGCCTGAAAATAGAAGAGGTGGCTGATATAGACTTCATGAAACTGTGATGAAACTGACCAGGCGAGAGGAAGGATAAAGATATAGGAGGATCTGAAACGATGATAGCTAAACAAATCCCTGGAATATAAATTGAAATGTTAAGTGTTAGATTCCAGTCTTGGTGACTTCAGTTGGAGACAACTATCTCCATAAGAGACCATTATTCCAGTCATGGGCATGTCATTCCAGCCACAGAACAATTCTACAAATTTTAGAGATCATTAGTCCATACAGGGATGATACAATTAGCTCCCACAAAGCTTCCACTGTTATGCCAATATAGATTAAGATCATATGCCAATAATCAATACTGAACAATACTAGGCCTAGCTTCTATACTCTAGATGAACTTTAAACTTTGCATGAACTTTCAGTGTATTTTTTCTATGTATAAGGTAATTCAACAGGTGTGCTTTCATCCTTTGACAATTAATTAAAATAGTGGACTCTACTGAGATTGATGTTCCTCTATCAGAGATTCAACCAATGGTGATCGTCCAACTTAACTTTTCTTGACACTTGTCAGAGATTTATAGTATTTTCCTGCAGTACAGATTATGACATAATTTTTTAACTAATTGGAAGGCTGTACTATGAAATTATGAATATTCAGTGAAGTGTCAAACCAATCAATATTTGTTTGTGCTATCATGTGAATAGACCCTAAATATTTGCATATGATTAGGTATATCATTGCAAACACAGAAAGAATAAGCAGGGTACTGATGGAAGAAATCTCTTGAGAGAATCTAGGTGAGAAACTATTTCTACCTATGTATTTCATGGAAACTTTGAGCAATGTAAACTTAGGATTTATTGAGAAATGTTAGTGAACTTATTTCTTATTGCCTTTCTATGTTCTGTTGTTATAGGATTCATATTAATAGCCATTTATATTTTGATTGCTTGCTTCATTAAAAAACTAGGGTGTATTTTCAATAAAGTGAAATAAACTCTAGATTGGTGTCTGTGTGTTTGATAAGGAGTTGCAAAGCAATATTGAACCCTATATAAATAAATGTACTGATAAACAGCTGGTTCAAAGAACTTATCTGTTTGACAGGTCTAAAGACTAACTGCTTTCTGCTTCCCCGGAGAGAGATCCATCTTTCTCTTGGCAAGTTGAAACTTGGTTTTAGACACGGGAACTGACTCGTTACACCACCACACCAGGGGCTTTCAGGGCAATGATGGGACTGAAATTCAACTGCAAGACCACATCTCTCACACCCATAGACCACTATTCCAGAGGCCGTCATTCCGGCATGGGGCCTGTCAATCCAGTCCCAGAGCCCTTCTGTCACACCCAGGGGCCGTCATTCCAGTCAGGGGCCTGTCAGTCGAGTCCCCGAGCCCTTCTGGCACACCCAGGGCCCGTCATTCCAGTCAGGGGCCTGTCATTCCAGTCCCCGAGCCCTTTCGGCACACAGAGGGGCCGTCATTCCAGTCAGGGGCCTGTCATTCCAGTCCCCGAGCCCTTCTGGCACACAGAGACCGTCATTCCAGCATAGAGCCTGTCATTCCAGTACCAGAGACCATCTGGCACACCCAGGGGTCGTCATTCCAGTCAGGGGCCTGTCATTCCAGTCCCAGAGCCCTTCTGGCCCACCCAGGGCCTGTCATTCCAGTCAGGGGCCTGTCATTCCAGTCCCAGAGCCCTTCTGTCACACCCAGGGGCCGTCATTCCAGCATAGAGCCTGTCATTCCAGTCCCAGAGCCCTTCTGGCCCACCCAGGACCTGTCATTCCAGTCGGGCCTGTCATTCCAGTCCCTGAGTCCTTCTGTCACACCCAGGGGTCGTCATTCCAGCATGGGGCCTGTCATTCCAGTCCCAGAGCCCTTCTGACACACCCAGGGCCCGCCATTCCAGTCAGGGGCCTGTCATTCCAGTCCCCGAGCCCTTCTGGCACACCTAGGGACCATCATTCCTGCCAGGGGCCTGTCCTTCCAGTCCCAGAGCCCTTCTGGCACACCCAGGGGCCGTTATTCCAGTCAGGGGCCTGTCATTCCAGTCCCCGAGCCCTTCTGGCACACCCAGGGCCCGTCATTCCTGTCAGGGTCCTGTCATTCCAGTCCCTGAGCCCTTCTGTCACACACAGGGGCCGTCATTCCAGCACAGAGCCTGTCGTTCCAGTCCCAGAACCCTTCTGGCACACCCAGGGGTCGTCATTCCAGCCAGGGGCCTGTCCTTCCAGTCCCAGAGCTCTTCTGGCACACCCAGGGGCCGTTATTCCAGTCAGGGGCCTGTCATTCCAGTCCCCGAGCCCTTCTGGCACACCCAGGGGCCGTTATTCCAGTCAGGGGCCTGTCATTCCAGTCCCCGAGCCCTTCTGTCACACCCAGGGCCCGTCATTCCTGTCGGGGTCCTGTCATTCCTGTCCCAGAGCCCTTCTGGTCCACCCAGGGGTCGTCATTCCAGCATGGGGCCTGTCATTCCAGTCCCAGAGCCCTTCCGGCATACCCAGGGGCGGTTATTCCAGTCAGGGGCCTGTCATTCCAGTCCCAGAGCCCTTCTGTCACACCCAGGGGCCGTCATTCCAGCATGGGTCCTGTCAATCCAGTCAATCTGAGCCCAGACACTTTCCTTCAAAATCCATTCCACGTTTTCTTTGCACCTCTTTTTTTGCTCTAATGTGTTTCAATGGAGCCCATGCAAGTCAATGGGCATTCCAGTTTCCCATTATTTCCAAAGGGCATTCAAGCCTCTCCCATTATTTCCAAAGGGCAATCCTGTCATTCGTTTTAGTACATCCCCGCCCTGTGCTGCACCCCCTTCGCTGTCGCGTGGTGCCCGCTCGGAGTTCAACACGGGGAGAATCTGCGCGTGGGTTTGGAGTGACGCGCGTTCTCGGCCTGGGGCTGCGCAGGCAGCAAGAGCTTCGAAGTGGGCGGGACAGGGTAAAATCCGGGACGAGACAGAACAGGCTGGAACGGGCACTAAAGAAATGCCAGTGCCACAAAAAAGAGGGGGATGTGTTAGAGACACTCCAGAACAATATTTTAGAAATGAAAACTCTGGACTGGCACCCTTTAATTAACCCATTCCATGCCAAAAGCTCCCGGAACAGCACAAAACAGCCCGGAACGGGCACTAAAGAAATGCCAGTGCCACAAAAAACAGTGGGATGTGTTAGGGACACTCCAGAACAATATTTTAGAAATGAAAACTCTGGACTGGCACCCTTCAATTAACCCTTTCCATGTCAAAAAGCTCCCGGAACAGCACAAAAATGCCCGGAACGGGCACTAAAGAAACGCCAGTGCCACAAAAAATAGTGGCATGTGTTAGAGCCATTCCAGAACAATATTTTAGAAATGAAAACTCTGGACTGGCACCCTTCAATTAACCCGTTCCATGCCAAAAAGCCCGGAACGGCACTATACAGCCCGGAACGGGCACGAAAGAAAGGCCAGTGCCACAAAAAGAGGGGGATGTGTTAGAGACACTCCAGAACAATATTTTAGAAATGAAAACTCTGGAGTGGCACCCTTCAATTAACCCGTTCCATGCCAAAAAGCCCGGAATGGCACTAAACAGCCCGGAACGGGCACTAAAGAAACGCCAGTGCCACAAAAAACAGTGGCATGTGTTAGAGACACTCCAGAACATCATCTTCAAGGCCTGTCCATCATCTTCAAGGCCTCCTGGAGGACTGGAGATGTGCCACAAGATTGGAGAAGAGCGAATGTTATCCCAATCTTTAGGAAAGGGAGGAAGGATGACCCGGGAAACTACAGGCCAGTCAGTCTGACTTCTGTTGCTGGGAAGATGTTAGAACAGATTTTAAAGGGATCAATCTGTAAGCATCTGAAGGACCGCTCAGTGATCCGGGGAAGTCAGCATGGTTTTGTTCCTAACAGATCCTGCCAGACCAACCTGGTTTCCTTCTTTGATCGAGTGACCAGCTTGCTGGATCGGGGGAACTCTGTTGACGTGATTTATCTGGATTTCAGTAAAGCTTTTGATAAGGTCCCCCATGACATTCTGATGGGCAAACTGGAAGACTGTGGAGTAGACTATAGGACAGTTAGGTGGATAGGGAACTGGTTGGAGGACCGCACTCAAAGAGTGGTGGTCAACGGTGTTTCATCAGATTGGAGGGAGGTGTCCAGTGGGGTGCCGCAGGGCTCGGTTTTGGGCCCGGTACTTTTCAATATTTTTATCAATGATCTGGATGAAGGAGTGGAAGGGCTGCTCATTAAAATTGCTGATGACACCAAAGTGGGAGGGGTAGCAAACACCCAAGAAGATAGAATTAAAATTCAACAAGACCTGAATACTCTGGAGAAGTGGGCAGCTGTGAATAGGATGCAATTCAACAAAGACAAATGCACAGTATAACATCTGGGCCACAAAAATGAGAAGCACAAATACTGGATGGGGGATACACTTCTGGGCAGTAGTATATGTGAAAGGGATCTTGGGGTAAGAGTGGACTGTAAACTGAATATGAGCAGTCAGTGTGATGCGGTGGCAAAAAAGGCTAATTCAATCCTGGGTTGTATCAAAGGGGCCATAGCATCGAAATTGCAGGAGGTCATAGCCCCTCTCTATACTGCCTTGGTCATGCCGCACCTGGAGTACTGTGTGCAGTTCTGGAGGCCTCATTTCAAAAAGGATGTGGACAAAATCGAGGGGGTGCAGAGGAGAGCGACGAGGATGATCAGGGGTCTGGAGACTGAGCCCTACGAGGAAAGGCTGAGGGCCTTGGGAATGTTTAGTTTGGAGAAAAGAAGGTTGAGGGGGGGACATGATTGCTCTCTTTAAATATTTGAAAGGCTGTCATTTGGAGGATGGCAGGGAGCTGTTCCAGTTGGCAGCAGAGGGTAGGACGCGAAGCAATGGGCTAAAACTACAAAGGTACCGACTGGATATTAGGAAAAACTTTTTCACCGTCAGAGTAGTTCAAAAGTGGAATCAGCTGCCTAGGAAGGTGGTGAGCTCCCCCTCACTGGCAGTTTTCAAGAAGAGGCTGGATGAATAAAGACAAAGACAAAGACAAAGACAAAGACAAAGACAAAGACAAAGACAAAGACAAAGACAAAGACAAAGACAAAGACAGCCGGGCCCCCGCAGGCGGGGCGGGGGGCGTCGGGGGGAGCGGCGCAGCCGCGACCCCCGGGGGCCCCCGGCCCGCCGCAGGCGGGGCGGGGGGCGTCGGGGGGAGCGGCGCAGCCGCGACCCCCGGGGGCCCCCGGCCCGCCGCAGGCGGGGCGGGGGGCGTCGGGGGGAGCGGCGCAGCCGCGACCCCCGGGGGCCCCCGGCCCGCCGCAGGCGGGGCGGGGGGGCGTCGGGGGGAGCGGCGCAGCCGCGACCCCCGGGGGCCCCCGGCCCGCCGCAGGCGGGGCGGGGGGCGTCGGGGGGAGCGGCGCAGCCGCGACCCCCGGGGGCCCCCGGCCCGCCGCAGGCGGGGCGGGGGGCGTCGGGGGGAGCGGCGCAGCCGCGACCCCCGGGGGCCCCCGGCCCGCCGCAGGCGGGGCGGGGGGGCGTCGGGGGGGAGCGGCGCAGCCGCGACCCCCGGGGGCCCCCGGCCCGCCGCAGGCGGGGCGGGGGGCGTCGGGGGGAGCGGCGCAGCCGCGACCCCCGGGGGCCCCCGGCCCGCCGCAGGCGGGGCGGGGGGCGTCGGGGGGAGCGGCGCAGCCGCGACCCCCGGGGGCCCCCGGCCCGCCGCAGGCGGGGCGGGGGGCGTCGGGGGGAGCGGCGCAGCCGCGACCCCCGGGGGCCCCCGGCCCGCCGCAGGCGGGGCGGGGGGCGTCGGGGGGAGCGGCGCAGCCGCGACCCCCGGGGGCCCCCGGCCCGCCGCAGGCGGGGCGGGGGGCGTCGGGGGGAGCGGCGCAGCCGCGACCCCCGGGGGCCCCCGGCCCGCCGCAGGCGGGGCGGGGGGCGTCGGGGGGAGCGGCGCAGCCGCGACCCCCGGGGGCCCCCGGCCCGCCGCAGGCGGGGCGGGGGGCGTCGGGGGGAGCGGCGCAGCCGCGACCCCCGGGGGCCCCCGGCCCGCCGCAGGCGGGGCGGGGGGCGTCGGGGGGAGCGGCGCAGCCGCGACCCCCGGGGGCCCCCGGCCCGCCGCAGGCGGGGCGGGGGGCGTCGGGGGGAGCGGCGCAGCCGCGACCCCCGGGGGCCCGGCTGTCTTTGTCTTTGTCTTTGTCTTTGTCTTTGTCTTTGTCTTTGTCTTTGTCTTTGTCTTTGTCTTTGTCTTTGTCTTTGTCTTTGTCTTTGTCTTTGTCTTTGTCTTTGTCTTTGTCTTTGTCTTTGTCTTTGTCTTTGTCTTTGTCTTTGTCTTTGTCTTTGTCTTTGTCTTTGTCTTTGTCTTTGTCTTTGTCTTTGTCTTTGTCTTTGTCTTTGTCTTTGTCTTTGTCTTTGTCTTTGTCTTTGTCTTTGTCTTTGTCTTTGTCTTTGTCTTTGTCTTTGTCTTTGTCTTTGTCTTTGTCTTTGTCTTTGTCTTTGTCTTTGTCTTTGTCTTTGTCTTTGTCTTTGTCTTTGTCTTTGTCTTTGTCTTTGTCTTTGTCTTTGTCTTTGTCTTTGTCTTTGTCTTTGTCTTTGTCTTTGTCTTTGTCTTTGTCTTTGTCTTTGTCTTTGTCTTTGTCTTTGTCTTTGTCTTTGTCTTTGTCTTTGTCTTTGTCTTTGTCTTTGTCTTTGTCTTTGTCTTTGTCTTTGTCTTTGTCTTTGTCTTTGTCTTTGTCTTTGTCTTTGTCTTTGTCTTTGTCTTTGTCTTTGTCTTTGTCTTTGTCTTTGTCTTTGTCTTTGTCTTTGTCTTTGTCTTTGTCTTTGTCTTTGTCTTTGTCTTTGTCTTTGTCTTTGTCTTTGTCTTTGTCTTTGTCTTTGTCTTTGTCTTTGTCTTTGTCTTTGTCTTTGTCTTTGTCTTTGTCTTTGTCTTTGTCTTTGTCTTTGTCTTCGTCTTCGTCTTCGTCTTCGTCTTCGTCTTCGTCTTCGTCTTCGTCTTCGTCTTCGTCTTCGTCTTCGTCTTCGTCTTCGTCTTCGTCTTCGTCTTCGTCTTCGTCTTCGTCTTCGTCTTCGTCTTCGTCTTCGTCTTCGTCTTCGTCTTCGTCTTCGTCTTCGTCTTCGTCTTCGTCTTCGTCTTCGTCTTCGTCTTCGTCTTCGCGCCCCTCGCCCCTCGCCCCTCGCCCCTCGCCCCTCGCCCCTCGCCCCTCGCCCCTCGCCCCTCGCCCCTCGCCCCTCGCCAGTGGGATGGGGAATTTTATTTTTGGCAACCTCTTTTACAAGCAAAACTTTTGTGGTACAATGTTGTAATGTTAGAAAATGGTAAAAACTTCATAAAATTGTAAATTTACTAACAATCCATCTCAAATAAGTATATAGATAATTCAAACAGTATTGCTTCTATAATCATATTAGGCATAAATATTAAACATAACTTTTAAACATTAAGTGAAAAGTATTAAATACTCGGTAGAGATGGGTTGAAGGTTTTATCTTAAATCCTGAACAGCTTGAAACCTTCAAGTCAGAACTGAAAACATGTTTCTCTGTTTTAGAGAAACTGTTTTTCAGTACAAAATATATGGGATGTATGTTTTTGTTGCACTCTCCCAACCAGGAGACAGACTGCTCCTAAGACTTTAATGGCTTCTTTCATTAACAAACACTAGTTGTTTTCATTAAGTGAGGTATCAAAATATAAATGTTCATTTAAATGAAACAGAAAAATAGAACAGATGAACACAACAAGAATTAAGTTTCCTAACATTCCTTAATGAAATCTAACTCAGTCAGATTAACGATGAAATGCATTCAAGTTACCGTAGCACATATTACAAGGGTAAGTTTCCTGCCTAGATCTTCATGAGATTTCTTTTGGCCAAAACCCTGATCTGCTATTTGGATTACCATTTTTATATATTATCTTATGCAGATATCTAACATCTTTTCATATGATAACATAGATAAATATCAAAACACTATTTACTATTTCCAATCATGTGACATTCTACCTAGCCAAAAGTATCACTATGCCCAGCTGCAAGATAAGAGATATGGATAGTAAAAATGACAGGAAAAGTTACATGACCAGATCATCCTTGGTCTCTGCTAACAATTATAGAACATGTATTTGATACTGTTCACTATTTTTAATTGGCTGTCAAAGATAAAGAAGAACCAGTTATACACTATACTAGAAAAAGAACTACAGTGAAGTTCACACAGCATTATTTAGAATGCATATGTTTCACTAAGTATGTGTTCTAAACCATAATCAGCAGTCTACTGGTTTGAATTCCACTACTGACATGAGCTCAGTAGGTGGCCTTGGGTCAGCCACTCCTCTCAGCCCCAGCTCCATTGTGGGGATAAGAATAACACTAACTCTGTCTTTTGGTGCTACACCTCTGAAGATGCCAGCCACAGCTGCTGGCGAAACGTCAGGAACTACAATGCCAAGACCACGGCAATACAGCCCGGAAAACCCCCAACAACCATCGTTCTCCGGCCGTGAAAGCCTTCGACAATACAACACTAACTTGTTCACTGCTCTGGATGAGGTGCTAATATGTGTAAAAGAGCGGTATATAAGCACAGTTATTATTATTATTTATATTTCCATGACACCATCCCTTGACCTGTGAAATTAAGTATTTTGATAAATATGAAAGTGATACAAAATATAAATGCATTGCATAATGTGTGAGTGTACATATACAAACTTTAAAAATTGTATTGGATAATACCGCAGAGCATGATTACTGAGAAAGCTGCTTTCACTGCTTTCAGTGTGGAGAGCTGCTTGTAGATCAAAACAACCTGGCGAGCTGTCTTCATGTAGAGTGCACTTGATTCTCTTGGCTTTCAATTCTGCTTTCGTTCAACATGGGTAAATCAATGTGTCAGCAGTAAACATTTGTATCACTCCTCTCTGAATGACCTTTTAAATTTTACTGCCTATCGTGTCAAAGCAATTAAAATTAACAATACAGTTACTAAGCTGCTAAGATCAATTAATGGCTCTTAGGCTTTATTTATTGATCTAGTGACATCTGCAAAACCCACTGGTAACAGACTATACATACTTCTCTTCTATCCACAATATATACACAAGGATTGGTTACATATTCTTATCTTCTAAATTACATATTTAAATGACATATTCTTATCTCCTAAATTAATTAGTCAAACTCTTACATCAAGGATTGGTGACAAGTTGTGGACAGACTATGCTTGGACAGAATGTACACTGAGAATAAATGACATCAAACAAATTGGAAACTAAATAAATCACTTTTATTTAACAAATAAATTTCTTCTGAAGTCTCTTTAGAAATTAAACAATAGAAACAAACTATGTGGCATTCCTCAAATCCATGTGTAGGATGCTATGGAAGTGGTACTTAGAGGGAAATTAATCTCCGTTGCCTCCTGTCATGAAGAGCAAAAAGAAAACATTAGAAATGAAATGATATCTAGAATAAGAAAACTAGAATATGAACACAAAAAAGGCCACCCAATCTATAAACTTACTTGCATAAAATTAGAGGGAAAAACCTCCTCACATTCTATACAAGCTATTAAAGGCACCCAGGAAAAACCCAAACTAATTCTGTAAAATTAGCCGATGTATTTGCTGAATACTACCAAACCATTTGTACATCAGACAATCCTGACACTAATTATATTTTAATTTTTTTATCATCACAGGAAATTTGGAAAAAAACTCACAAGAACATAAACAATATCTGGACCAGCCAGTCACAACAGAAGATGTTACAGTCACTATCAAATCCTTGAAAAAAATAACAAAGCTTCAGACAGGGATGGATTCCCTGGCAAATTTTTACAAAAAAATACATTCACCTACTTTCAACTCCACTAACTGCCACGTGCAGCTCTGTTATGATAGGAGGTAGCATCCCTCTATCTTGGTCAGAGGCTGAAATAGTAGTTACTCCAAAAAAGGACAACCAAATTACAAATACTAAATCTTCTCAACCAATACCCTTACTGAATCAAGACCAAAAGATCTTTACAAGCATATTTGCCAAAACATTGTCTAAATTTAAATAACCAACTACATTCACCTTGACCAGACTGGCTTTATGCCAATAAGGAATCTTTTTGACAATACACGTAACACTTTAACTATAATTAATTTCTGTGTAGCATACAAAACCCCTGCATTACTTCTGACCTTTGATATAGAGAAGGCATTTGATTAAGTGGAAATACCATATCTAAAACTTTTACTTCAAAAAATGGGTTTTGGCGACCAATTCTAAAATGCCATTAATGCTCTTTATCTTTCTCCAAAAGCTACAGTTAGGACTAACAATGTACATTCGATAGATATCCATATAGCAAGGGGAACTAGACAAGGCTGTCCCCTTTCCCCATTTCTGTTTGCCATAACTATAGACAGGGCCGGTGCTACCATTAGACCAACTAGGCAGCCGCCTTAGGCACAGACCTCAAGAGGGGCATAGTTTTATACAGATTACTTTCTTGAAAAAAATGCAACTGAGAAAACCTATTGAGCACCCCCTAAATGGTCCTGTCCACAGACATCAAGCAGCTCAAAAGCTCACCGTAACTTTATTTATTTATTTATTTATTTGATGTATACCCTGCCCTCCCCACAGATGGGCTAAGGGTTGCTAACAACATTAAAAAATACATTAAAGTCACAGAAACATAAAATCAATAATATTTTTTTAAAATGATTAAAACAGCCCAGGAGCAGGCTATTTAAACAAATATTGGGAGTCTGTATACAGGCATGGCAGATGGCTGAGGGCAGCTCCGGAAGAAATGGTGGTCTTAGATGGAAGAAGAAGGACACTCGCTGGCACTCAGCCAAAGGCCCAGCAGTACATCTCCGTTTTACTAGCCCTGCAAAACTGTAACAGGTCCCTCAGGGCCCAGATCTCCAGCGGGAGAGCATTCCACCAGGCCAGGGCCAGGGCAGAAAAAGCACTCACCTTGGTTGAGGCCAGATGGATGTCCTTTGGGCCAGGGACCACCAGGAGTTGCTTGTCTGCAGAGCACAACACCCTGCAGGGGACATAGTGGAAGAGGCGGTCCGGCAGGTATGGAGGTCCCAGTCCATGAAGGGCTTTAAATACCAAGGTTAACACCTTGAACCAGATCTGGAACTCCACTGGAAGCCAGTGCAGCTGGCACAGCACATGATGAATGTGTGCTTGGATGGGCGTTCCGGTAAGGATGCGTGCCGCTGCATTCTGGATCAGCTGTAACTTCCGGGTCAGACCCAAGGGCTGTCCAGGATAGAGTGAGTTGCAGTAGTCTAGCCTGGAGGTGACCGTTGCATGGATTACTGTGGCCAGGTCCTGTGGTGAAAGATAGGGTGCCAGTTGCCTGCCCTGTCGAAGATGAAAAAAGGCAGACCTGTCTCTGAGACGCATTTCCTGGCTGGGCGACTTCGTCAGGTCGTCAAAGACGAGAAGCGAGTGCGTAGGGCCTCGTGAGAAGCAGACCCCTTACTGCTTTCTCACTGTTATTAATCCCCAGACTGTCTTGTCTTGTCTGGGCTCTGTGTTGATAATGGGTGGTTCATGCTCATCCCCAGAAACAACCCCCTTGAAATTGATGTCGAAACATTTCCAGGAGGTGTATGGAGGATGGGTCCAGTCAGGGGAGAATCCAACCCCTGAGCTGTTGGAAATTTTCTGGCCTACATTTGATTTAGGCTCGCCAAAGGAAGGGACTTTTGATGAAACAACTGCCCTAAATGTTTATCACTTTACTCTTAAGTAACATGATGATCAGATTATATATGCACAGTCATGGTTTGATACTTGTTTGAATCCCCCTCCCTGGGTTAAGAACTGGCCGGGGTACCGGGCTAGGAAGAAGGAGGTGCAGCTTATGGCCCTAGGGAAAGGAAGGAGGATGAATCCATAGTCAAGAAGGCGACCACCAAAGGGAGGCATTTACCCGGTGGTGCCAGTAAAGCGAGATACTGCCTGCCCCACTGCCCCTCTAGAAGCTAGGCTCCAGCCGAAGTCTAAGCCTGTTCAACAAACCCAAGAAGAAGAGGTGCCTCCACCACCATATGCTCCCTCACTGCCTAGAGGAGGAGAGAGAGTGGAAGGGCCTGTAGAAGAGCAAGTAAGGGGAGCTGGGGGTGGACCAAGAAACCCCTCCAATGCTACCCCTGCCAAAACCAGATCTTAGACACGGAAAGAAAATGCAGAGGCAGAAGATGAGTATAAAGATATCCCAGAGCTAGAAAAAGAAGGGGAAGAGAGCAATGTCTATCCCTTGAAGAAAACTAAAGCCTGTCCCTTAAGAGAGACAGTGGACCCTCACTCAGGGACCTCGCATTTAATATATATACCCTTTCCAACTACTGATCTGTACAATTGGAAGACTCACACACCTCCATTCTCAGATCAGCCAGAACCGGTGACTACTTTGTTTCAGTCCATAATTAATAACCATAAACCAACTTGGCAGGACTGTAACCAGCTCCTAATCACGTTCTTCAATACAGAGGAACGCAAACGTATTATACAAGGAGCTAGGAAATACCTAGCAAAGCTAGTGAAAGAAGGGGAGGATGCAGAAACAAAAGGTGAAAGAGGCATTTCCTATGGCAGATCCGAACTGGGATGCCAATGAAGAGGGAGGCATGGCTAAACTAACCGGGTACCAGCAGGCCCTGATGCAAGGGATAAAGGCTGCAGGAAAAAGGGCAACCGATATGAGAAAAATACAAGAGTGTCAACAAGGACCAAATGAGCCTCCTGGTGCTTTCCTAGAAAGGGTCTACCAGACCTACCGTCAATACACTCCCTATGACCCAGAAGCAGAAGAAAATAGGAGAATGGTTTTGAACACTTTTGTCACCCAAGCAGCAGGGGACATTAGAAGGAAAATACAGAAGCAAGAAGGGTTCCTGGGAATGAATATAGAGCAGCTGCTTGAAATTGCCCATAAAGTTTTTTCTAATCGTGAACAGGAAGCACAAAGAGAGACCGATAGAAAAATGAAAAAGAAGGCAGAATTGCTGGCTGTAGCACTGGCCCAGCAGCCCCAACACGGACAGTACCCCCCTGGAAGGGGACGTATGGGGGGCACCCTGAGAGAGGAGGCAGGCAGCCCCTAGATTTTGAAACATGTGCGTGGTGTTTTAAAAGAGGGCATTAGAAAGATGAGTGCAAAGAGAGGCTACAGAGTATCAGGGGATGTGGAAGAGGACGAGATGATAGAAGAAGGAAAAGATGGGACCCCCAGAGCCGAGGGGAAGTCCGAGATGGAATGTATAAAAGATGAGGACCAGCCATGGAAGCAGCATTGAGAGAGGACAAATATGGATGGCAAATAGACTCTGAATGGGACGAAGAATGGGAGGCATAAGCCAGACTGAGCACCTTCAATCTTGGCCCCCAGGAGCCCATGGTTGAAATTTGCATGAGGAGCCAAAATATTTCTTTCTTAGTGGACACTGGAGCTGAACGTTCAGTAGTAACTCAGCCAGTAGTCCCCGTGACAGATAAAACAATCATTGTAAGGGGATTTGTTATGAGGCTACCCAGAAGTTGCTAAAGGTGCTATACAAAGCTGGCTACAAAGTGTCACAGAAGAAAGCACAGCTCTGTCAGCCCCAAGTAAAATATTTGGGATTTGATATATCAGAAGGAATCAGGTCCCTGGGCCATGAATGTAAGGAAGCAGTCTGCTCCATTCCAGAGCCCTCCTCCAGGAGGCGAGTGCGAGAATTTCTGGGGTCTGCAGGGTATTGCCAAATTTGGATTCCCAACTTTGCAAAAACAGCAAAGCCCCTTTATGAAGCTACAAAGGGGGGAGAACGGGATCCTTTTTCTGTGGGGAAAAGAGCAGAAGCAAGCATTCCAGACTCTTAAAGGACAGTTGCTGGAAGCCCCTGCCCTGGGTCTGCCAGACCTTATGAAGCTTTTTTGCTCTTCTGTGCATAAGAGGAATGGCACAGCAGCTGGAGTATTAACCCAGCATCTGGGAAATTAGGAAAGGCCAGTAGCATACCTGTCTAAGCAGTTGGATGCTGTAGTAAAAGGCTGGCCAGCCTGTCTCCGTGCTGTAGCAGCCACAGCAGAGCTAGTCAAAGATTCGCAGAAGCTGACTTTGGGACAGAAGGTCTGTGTTAAAGTCCCACATTCTGTGCTCGCCCTGATGGACTTCAGGGAAGAGATTCATTCACAAATGTATGCATGACCACGTATCAGGGATTGCTGAAAACCCACAAGTGAAGCTAACTGTAATTCGTGCTCTCAACTCAGCATCCTTACTGCCAGTAGATGAGGAGAGCCCAACCCTTGATTGTCTCCGAACCATCGATGAAGTTTACTCTAGCCGAAAGGACCTGACTGATGTCCCCATGCCAAACCCAGACATTATTTTACTGATGGCAGCAGCTTTGTTGAAAATGGGGTTAGAAACGCAAGGTATGCAGTAGTAACTTGAACAAAGAATATAGAAGCTAAACCCTTGCCACCCAATACCTCTGCTCAGAAAGCTGAACTTACTGCTTTAGCCAGAGCTCTTCAGTTAGCAGAAGGATTAAAAGGTTAACATTTGGACAGATTCTAAATATGCATTTCTTACTCTGCATGCTCATGGAGTTTTATACAAAGAGAAAGGTCTCATCACTGCTTCATGAAAATGAATTAAAAATGGACCTGAGATTTTGCAATTGCTCCAAGGCTTTAAAAAAGTAACTGTCATGCATTGCAGTGGCCAGAGAAGAATTTTTGCAGCCATCCCATTTTCAATGTCCTTTTCCAAGTCCAGATGTCTGATTGGACTCCAAAGTATTCCCATGAGGAGGAGGACTAGGCTAGTCCTCAGAATACCCAGAGACGTGATGGCTGGCCTCAGTTTCCAGAAAGAAGACTATTTGGGCCAGAATCAATTGCTCATGCAGTAGTAAAAGCTGCCCATGAAGCCACTCATTATGGAAAGTCAGCACTAGCAGAGTTACTAAACAAGGACTTGTACATTGCTAAACTACATGGACTGTGTGCAGCTGTTTCCAGAAGCTGTGTCGTGTGTGCCAGAAACAACCCCCGACAAGGACCAGGTCCACCTCCTGGGTTCCAACCCTCGGGGTCTCTGCCATTTCAGTCACTAGTTGTAGATTTTACTGAATTGCCACGGTACCAAGTATCCCGATACTTGTTAGTGTTTGTTGACTCATATTCTGGGTGAGTAGAAGCGTTTCCTTGTAAAACTGAAAAGGCCAGAGAGGTAGTTCGGTGTCTCTTAAAGGAAATTGTAGGACGGTGGGATCTGCCAGCAGTTATTTTAAGTGAAAATGTCCCCATTTGAGTTAATGTTTGGTAGGCCACCTCCTATTTTACAGGAAACCCTTGTCAGTTGGGAGATCTGAGACTCAGGGAACAAGTTGTGGCCCTGGGCAAGACTTTGCAGAAAATTCAAAAGTATGTAGGAGAACAATAGCCTTTGCCAGTGTTTAATCTAGTCCATAGGTTTCAGCCAAGAGCTGAGATTTGGGTAAAGGACCGGCAAGTAATTCTGCTAGGACCTAAATAGAAGGGCCCATACACTGTCCTGTTAGCAACTCCTACTGCTGTGAAGGTAAAAGGCATTGCAGTTTGGGTTCATTGGACTAATATTAAACCTGCTGCCACACCTTGAGTTTCAGAGATCTGTCCAGACGATTCCCTCCGTTTCTGACTGAAGAAGCTACCCTCTGGATCTCAGCCTACCGGAAAAGGCTAAGATTCACAGGCAACAGTTCCAGGGCCTGGTACCTGAGCACTCCAGGAGGCTGTTCAGGTTCAAGGCTGAAGACGCTCTGGTCTAGCCACTCCTGGGCTGACTAGTCTACCCACAGCTGAAGCTTCGATCATCAGTGGACTACAGTAACAGTTGATGTTTTTTTGCGTTTTCTCCTATACCTTTACTGGCTGTGCATTTTTCCTGTGTTTTGTTCTCCTTATCTGTTGTTTTTATAAGATCGGGACAGGCATCCAAGAGGTAGTTTGTCCTGACTGTGGTCAACAACATTGTAGTAACGTACCCTGCCCCCAGTGTTTCTTATATACTCCTCCTACTCTCCCACTCCAGGGAGTGGTGCTACTCACCCACCGCTCTGATATTATATCTAGATTAAGCTTTGCTTGATTATATTATAAGTGCTTTGCTAAAAAGCCTGGTCCAGGGAAAATGTGCTAGACTCAGGCTGCAATTTAAAGTTAAGTTTTAAGAAGAGTTTCATGTCATACTCTGCCTTCATTATTATATCGGGGTGTGTGTTTGGGGTCTGGCTAACCCTTCTTTTCAGCTGCCTACTCAGGTGTATTTTGGGCAGACGACCATAAATAGAGACTTGTCCAGTCTGTAAGTGCCAACACTATGCTATTACGACGTGCCCCAATTGTAGGCTGTCTTCTCCTCCTCCTTATACTCCTTCCAACACAGATGACGCTCCCACAGAGAGGATGGAGGTGTAACCATTGTTTTGGCTTGAAACGGTATATCTGAACTTTTCATGCCGTAACCACCCCTGTTAGTACAAAGTGTTATCACAGACATCTTGCAAAAGTCATGAAGGGAAAATGTATGCAATGGTCCAAAATATAGGGTGGTCCTGGTCTGGTACGGTGCAAGGTTGCCCAACCATACCATGGTTATGCATCCCAGCTGCGTGGGGGAAGGATTGTGTGGCCTACGCCCCCAGAGCAACTCAGCCGCCAGAAACTGAGGCCACAACTAAGGCCCCGATTGTGGTATACTCCTCCTTGTATCAGGAGGTTGCCTCAGATGTTCCAATCCCCGCCCCTGGTAGAAATCTCTTTTTGACTCTTGCTGAACAAATAGCCGCCTCTTTAAATGTCTCAGATTGTTGGGTGTGTGGGGGACCCCTTATGAGTGAGCAATGGCCCTGGGTGGCAATGGAAGAGACCCCTGAAATATTAACCCAGTGAAACCATACAGTTCAGGCCCCCCAGCGTATAATAGAGTATTATGGCCCAGCCACCTGGGCACAGGATGGGTCTTGGGGCTGCCGCACCCTATTTACATACTGAACCGCCTAATCCGTCTTCAGGCTGTCCTTGAGATTATTACTAATCAAACAGCTGCGGCTCTTGAACTCTTGGCCCGGCAGCAGACCCAAATGAGAGCACCTATCTACCAAAATAGATTGGCTCTAGACTACCTGCTAGCCAAGGAAGGAGGAGTATGTAGAAAGTTTAATCTCTCGGATTGTTGTTTATCAATTGATGACAGTGGGCAAGCAGTTACAAACATAGCTTCCAATATACGCAAGCTAGCCCATGTCCCTGTGCAGACGTAGAAATCTGCTTGGGACACTACCTGGTGGGACTCCTTCTTAGGAGGAGGTTGGTGGAAGAAAGCTTTGCTTCTGATGGGGTGTGCTCTAGCCGGTATTATATTCCTCCCTTGTTGTATTCCCTGTGTTATTCGCCTCATACAATCTACAGTTTCAGGCATGACAATGATGGCCACACCGGTGGCGCCTCCACCCAGGGGAGCCCCACCCCTGACTCAGCTATATACTGTTACCTCTGTATCTCCTGAACGGGATTATTCAATTAAGATGCGGGCTCTGAGGTTCCCATCAGAGGATGAAAAGAAGGAGGGGGATGGTTGTTGTGGGTTTTCCGGGCTGTATTGCCGTGGTCTTGGCATTGTAGTTCCTGACGTTTCGCCAGCAGCTGTGGCTGGCATCTTCAGAGGTGTAGCACCAAAAGACAGAGATCTCTCAGTGTCACAGTGTGGAAAAGATGTAGGTCATTTGTATCTACTCAGGAGGGGTGGGGTTGAGCTGAGTCATCCTGTAAGAGTTTCCCAGGGTGTGGAATGCTAATGGCGGGAGGCTTCACTGTATCCTGAGGAGGTTCTTTTGCATATGGATTGGTACTTGATGTGCTAATCTTCTCTGCAGGGCTATTGTCAGGGATAGAATGTTTTGTTAGCCTGGTGTTTTTCAGAACTGGAAATCATGCTCGGTTCGTTCTTAAGGTTTCTTCTTTCCTGTTGAAGTTTTGCTTATGCTTGTGAATTTCAATGGCTTCTCTGTGCAGTCTGACAAAGTAGTTGGAAGTGTTGTCCAGTATTTTGGTGTCCTGGAATAAGATACTGTGCCCTGTTTGAGTTAGGCTGTGTTCAGCCACTGCTGATTTTTCAGGTTGTCCAAGTCTGCAGTGTCTTTCATGTTCTTTTATTCTTGTCTGGATGCTACGCTTTGTGGTCCCGATGTAAACTTGTCCACAGCTGCAGGGTATACGGTATACTCCTGCAGAGGTTAGGGGGTCTCTACTGTCTTTTGCTGATTGTAGCATCTGTTGTATTTTTCGGGTGGGTCTGAATACTGCTTGAAGGTTATGCTTTTTCATAAGCTTTCCCATCTGATCAGTAATTCCTTTGATATATGGCAAAAGCACTTTTCCTGTGGGAGACTGTTTTTCTTTGGTTGTTTGATTCATCCTGGGTTTGATTGCTCTTTGGATTTCATTTCTGGAGTAGCCATTTGCCTGAAGTGCATGGTTTAGATGATTAATTTCCTCATTGAGAAAGTGCGGCTCACATATCCGTCTTGCACGATCCACTAATGTTTTCATTATGCCTCTTTTCTGTCGGGGATGGTGATTGGAGTTTTTGTGTAGGTACCGATCAGTGTGAGTTGGTTTCCTGTAGACCTTGTGACCTAACTGAAAGTTTGCTTTGCGGATGACCCAGGTATCCAGGAATGGGAGTTTTCCCTCGATTTCTTTCTCCATGGTGAATTGTATGTTCAGGTGGATGTTGTTGAGATGATTCAAAAACCCCATCAATTCTTCCTCCCCATGGCTCCAAATGATAAATGTATCATCCACAAACCGCAACCATACACTAGGTTTGTGGGGTGCTGATTCTAGAGCTGTTTTTTTCAAAATGTTCCATGTAGAAGTTTGCTATAACTGGGCTGAGTGGGCTCCCCATGGCCACCCCATCCATCTGTTCATAGAATTCATTGTCCCATTGGAAGTAACTGGTTCTCAGGCAATGGTGGAATAAGGCTGTTACATCCTCTAGGAAAATCTGATTAATAAGTGCAATAGTGTCTTTCGACAATACATCGAAGGAGGGGGAGTATGTAGGGCTAAAGGCATAAATTGTACAGACAAATTTTTGGGTCAGCCTCTTTGCTGCGCTAATCAGAGGCTGAAAGGGGGGAAATGTAGCTGAAGGAAATACCAATTGTTTAATTACTAATAGATTGCAAATGCTGAGTGCCATTAATACTGAATGATTTTATAATGAAAAATAAACTTTGTTCTCACATTTTACAGTAGCCTGCATTCAAAGTGAAAGAGGAAGCTATGTAGACATGCTTATCTAAAATAGCCTGCATTCAAAGTAAAAGCGGAAGCAATATAGACATGTTCATCTAAAATGTCAGTTGAAGTGCCTCACTGTTAGATGGGAAAACAGATACATTCTAGCTAAAATGAGCTTAGCTTACCTGACACCAACACCATGTGATGTGTCTATATGCTGTATGTATAAAATGAGGAACTGTGAATGAATCGGGAGCTCAGTTCTTTGTGGCACTAGTCACGCTGAGCTCTGCCGGCAATAAACATCATTCTTCCTGAAGATTCGGTCTAGTCTCAATTCTTGGGAACACTGAACCCTG
Organism: Eublepharis macularius; assembly: GCF_028583425.1. Classification (NCBI taxonomy): domain Eukaryota; kingdom Metazoa; phylum Chordata; class Lepidosauria; order Squamata; family Eublepharidae; genus Eublepharis; species Eublepharis macularius. The sequence continues at coordinate 212,398,540 of NC_072791.1, read as the reverse complement.
CTACACCAATGCTACAAAAAGAAACTTTTCAGCAACTTGAGGAAGCCAAGCAAGAAGTGAGAAGGAAAACAAAAGGGAAAAGGTGGGAAACTGCCTCCAGAGCTAAGAAAAAACCCACTTCATAGAGCAAACTGTATCCCAGCAACACCAAGAGAAGAGGCAGAGTGGAAAACACTAAAATCTTCACAGCTATTCTGCTGTGTCTGGAAAGAAATGGGCAGAAAGTCAGCTTCATGGCTGCAATAAAAGGGAGGAAAGTAGGGAAATTCTGCTGTAGCAACGCGCAGAGCATACTTGCTGCAGAGGAACAAGTGCAGGGAAAAATACCTCTGCACTAGAACCTACAACTATATAGTCAAGTTTTTAAGGTTTCCTCAAAATTTGAAAATCCTTTAAAGAGTTATGATGACCTCATCCAATCCATAAGGCCACTTTTGGTAGGTGCTCGAGAGGGAAAACTGGTCAAGACCAATTTGTCATCTAAACCTGGGTTTGATCAGAGCTGTATTTGTGCTAAAAATGCTTTAATCTATGCCTATAAGTTAGCACTGAGAGCTGATGAAAAGACCAGACAAGATGCATATCGTTCTCTTTCATTTTTTAAAAAGAAATATAAATCACTGGTTGCCCGCTGTAAGAAAGAACATACCAGAAAACTGTGGGCCAATATAATTGAGGCAGCTACGAGCAAAAACTCAGTGGTGTTCTGGAAACTAGTGTCAAACCGCGCCTCCACAGCCACCTCCCCATTGGCTTCCTCTATCCCCCCAGATAAATAGACTTTTTTTCCAAAAAATGTATGATGATCCTATTCAACCCCCTCCTGCCCTAACAATAGAAAATCTGGCCAAATGCCCCCTAGTTCATGCCGAAGAGGTAAACGCTTATATTAGCCAGTTAAAGAATGCAAAAGCCCCTGGGCTTGATGGAATATCTCCAGAATTACGAAAAACAAATAAGGACTGGTGGGAAACTTTCCTAGCCTCCCCAATTACTTATATTGATGAAACCAGCTACATCCCCAATGATTGGGGAATGGCTATAGTAGTCCCCTTCCATAAGAAGGGAAAGAAGGAGGATCCATCCAATTATAGACCAATCAGCTTACTAAGCATTGTAAGCAAGTTGTCTACAAAACATCTGCTGAAGAAATCTTTAGACTGGCTAGAACAGGAGGAAATAATTGCTGATGAGCAAGCTGGGTTTAGAGCTGGCAGGTCAACAATAGATCACTGCCTACTAATGCAACACCTTGTAGAGAAATACGCTACAGAAAACCAAGCATCACTTTACCGGGCATTTGTTGATTTAAAAGCAGCTTTTGACACAGTCTCTAGAAATAGACTTTGGAGGAAACTGCAGGCCTCCTCTATTGATAGGCAACTGCTGTCCCTTTTGGGGGCTATGCACAAGCAAACTGCCTTGAGTAAGGTGCAGCCGAATTGGGCATTTGACTGACCCCATTCAAACTTACAGGCAGGTGTGCCTTCTAGCCCCCTTTCTATTTATCTTCTACATCAACAATTTGGTAAACCTTTTGAATGCCCCTGGATTGCATCCTCCCAAATTAGCAAATAGGCACATTCACATACTGCTCTATGCAGATGATGCTGTATTACTTTCTAGGACCCCCATAGTGCTGAAACGAGCCCTAAAAAAATTCTCCCAATTCTGTGATACTGAACACCTTCTAACTAATTACCAAAAAACTAAGATCCTGGCTTTCGGTAAAAATCCAAAGACCAGACGATGAGAGCTTCAGGGGCATCAGTTAGAACAACATACCAGCTTCAAATATTTGGGTGTAGTTTTGCAAGCCTCAGGTACCAAAACAACACATAGCAGCTTCATTGCTGATGTGGGAGAAAAAACAGCACACGGTATACTGAAATTCTATCGATCACAAGGGGGGCAGTATGTACCGGCTGTGCTCAGATTGTTTAAAGCCAAACCATTGGCCCAATTAGTATACGGATCATTCTTGGGGCTGCCATCCTCCTCTTTCTCTCAACTTGAGAGAGTGCAGTCCAAATTCCTTAGAGCTCTATTACAAGTACCCAAATGCATGCCTAACTCATGGGTTAGACTGGAAACAGGAATGTTAAGGGTAGAGGCCAGAATCACCATCCTTTCAATTTTCAAATGGCTGTCAGGGTGTCTAAACCCACAACGTCTGCTCCCTCTGTTATTCCAAGACAAATTTCAATCTAATTGGCAAAAGGCGACTCTGAAATCCCTGGGAAAATTGGGTCTTTCCCCTCAAAGTTTGCTAGTCATGGGGTTAGACTTAGGGCCAAGCTACACATGACGAATGACACTTGAACGGCAAGTGGATTGAGTGGAGGGCAAGTGAACAGGGAGAAATACACTTGCTGCTCAAGTGTCATTCGTCATGTGTAGCTTGGCCCTGAAAAAAATCACTCATTAAGCAGAGAGTGACAGACATTGAAAGACAAACATTTTCTTAGAGCACCAGGTTTTATTTCTTCAGATACTACTAAATATATTGCCGCTCCTGCAGCCTATTTTTACTTTCTTGAATCCAGTAACTCCAGAAGGGCATTTGCTTTAGCTAGAAGTTCAACTCTCCCCTCTGCCGTTCTGGAAGGAAAGTTTAAAGCTGTCCATTACTCTCTTAGGCTTTGCTCCTATCCCCTAAGCGAAACTGACTCAATGAAACACATCTTCTTCAACTGCCCAAGTCATAGTAAAATTAGAGCGGAAACCATTAGTCTATTAGTAGAAAGATTCCCTGGAAGTTCAAATAAAATCAAACTTGATTATCTTTTGTCTGATCAGAATCACCAGACACCATGTCAAGTAGCAAGATTCTGTGCCCAGGTCTACAAGCAACGTAAATCACATAAGACCAACAACCATCACATAAGGCAGCTTAAACAACCAATTTATGATGATCTTATTTTTTTACTCATATTTATTCATCATTCTTCCCCAGTATCCAGTCTCAACTGTTTTTAAACTGATTTGCAAATGGTTTTATATGTACTGGTCGCAGACTGTAATAATAAACTTGACTTGACTACCTCTGCACTAAGAACAGCAGAAATACCTGAACCTACTTCATGGGGTGAAATATCCTAGCCACCACCAGAAGAAGCTGAGAAATGGAGAAAAGCGGAGGGTGTGGTGTTGGTGCTGAAGAGAATGATAGCACATTGAAAGAGCTCCATCTCTCCCATGCCGGAAATTTAAAATTTATGATGAAAGGGTAAAGTAAAAGTATTTACCCTTCCAACGTAAAAATACACTAAGAGATCCGAAAGGCAGATTCATATTTATTAAAGGCACTATAGAAAACCAAACTTACACATTTGGCTCAATTTATGCCCCAAAACAAGACAGCCTAATGAAATTCTAAAACAAAGTTCATTAGAATACACATGTATCACTTAGTATAATTTGCTCTAAACCATATTTTCATGACAAACCCACAGAAACAGCAGCAACATAATCTACGAGTATAATGGAGAGCAAGAAATAGAAACAGAAGGATTAGAAGTATCCTACTCACTAGGTTGGAGGCAAGTTCTGACGACAACAGGGCCAACAACAAAGATTCTCAGGTCAAACTCCATGGTCAAGTAACAGATTCCAAAATCAAAGACTGTGACCCACCAAGGCTCAGGCAGCCAGAGCCTCAGAGCTCACCAACAGCCAAGCCCAGAATACCACAATTGTGACTAGCTAATCCCATGCTAGCTGCAGCCTTATAAAGGGAGTTTCTCCTACAGGTGAGGCTGGGTTCATTAAGCTTCTTTCTCCAAGCTGGCTCATCTCTGCTACTCAGGAGGAGTAGATCAGATCCTGTACTGGCTCTCCTGACATTTCCTCAGCAGGGGGAAGGCCGTGGGCTGCCAGGCATGCGCTCCTGTGCTTGGCCCATGACTCTGCCCTTACCCTCAGCCTTTGCTGCTCCTGGGGTTCTTTGGGAGACAGTGGCAGTTCTGGCAGCAGGCAGGTCCATGCTAAGGCCGCCTGGCTTGATGACTCTGTGGTTGTCAACCCTCCTGGAGATCCCCACAAATTACAACTGATCTCCAAATGCCACTGTTTCGACCTTGGCCAGCTCAGCGCACCTCTGAGAAGTTTTGCTGTATGAACTTGGGGGGGGGGAGGCTGGGCTCCGGGAGTGTGAAATGTAACAACCTTTACTCTATGATTCATTCCTAGCAATGCTTTCCTCGGCCAGGATCTCTAATCCTGGAATATGCACATCTGGGCTTGAATGCTGTCTTTCACAATGAACCTTTTGAAATCAAAAGACCTCGTCTTCTTGCAGAAGGGAGTGAAACAGGCTATCAAGTATGGAATGCCATAGCCTGACTCATATCACTCACTCATCCATCTCCTTCACCCCCACTCTTCACCTATCTCACCAATCATTTAAAGATACATGCACACATTTACTTGGAATCATTACAGGTGGCCAGTCCGATCTTGCTTTGGATTCCTTGGTCAAGGGTCTTAAGGCTGTGATGGTATGGTTACATCAGAGTCACCTGAAATTGAATCCCCTGAAGACAGAGGTTCTGTGTCTGGATCATGGGGCAATCAAGCTGGGAACCGGCTCCCAGCTGATGATGGGGTACAATTGAAACCTTCCCTGATGGTGAGGAGTCTGGGTGTGACCTTGGATGCTACACTTTCAATGGAGGCCCAGGTCATGACTGTTGCCAGGTCTGCCTTTTTTCATCTTCAACAGGGCAGGCAACTGGCGCCCTATCTTTCACCACAGGACCTGGCCACAGTAATCCATGCAACGGTCACCTCTAGGCTAGACTACTGCAACTCACTCTATCCTGGACTGCCCTTGGGTCTGACCCGGAAGTTACAGCTGATCCAGAATGCAGCGGCACGCATCCTTACCGGAACGCCCATCCAAGCACACATTCATCATGTGCTGTGCCAGCTGCACTGGCTTCCAGTGGAGTTCCAGATCTGGTTCAAGGTGTTAACCTTGGTATTTAAAGTCCTTCATGGACTGGGACCTCCATACCTGCCGGACCGCCTCTTCCATTACGTCCCCTGCAGGGTGTTGCGCTCTGCAGACAAGCAACTCCTGGTGGTCCATGGCCCAAAGGACATCCATCTGGCCTCAACCAGGGCGAGTGCTTTTTCTGCCCTGGCCCTGGCCTGGTGGAATGCTCTCCCGCTGGAGATCTGGGCCCTGTGGGACCTGTTACAGTTTTGCAGGGCTTGTAAAATGGAGATGTTCTGCTGGGCCTTTGGCTGATTGCCAGCGAGTGTCCTTCTTAACCATCTAAGACCACCATTTCTTCCGGAGCTGCCCTCAGCCATCTGCCATGCCTGTATACGGACTCCCAATATTTGTTTAAATAGCCTGCTCCTGGACCATTTTAATTATTTTGTATAAAAAATTATTGATTTTATGTTTCTGTGATTTTAATGTATTTTTTAATGTTGTTAGCCACCCTTAGCCCATCTGTGGGGAGGGCAGGGTATACATCAAATAAATAAATAAATAAAAAAGTTACGGTGAGCTTTTGAGCTGCTTGATGTCTGTGGACAGGACCATTTAGGGGGTGCTCAATAGGTTTTCTCAGTTGCATTTTTTTCAAGAAAGTAATCTGTTTAAAACTATGCCCCTCTTGAGGTCTGTGCCCAAGGCGGCTGCCTAGTTGGTCTAATGGTAGCATTGGCCCTGTCTATAGTTATGGCAAACAGAAATGGGGAAAGGGGACAGCCTTGTCTAGTTCCCCTTGCTATATGGATATCTATTGAATGTACATTGTTAGTCCTAACTGTAGCTTTTGGAGAAAGATAAAGAGCATTAATGGCATTTTAGAACTGGTCGCCAAAACCCATTTTTTGAAGTAAAAGTTTTAGATATGGTATTTCCACTTAATCAAATGCCTTCTCTATATCAAAGGCCAGAAGTAATGCAGGGGCTTTGTATGCTTCACAGAAATTAATTATAGTTAAAGTGTTACATGTATTGTCTGGTCAAGGTGAATGTAGTTGGTTATTTAAATTTAGACAATGTTTTGGCAAATATGCTTGTAAAGATCTTTTGGTCTTCATTCAGGAAGGGTATTGGTTGAGAAGATTTAGTATTTGTAATATGGTTGTCCTTTTTTGGAGTAATTACTATTTCAGCCTCTGACCAAGATAGAGGGATGCTACCTCCTAACATAACAGAGTTGCATGTGGCAGTTAGTGGAGTTGAAAGTAGGTGAATGTATTTTTTTGTAAAAATCTGGCAGGGAATCCATCCCTGTCTGAAGCTTTGTTATTTTTTTCAAGGATTTGATAGTGACTGTAACATCTTCTGTTGTGACTGGTTGGTCCAGATATTGTTTATGTTCTTGTGAGGTTTTTTTTCCAAATTTCCTGTGATAATAAATAATTTAAAATATGATTAGTGTCAGGATTGTCTGATGTACAAATGGTTTGGTAGTATTCAGCAAATACATCGGCTAATTTTACAGAATTAGTTTGAGTTTTTCCTGGGTGCCTTTAATAGCTTGTATAGAATGTGAGGAGGTTTTTTCCTCTAATTTTCATGCAAGCAAGTTTATAGATTGGGTGGCCTTTTTTGTGTTCATCTTCTAGTTTTCTTATTCTAGATATTATTTCATGTCTAATGTTTTCTTTTTGCTCTTCATGACAGGAGGCAACGGAGATTAATTTCCCTCTAAGTACCACTTCCATAGCATCCTACACGTGGATTTGAGGAATGCCACATAGTTTGTTTCTATTGTTTAATTTCTAAAGAGACTTCAGAAGAAATTTATTTGTTAAATAAAAGTGATTTATTTAGTTTCCAATTTGTTTGATGTCATTTATTCTCAGTGTACATTCTGTCCACGCATAGTCTGTCCACAACTTGTCACCAATCCTTGATGTAAGAGTTTGACTAATTAATTTAGGAGATAAGAATATGTCATTTAAATATGTAATTTAGAAGATAAGAATATGTAATTAATCCTTGTGTATATACTGTGGATAGAAGAGAAGTATGTATAGTCTGTTACCAGTGGGTTTTGAAGATGTCACTAGATCAATAGATAAAACCTAAGAGCCATTAATTGATCTTAGTAGCTTAGTAACTGTATTGTTAATTTTAATTGCTTTGACACGATAGGCAGTAAAATTTAAAAGGTCATTCAGAGAGGAGTGATACAAATGTTTACTGCTGACACATCGATTGACCCATGTTGAACGAAAGCAGAATTGAAAGCCAAGAGAATCAAGCGCACTCTGGATGAAGACAGCTCGTCATGTTGTTTTGATCTACAAGCAGCTCTCCACACTGAAAGCAGTGAAAGCAGCTTTCTCAGTAACCATGCTTTGCGCCGCTCCCCCCGACGCCCCCCGCCCCGCCTCCGCCATCAGTTATCAAACTCAGTTCAAAGTCTTGACTGTGAGATGGCCTTGGCCTGGCATATCGGTAGGACAACCTCTTCCTCTATGTTCCACCACAGCAGCTTTGCTCACCTGATCAGGGCTGTCTTCAGATACCGTCGAGGAGGGAGGGAGAAAGCTGTCATTTGTCTACTGAATGTAAAGCCTTTGTCCTTCACATATGTGAGAAGCTGTTCTCTTCCACATATGTGACAGGGGGAGGTAAACCCCCCCCACCAATCCTTGCCTTTTGAGTGCTGACATCTACAATGGATGCCCTGGCTCCATTTTTTGGGGTTCACCAACCCACACTTTACAAACCAGTGGGTGAAGAAGACATCATTTGTGCATGTTATCTACCTACCTCTTTGTGGCTGCATGGCAGACAAATGTTTGGGATATAAACTTCCCTGTGTCCCAAATACCTGGTTCCAGGTCACAGCGTTAGCAAATATGAATGCTGTGCTGTCACAGGATGGCATTGCTAACTGCTGGTGACATATTAAACTGGTTTTTTTTTTAAGTTTGGATTGATTCCCCCCTTCCCCAATTATACGGCTTGCAAGGAAATGGGGAAAAAAACAAATACTTGACTCTGGAATGCTTTCCATTTTGTTGCCCAGTTGTTTCTTACTGGAATTAGTTCCTTTATGAGGAGTAGGGGCTGAATGAGTTAACTTTTTTGTGCAGATTTTGATAGGTCAGTGGAGGTAATATACAGTAATGCTTGTCCTGATACAATAGAGTACCATATGGCAAATATTTTCAAGTTTAAAGAAATAGCATTAGCAAGGAGCCAAGACATAATTTATCACATCCACGGGCTGTCATTCCAGTCAGGGGCCTGTTATCCCAGTCCCAGAGCCCTTCTGGCACACCCAGGGTCCGTCATTCCAGCATAGAGCCTGTCATTCCAGTCCCAGAGCCCTTCTGTCACACCCAGGGCCCTGCATTCCAGTCAGGGGCCTGTCATTCCAGTCCCAGAGCCCTTCTGGCCCACCCAGGGGCCGTCATTCCAGTCAGGGTCCTGTCATTCCAGTCCCAGAGCCCTTCTGGCACACCCAGGGCCCGTCATTCCAGGCAGGGGCCTGTCATTCCAGTCCCTGAGCCCTTCTGGCACACCCAGGGGCCGTTATTCTAGTCAGTGGCCTGCCATTCCAGTCCCCGAGCCCTTCTGGCACACCCAGGGGCCGTCATTCCAGTCTGGGGCCTGTTATTCCAGTCCCAGAGCCCTTCCAGCATACCCAGGGGCGGTTATTCCAGTCAGGGGCCTATCATTCCAGTCCCAGAGCCCTTCTGGCACACCCAGGGGCCGTCATTCCAGCATGGGGCCTGTCAATCCAGTCCCAGAACAGGTTATCTGAGCCCAGACACTTTCCTTCAAAATCCATTCCACGTTTTCTTTGCACCTCTTTTTTTGCTCTAATGTGTTTCAATGGAGCCCATGCAAGTCAATGGGCATTCAAGCCTCTCCCATTATTTCCTATGGGCATTCAAGCCGCTCCCATTATTTCCAATGGGCCATCCTGTCATTCGTTTTAGTACATCCCGCTTTTCAGGGCTGAAATAAAAGGAATCAATAATAATGAATCAATAATAAAATACAAAATGAATGAAGAATACAAAATGAATTAAGTACAAAATAAATTTTAAAAATACAGAATAAGAATACAAAGATCCATATCCCATCGAGTAGAAAAAGACAGCAATATAATTAAAAAGTTATTGCTGTTCAATAGTCGATAAAAACACAAAATAAATTTAAATATACAAAATGAAAATACAATGAATCAATTTTAAAATAAATTTTAAAATGAAAAATAAACTGCTTGCTGACAATCCAACAGATATTAAAGAGCCAGTTTGGTGTAGTGGTTAAGAGCAGCAGGACTCTAAGCTGGAGAGCTGGGTTTGATTCCCCACTCCTCCACCTGAAGCCAACTGGGTGACCTTGGGTCAGTCACAGCTCTATCAGGTCTCTCTCAGCCCGCCCTCACAGGGTGATTGAGGATAATGATGACCCAGTTTGTAAACTGCTGTAAAGTGGGTGTTAGGTTGTCCTGAAGGGTGGTATATAAATCAAATATTATTATTAAAGGGGTCAGTTTAAAAGCTGGCAATCCTGATTGTTACAAATGATAGAAGATATGAACTGAGAGTTCTTGATTTTCTGTATTTGGCATGGGATGAGGGGAGGGGTTCCCATCCCACCCTTCCCCCAAGGAGGTCAGGGCAGTATACATCATTCTCCCTCCATGTTGTCCTCACTACAACTCTGAGAGGTAGGCTAAGCTGTGCATGAGCAGCTCCCAAAACACCTACTAAGAGTGCAGTCCTAGGAAGAGATCCAGAGGAGTTAGCCGTCTTTGTAGTTGCGAAATAGTAAAGGGTCCAGTAGCACCTTTAAGACTAACCAACTTTATCGAGGCATAAGCTTTCGAGAACTACAGCTCTCTTCATCAGATGCATCTGATGAAGAAAGCTGTAGTTCTCGAAAGCTTATGCTACAATAAAGTTGGTTAGTCTTAAAGGTTCTAGGAAGATTTACTCCAGTTTTAGCCTATTGAAGTCAATATGCTTAAACCAGAATAACTCTTTTTAGGATTGTACTGTGTCATGGATTTCCGGTTCTCCACTTTCAACAGCCCATGTGCTGTAGCTGAGCTGGTGACTGGCCCGGGGTCACCCACTGAGTTCAGTGGCTATGTGGGGACTTCGGCATCCTAAGCGAGTATCTCACCCTAACTGCTACACCATGCTGCCTCTTTGAGTCTGCTGAAGGTATCTGAGAAAGAAAAGGTCCTGGTCCTTGTTGAGATAGTTAATGAGAGTCTGCTGTGCCTCTTCAAATGGGGGAGGGGATCACATGATTAAATTCCCCACCTTTTTTACTGTTTGAAAAGGCTGTAGGCAAGGTTGCCTATGGTTGCCAACCTCCAGGTGGTGGCTAGAGATCTCCTGGAATTGCAGTTCATCTCAGACCATAGAGATCAGTTCCCTGGGAGAAAATGGCTGTTTTAGAGGGTGAACACTACGGCATTATACCCCACTGAGGCACTTCGCCATGCCTCACCTTACTGACGTTCCGTCTTCAAAACTCCAGGAATTTCACAACCTGCAGCTGGCAACCTATGTTGCCAGTGTTCCTAATTGAGAAAAAACATCATTTTAGTGATGCAGTCCTCTGTATACTTAACTTGGGAATACATTTTGTGTACTGTTCGTAATTAATTTGAACACTGGTACATTAGAAATTTCCTCTTGCTTACAAATATAATGGCATAAATGCACAACATGTTCAAGAAAAGGCAAGGCCTCACAGGCAGGTTTTTCACGTGATGTACATTTTTATACGGAGGACCATTCGGTCACGGCAGCCTCCTCCTGTCTCTGAAATGATGCAACCACAAAACAGGTTTAACACTGTGCTAAGAGCTCTGTGCCGAAGAGCCCTTGAAGGAAACCTTCTCAGGGAACAGAGTAAGTAGACAAGCAAACTTATTTAATGTTTAGTCTCCAATCTGTTTATACACAAGATGACATCCTTATGTATATATTTAGTTATTCTAGTTATATCCCACCTTTCTCCTCAATGGGGACCTAAGGTGGCTTCCAGAATCACAGAGTTGGAAGGGGCCATACAGACCTTCTAGTCCAAGCCCCTGCCCAATTCAGGATGAGCCTAAAGCATCCCTGACAAATATTCATCCAGCCTCTTCTTGAAAACTGCCAGTGAAGGGGAGCTCACCACCTCCCTAGGCAGCTGAGTCCATCTTTCAACTAAACTACTTTGACAGTGAAAAGGTTTTTCCTGATATCCAGCCGGTACCTTTCTGCACGTAACTTAAGCCCGTTGCTTCGAGTCCTATCCACTGCTGCCAACTGGAACAGCTCCTTGGCCCTCCTCCAAATGACAGCCTTTCAAATATTTAAAGAGAGCAATTATGTCCCCCCTCAATCTCCTTTTCTCCAAACGAAACATTTCCCAAGGCCCTCAGCCTTTCCTCGTAGGGCTCAGTCTCCAGACCCCTGATCATCCTCGTCGCTCTCTTCTGCACCCTCTCAATTTTGTCCACATCCTTTTTGAAGTGAGGCCTCCAGAACTGCACACAGTGCTCCAGGTGCGGCCTGACCAAGGCAGTATAGAGAGGGACTATGACCTCCTGCGATTTCGATGCAATGGCTCTTTTGATACAACCCAAGACTGAGGGCCAAACTACAAGTGACGAATGACACTTGAACAGCAAGTGTATTCCACCCAGTTCACTTGCCCTCCACTTGCTCTCCACTCGATCCACTTGCTGTTCAAGTGTCATTTGTCACTTGTAGCTTGGCCGAGTTGGCCTTTTTTGCCACCACATCACACTGACTGCTCATATTTAGTTTACAGTCCACTCTTACCCCAAGATCTCTTTCGCATACACTACTACCCAAAAGTGTATCCCTCCTCCTGTATTTGTGCTTCACATTTGTGCTTCACTGTGCACTTATCTATGTTGAATTGCATCCTGTTCACAACCGCCCACTACTCCAGAGTATTCAGGTCTTGTTACATCGTTCTCCTCACAACAGTCCTGTGAGGTACGTTAGGCAAGAAACTGTGCAACTGGCCCAAGGTCACCCAGCAAACTTCCATGGCAGAGTGGGGAATCAAACCCGAGTTGTCCAGATCCTATTCCAACACTATAACCACTACTTTCCACTGCCCTGAGCATGTGCAGAGTTCCTTTCTCCTGTGAGGGAAAGCTTCTTTGCCTATCCAAGCAGGTGTGCTGTGGATTAGGCTTTCCAACAATTCTTGAGGAAAATGTCCTGTCCCTTTAACAGGGGCTCAATGTGTGGAAATGGGGAGCTGAAGCTTTTCGGGGCATGGAAGGAAAGATCATCATCTGGATCTGCTTAAGGGACAGGAGACTTTGAGCTGGGCAGTGGCCTTGCTTAATGCTAAAGGGACGGGACATCTCCCCCCAGGCCCGTTGGCAACTCTATCCACTGAGTGTATCTTGGCCAGTGACCCCCAATCTTGGCACGGCAGGTCTAGATGTGTAGAAGAGTGAGGTGGTCGAATTCTGAGGTGGTCAAATAGGTTGTACCACTTCATTTTTTCCTTTAAATTTTTTCTTTATTTAAACTATAAACTGTATGCCATAACATAATAAACACAGAGAATAAGAAAAAACACACAATTCTAAACATGACATACTAACAATACATTTATCTATATAATTAAAAGGAAACGGGAAAAGAAAACAAGAAAAAAAACCCTAGATTACACTACAGGTTGAGTATGGATTTTCTTCACAACAAGTATATATCATTTCTAGAGTCCCACTTATTCTAGGTTAGTCACAAACCCCCTCTTTTTTCTATTGTTCATGTTTCTTAATCCATAAATGCAGATGTCGTCAAATCCTTGTTATCCATTTCATGCAAAAAGTCTATTAACGGTTTCCATTCAGTGAAGAAGTTAACGAACGTCCTTTCTCTAATCAAGGCAGTAAGTTTTGCCATTGACGTGAACTCCAAAACTTTTGTCAAAATAGGTTGTACCACTTCAGACAGCAGATGGAATATCACACCTTAAACGCTCACATGCCAACCTACCCCCCCCCCTGCACACACACCACATGCAAATAAGAACTGGCACATCAGCAATAAGTATTCTAATCTTCCTTTACATACACGTGTGTGTGTGTGTGTGTGATATGTACACACCTTGGGAAGCTTTTCAGTGGGGAAGATGGCTCTGAAAAGTGGCATGAGCGGGGATGGAGAAGAAATCAACAGAAGCGTGGAAATGTCACAGTAATCCTAATTTATAGAGGAATCCTGAGCAGAATTACACCTTTCCAAGACCGTTAACAGCCATCGCTTTAGAAGAGTTTCCTGCTAGCCTTTTGACCGTGAGACGATTACACGTGGCTCTTAGATTTACATTTAGTCCTTAACGAATTCTAAGAAAATCAGCCCTTACCAAAGTTAAATACTTTTATACAGGAGGGGGGGTTTCTGGGAAAAGAGGTGGTAGAACTCTCAAGAGGGAAATGAGGAAGAAACACACGGGATTCTTTGAAATCATATTATTTTCATGCACTATTGCCGAGTATTTTCAAGAGGCACCAGAACTCTGTTCCACCGCGTTCTTGCTGGAAAAAGCCCTGCTTTTATATCCCCTTGATTTCAGTATGAGAACTGGATTACATGGATACAGAACTGACTTTTAAGGAAAGAACAGAAACCTATAACATTTCTATGGCATGCGGAGCCAGAGGAAAGGGCCACAGCTCTCCCCCCCCTGCAAAAATAGTGCACGAGGGAAGCACAAAGCCCCTCCTTCCCTCTGCAGCATTTGGAGCCACACAGGCTGACAAACTGCCTGGGGGCACTTTTGGAGTGGATGCGGGCAAGCAAATCTAAGATTAATCCCAATAACATCTACCCTCTCCCTGTGAAAGTTGCCCACCACCACAGTTTGTTTTTCAGTTGCTGTTGCTGTGCTGCTATATCCAGTTGTATTGCTGTATCGTTGATTATTAGTTGGATTGTTGCCGCCAGGCAAAAGAGTGCTGCTATTTTTATATGATGTTTTAATGTTTTAACATGGAATGTTTTAAAATGATTTTAAGGTTATCTGCCCTGAGCCCGCTTGCAGGGAGGGCTGAATACAAATATGATATAAATATGATATAAATACAAATATGATATAAATAAATAAGATGGAGGTGCTACTGGTGAGTGGAAGGTGTGGCTGGGATGTAAGTTGTCTCCCATTCTAGCTGGGGTTCCACTCCCCATGAAGGGACCCAAGCCCCCTGCTGGATAAGCAAGCAGCAACTGTGGGCAGGAATGCCTTTGATCAGCGTTGACTGGTTAGCCAGCAGTGGCCTTTCCTGGGCAGGAAAGATCTGGCCACTGTGGTGCATGCCCTGGTTACATCTGGAATAGATTACTACATTGTGCTCTACATGGGGCTGCCCTTGAAACGTGTTCAGAAACTTCCATTGGTGCAGAATGCCACAGCCTGGATGCTGACTGGAGCGAGTCGGAGGGGACATGTCACTCCAGTCTTAGCTCTTCTACACTGTCTTCCAGTTTGTTTCTGGACAAAGTGCTGGCGCTGACCTTTAAAGCCTTATATGGTTTGGGACCGCTGCAGTCATCTCCAGGTGCCCCTGCCTTCCAAGACTAGGTGGGTGGCAACCCAGGAGAAGGCCTTCTCAGCGATGGCACCAAGACTCTGAAACTCTCTTCCCCAGAGTGATTCGCCTGCCCGCTTCTGTTGCTGCTTTCCGCCAGAGGGTGGAGGCTTTTTGTTTCAGGGGGCATTCCCTCAATGATCCCTCCTCCTTCCTCAGTGTTTTAACTGTTCTTATTTTTTGCATTCATTTTAAGCCCTTGTTTTAATGACATATTTGTATGTCAAGAGGCACATCAGCAGATGCCAGGGGACAGTTCCAATGGCGATGAGGAGCTACTGGGCAGCAGCACTAGAGGAAGGTAGCACTCTTTCATAGACAGCGATGTGCTATTTCAGCTCACCCTGACTCAGTACTGTGCAGAAGGCAGCCACGAACCACTGCTCAGCATCTCTTCCCTGGAAATCCCTGTGAGGGGGCAGCTGTGCTAGCTCATTTCTGCAGAAACAAGCAGCTGCCTTGCAGCGTTTTAAACACTACCCACCGGGTGTTCTCGCAGCAGCTTTAGCGGACCCGAGTCTTAGGGCGTCTGATGTATTTCCCCGTTCAGAAGTTGTTTTAGGTAAGGACCCCAAAACACAAGCACGGGGTCAAGGGGGCATGAAATGCAGGCAGCAGAGGGGGGAATGCAAGGAATGCAAAATCCAACTCCAAATCGGGAGAAATGCAGAGGTCGAGAGCCAGGCTCGAACTTCCCTGGGGGACGCTGGGGCACCCCTCTCTGCCCGACCCCCTCGTGCATGACAAGTAGGGAAGAGGGCGTCTGTGTATCCCCCTCTGAACTCTTGGCGGGACGGCAGGAGAAAAGTGCGCGGGACTGCTGCGCAGTCTGTGCCGGTAGGATCTCCCGGAATTACAACCGATCTCCAGGTGACAAGGCTATTGCCCTGGAGAAAACGGCCGTCTTGGAAGGGGGCCTCTATGGCATCCCGCTCCTTCCCAACCCATGCCCTCTCCAGGCACCACTGCCCAAATCTCCAGGAATTTCCCAACCAGGAGCTGGCAACCCCTCAGTGTGAGCGAGAGCGCGCGTTGTGCCACCGCCCCTTCCGCAATCCCTCCTGCGCCGCCTCTTCTGCTGCTGCGTGGGAAGCGCGCATTGGCGGCGCGCGTCCCGCCTTCTCCGCGGGCAGGGGCAGCCGCTCCGCCCGGCCCTCCTTATCCAGAGCGGCAGGCACGGGCGGCCTCTTCTCTCGTCTCCTCTCTTCTCCTCTCGGGCAGCCGAGCCGAGCCCAGCCGCGGGACCCTCCAGCCGGGCACTGGGAGCCTCTCGCCGACCCGAGCAGGTCAGTCGCCCGCGCCTCGCCGGGGTGTGTGTGCGCGCGTCTGATTTTCGTTGCAAATCCCGGCGCGTCCCCGTTTTGCTTGCATCTCCTTGGCGCGCCCCCCTTGCAGACCCCCGAACGGGCTCCGGGGCTGGAGTGTCGGCGCCGCCCCGGCTCGGTCTGCACGGCCCGGCTCCTTGCAGCAGCGCCGCCGGGGCGTTGCTTCGTCGGGAGCGGAGCGCCGGGCTGCGCTGCCAGGGCGAGGCGAGCGGAGCCGCCCTCGTTGCGCTCCAGGCTGCCGGGGCGCAGCTGCGGGAATCCGACTGCCCTCGGCCCTTACGGGCTGCCCCGATCCCCGTTGCCGCTCGCCCCCCCTTCGCTTCGGGCGTCGGCCAGGCTGGGAAGGCGCCAGGAAAGGGGGTCTCTGCTGCGTTGCGAAGGCGCTCCTTTCCCCCCTTCCTGCCCGTTGTTTTAATAGCAAGCCCTTCTCAAGTGCGCCTCTGCCGGGCGTGTCCCCAAGCAAACCCCTTCCGAGAGGCCTTCCCGATGCTGCAGCGCAAACTGGCCTGTGACCCACCGACCGTCCTTCAAACGCCAACCTCGATTCCCCCCCCCCCCCCATGGTGTGGAGCTTGATCCTGCCTGTAGGAGGGGGTGGAGAGTGCCCTCAAGGCACGGATGACTTAGGGTGACCCCTGGCGTGGGTTTCAAGGCAAGAGACTGACGGAGGGTGCGTTGCCGTGGCCTGCCTCTGCATAGTGACTCCGATCTTCCTTGGAGGTCTCCCATCCAATTACTAACCAAGGCCGACCCTGCTTCGCTTCCAAGATCAGGCTCCCCTGGGCTAGTCAGGTCAGGGCATATAAGAGGTGAAGGAAACGTAACTGAGAATGAAGTTCAAGTAAGCACTCAGAAAGCAGGAGGATCCAACGGTTGTATTTGAACCTTGACTGTTTCCAGGTGCAAGGTCTTATAGCGTAGTTTAGCTGCCAGAATTTTCTCTGTCCTGCCAGTAAACTGGGGATGTATTCGTTTTTTGGATTGTAAGAAGTTGAGCTGCATGGTTTATGATTTACAGTATTTATATACTGTACGGTTTATGATTGACAGCATTTATATACAGTACAGTTTATGATTTACAGTATTTATATACAGCTGTTAGCTAGGAAAGCTTGTCCATAAACCAAGAGGTGGGTTTTTAAATTTATTTTTATTTATTTATGTTATTTATATTCCGCCTTTCTCACTGAGACTCAAGGCGGATTACATAGTGTGAGATTAGTACAATTAGTGGCGAGGACAAGGGCAGGCATTTCTATACAGTGTCAAGAACATTTCCATAAATAATGCTATAGGGTAAATGAATACAGCTTCAAGAACATTTCCATAAACAATCTCATGGGGTAAAAGAATATAAGTTTACAACGATATAGTATGAGCAAGGGTCCAGTATGGGGTTGAGGAATTGTTGAAACAGAACATAATCTATTCTAGGACTTACATTGAACAACATAAATCACAGGTAGGATATAGGAGTACATATTTAAAGCAACAGATAATATGTAAGGCAACGTAATGGTGAAATTATGGTTTAAAACTCATTTGCGAAACATCTGGGATCCCTTTCCTACAATACCACCCTCTTAGCTGAGAAAAAAGGCCTTTTTGAATCATTCAGTTTTACATTTTTTGAAGAAACCCAGAAGGGTGGGGGCTCTCCTGACCTCCTCAGGCAGGCCGTTCCATAGGGTAGGGGCCACCACAGAGAAAGCCCATGTACGGGCTGCTGTTGATTTCGCCCATGTACAGGCTGGTACCTGCAAGAGACCTTGTTCAGATGAGCGAAGCTGCCGCAGAGGGACGTAGGGAGAGAGGCGGTCCCATAGGTATGCTGGACCAAGGCCGTGAAGGGCTTTGTATGTAATAACCAGTACCTTGATAACGGTAGCTGATAGGTAGCCAATGGAGTGACTGCAGGATGGGAGTGATGTTCAAGCTCCTGCTCGCTCCTGATAATAGTTGAGCCACCGCATTTTGCACCAATTGGAGCCTCCTGGTTAACTTAGATGGGAGACCAATGTATAATGCATTACAATAGTCAAGTTTTGATGTAACCATAGCATGGATCTAGGTGGTTTTTATACGTATATTCTATCCTTTTCCCGTAACGGCACCAGCAGTGTGTGTGGGGTTTGCTGGAGTGCCTGCTGCCATCCCCCTCCCCCCCCCGTTAAACCTTGGCCGAAACGATCGAGAAGAACTGATTGAGATTATAGCCCTGTTCATAATTTACAGTGAATGTATGTACAATCCTTGTACTGGGTACACTTGGTTTAATATGCACGTTGAGTCATTCTCATGTTACATTCACCGCATGTACAACTGACTTGTGTTATATGAACTCCACATTTATTCACGTCCCGGAACCAAGTTTTGTCTGTAAACTGAATGCAAATTGGCTGTTTCTTGCAAACAGATGTATTCGCCTAGTGCTATGAAAATACAGCAAAAGGGCACCTGTGGAATCTCAGAAAGGGTTCGTAGAGGGGAAGGAATCGGTGAGCTTCAATAGGCATTTTAAAATTAAAAACTTGCTTTTGGGAAGAAGGGAAGAAAGAAAACGATCGAGGAAATGAAATCAAAGCCCTTGAAGAAATACAGCTTTTCACCGCAAGGTTCTCAGGGAGAGGGGTGAGGCCATACATGTTGATTCTGGCACAGCCTGATCTAGTTGAACAAATATGCTATTCATATTTCTTTTTCAACTGGGGAAAAAAATGACTTGCTTTATTTTCAAAACAGCTCTTTCGCCGAGCATTGAAGCACAAGTTTTGAAATTTCAGCATTGGGTCAACTTTCTTAAAGGGCTTTGTATGTAATACAAAGATAGCCAGATGATTTCCAGTTTCTTGCAGGGAGACATTGGATCAAGGTGGCCATTGAGGCTTGTGTGGATGAACTTGGCTTGTGGTCAGGTTTCCCCATGTTCCTTTCTTCCCTCGCCCATAACGCATGGATTTATTTATTTATTTATTAGATTAGATTTTTAGTCCGCCTTCCCCGCCGAGCATAAAAACACATAAAAGCAGATAAAAACATTACAATAAAATTTAACAATAAAAACTTCTCCTCAGATGGCAATGGAAGAGTTACTTCATTGCAGGCGTGGCCCATATATCCGTATCTATAGATATATGTAGGGTA
Organism: Eublepharis macularius; assembly: GCF_028583425.1. NCBI lineage: Eukaryota > Metazoa > Chordata > Lepidosauria > Squamata > Eublepharidae > Eublepharis > Eublepharis macularius. Next base: position 212,379,489 of record NC_072791.1, on the reverse strand, counting down.
GTGGACAGATCTTTTCAAGTCAAGTCAAGTATGGCCGGCGGGGGCCCAGCGTAGCCTCCGTCATATGCTTGGAGGAACATCTCTGTCTTACAGGCCCAGCGGAAGGATAATAAATCCTTCCGGGCCCTGGTTTCATCAGACAGAGAGTTCCACCAGGCCGGTGCCAGGACCGAAAAGGCCCTGGCTCTGCTCGAGGCCAGGCGAGCCTCCCTAGGACCAGGGACCACCCAAAGTTTTTTGTGTGTAGAACGAAGTGTCGTACACACAAAGTATCCTACACACATGTAGCCCCATGCCTTAGCTGGAGTTAGTTCCCTCCCCCCCCCCCACATTCTAAACCTGCATTAAATCTCAGTATGGGCAGGAGGGCTAACTGCAGCAAAGCAGTTGTGTAACCTAAGTTAGTTTTCAGCCAGGCTAGTTTTCATGCTCTGTGAGATTAGCAAACCAGCTTCACACACATTCGGGCTTAATGTAACATCTGAAAAGCCACACACTCTGTAGAAGACCTGAAATCACATAGCCAGGGGTTTGGGAGGTGGGGGTTGCTTAATCTTGTTTCAAACAGTTCGTTCAGGGATGTTCGTGTCCATCTTTTTAAAAAGTATGTGGAGATAATTGAAGAAATTCTGAAGGAGTGGATAATATTTCTGTTCCACTCTTTCTCCCAAGAGTTTGGAGTTGCCTGACGGGGGGGGGGGTGTCCCTAAATGGCCTTCTGTCCAGGTTCTGCTCTGGCCCAGGGGAAACTGCATCAGGTGCCATGAGCCTGTGCCCTCGGTAGACTTCTTGGGGCCACATATCTAGAGATCTTTACAAACAGCAATAACGCCCCTGTTTAAATGATTATGGTTATCCTCCATAAAACCCTCTTGATCTCTTTGCCGTTGGTGTGATCAATGTAGGGGAAAGGTGCTTCTTCCTAAACTAGCCAAAGCTAGTCATGCCTGCAGGGTGGAGCCATGTATTGCAGGGTGGGGTTAGTGGCTGCGCCCCTCTGGGCCTGCACCGCACCTCACTTGAGGGTCCGTCTCTTTGACACTGGGCTGCTTAAGCTCGCAGAAGGGGGGGAGCCAGTTTTCTGTTCCCTCTGCTAACTGCCGCCTGCTTGCATGTCCTACCGAACTAAATAGAGAATGATGTCTTGCTCCTGTCTACATACGCTGATTCCGCACACGTTGGATAATGCACTTTCAATGCACTTTATCAATAGTTTGAGATGGATTTTTTGTTCCGCACACAAAAAAATCCATCCCAAATGATCTATAAAGAGGATTGGAAGTTCATTATCCAACATGTGCGGAATCACTCATAGCCCTGAGTTGTGATGTTTATATTTGAAGGAGGAGGAACTAAATCATGTCAGTCTGCCTCGGGTAGGTTCCTTAGAGAAGCAGCATAGACATTTTCCAAATAAAAAGGTAGGTCCCAGCAACTGGCTTTATTATATTATAAAGCTAGTTTTATATGCAAGGGAATGTAACACTCTGCAGGAGTTTTTATATTCTGTGGTGTAACATACTTCACAAGGTTGTTCTGAGGATAAAATGGGAAAGCACAGGTACTTTCTCGAGTTCCTTGCTGGCAGCAATATCTACCTCCTCCAACCGTGACTGGTGCCGTTGTTACAGTTGTATTTGCAGGCAGCCCAATTCATGCAGCCCTTTCTTCTTGCGAATGTGTGTCCAGAGGTTGGTACTGCTTAGAACAAAGTAACTCGATGAACCTTTGTTGAGTATAACTTTGGGCAAGTAATCCCAGTTGCAAAGTGAGAACGCATGTATGCATTGAGTCCGTAATATATATATAAACTTTTGCAAGAGTATTTTCAAAACCTAACTTTAAAGCTCATGTACAAATCATTTCTGAAATTGCCACATCATCGCTCTTTCATAACTGCCTCTAGTGATCAAATACCTCTTTAAGGCTCAAAAGTAAACGGAATGTTTTGCAACTGGTATTTTGTTGGCGAGGATCAAAGTGCAAATGAGAGCCATAGAATTTGCTTTATTTCATTTATTTGAATGTCAGGCTTACAATATTTACAGGAGGCGAAGGTCTGCAAAGTAAACAATGTAGTGCAGGCTAGTATTACTTTGAATTGCCCTCTTCATTCGTGGGAGTTGCCTGCTTATGTGAACAGGTAACCTACCAGCTCCCTGCTCCCATGTCTTAGAATGATTCCGCACACATTAGATAATGCACTTCCAATCCTCTTTAGAGATCATTTGGAACTGAATTTTTCGTGCGTGAAACAAAAAATCCACTTCCGAACGATTGCTAAAGTGCATTGAAAGTGCCTTATCCAACGTGTGCGGAATCAGCCTTAGTTACAACAACGATGACAATCTGGAAGGCAGGGGAAATTGGAGCAGGGGAAATTGCAGACTTCACTGCTGTTGAGATCTGCAAGCTCTCTGCTCACATATAAGTGTCATGTAAATCTTAGTCTCTGTATAAATAAGTAAATGCCTCTCACCTTTTGCGGGGGTTACAGTTTTGGATTGCATTGCTTTGCAGAGGCTGAACTTGTTTTTTTTTTTTTGAAAAAATTTTTATTGGGTTAGAATCCGTTATTTTTACATTTACATTCAATTTTCCCCAAATTTTTCATTTCTAACCCCCTCCCTTTCCCCCCCTTTTGTTGACTTCCAACAGTTTTCCAACCCTTTGTCCCTTTTCCCTTACTTCTATTAAATTTCTCTATCTAAAGCAAATACATATTCTCCATTATACTAAGCAGTACATCCTTAACTACTTTTCTTATTGTATACCCAAACTGTAAGTCTTTGTTTCCATCTTGGATAAACAATTTATCCCATTTTCCAATTTTGAATATTTCTATATATCATAAACCTATATATCATAAACCATAAAAATCTTACACATTTAAATCAAACAATTTGACTTATTCTCTATGTATTACTCATTCTATCTTTTTATGGTAATTCTATATAACTCTCGTCACATAGTCAATCAATTTGACTCGTCTATACATTCAGTTTGGTGCATTATACAAATCTTATCAAAGAAAGAAAATATTGTTGATTACTCAATCCGTATATTTAATCCTTATCCTTAATTATTTTCTATCAATATTCTATTTATTAACCAATATATATCTATATATATATCAATCTGTTAATCTAACTGCTTATAAATTCACATTTATCTCTTCCCCCCCCGGTAAAGTCACCCCCCTCTACATTTTATTATACTTCAGTAGTTCTCAAACTGCCACAGTTTTCCTCCCACCTCCCATTTCTTCTCCAGATATTGTTTCAGCTTCTCCCAATCTGTGTTAAACTGCCCTGAGTCCAGATTTCTCAGTTTTCTTGTCATCTTGTCCATTTCTGCCATGTACAGCAATTTGTAGGTCCAATCTTCAATAGTTGGCACTTCTTGTACTTTCCATTTTTGTGCATACAAAAGTCTAGCTGCTGCTGTCATATAAAATATCAACGTCCTATGATGGGCTGGAATTCCCTCCATTCCCAAGTTTAGTAGCAGGAGTTCTGGGTTCTTATTTATTTGAAATTGTAAAATTTCACTCATTTCTCTTATTATTTCCCCCCAGTACTGCCTAGCTACCTCACACGACCACCACATATGATAGAGGGAGCCCTCATGCTTCCTACATTTCCAGCATTTATTAGAAGTGTTCAAATTCCCTAGCGCAATCTTCTTTGGTGTCATGTACCAACGATAAATCATTTTATAGATATTCTCTTTAATATTTGTACATGTCGTTGTCTTCATTGTAGTCTTCCACAAGTATTCCCATGCCTCCATTGTTATCTCTTTGTTAAAATTTATAGCCCATTTCACCATTTGTGTTTTAACTGTCTCATCCTCAGTATACCATTTCAACAGTACTTGGTATACCTTGGATATTCTTTTCTTGTCCTCTTTAAGAAGGGTCTGCTCTAGTTCCGAATTCTCTATTCGTATACCTCCCTTTACAGAGTCCGAGTTATACAAATCTCTGATCTGTCTATACTGGAACCAGTCGTAATTCGGTGATAGTTCCTCTTGCGTCTTTATTCTAAGTTTAGATGCTTCTATTTTAGTTATTTCTTTATAAGTCAAACATTGTCTTTCGTTATGAACAGCTCTCGGGTCTATCACCTCATATGGAACCACCCACCAAGGAGTTCCTTCTTGTAGATAAATTCTGTACTTCTTCCAGATTGTGTATAGACTTCTCCGTACAAAATGGTGCAGGAACATCGAGTTGACCTTTACTTTGTCATGCCATAGGTATGCATGCCATCCAAATATTTTTTTATATCCCTCTAGGGCTAATAGTTTCTTGTTCTTTAATGTCATCCACTCTTTCAACCAAACTAGGCAGATTGCATCGTGATAAAGTCTCAGGTTGGGCAGTTGCATTCCGCCTCTTTCCTTTGCCTCTTGTAAAACTTTCATTTTCACTCGAGGCTTCTTGCCTGCCCATACAAAATCTGATATTTTCCTCTGCCATTTTTCAAATTGTTTAGAGTCTCTGATGATTGGTATTGTCTGTAGCAAAAACATCACTCTTGGTAACACATTCATTTTAACCGCTGCAATCCTACCCAACCATGACAGATTGAGCCTATTCCATTTAATCAAGTCTCTCTCAATCTGAATCCACAATTTTTCATAATTATTCTTGAACAAATCTATATTCTTTGCAGTCAGTTCAATTCCCAAATATTTCACCTTACTTGTTACTTCACAATCCGTTGTTTCCATTAACAATTGTTGTTTCTGCTTAGTCATGTTTTTGCATAGTATCTTTGACTTCTTTTTGTTAATGAAGAAACCTGCCAAGTCTCCAAACTCCTTGATCTTATCTATCACTTTTGGCATGTTCTCCAGTGGGTCCTCTACAATTAACATTATGTCATCCGCAAATGCTCTGACCTTGTATGAATAGTCCTTTATTTTTATTCCTCGAATTTCCTCGTCTTGTCGTATTTGTATCATCAGAATCTCCAATACTAAAATGAACAACAGTGGAGACAACGGGCAACCTTGTCTTGTTCCTTTGCTTATAGTCAATTTCTTGGTCAATTCATCATTCACCACAATTGCTGCAGTCTGGTCTCTGTAAATTTCCTTAATTGCTCTGATGAATCTTTCTCCTAATTGTAGCTTTTCCATAGTGGCAAACATAAAGTCCCAGTTTAAGTTGTCAAATGCCTTTTCAGCGTCAACAAAGAAGAAACCAACCTCTTTATCACAACGCTTATCATAATATTCAATAGCATCAATCACTGTCCTTAAATTATCTCTTATTTGTCTGTCTGGCAGAAAGCCTGCTTGCTCCTCCTCTATAACTTCCGAAAGCCACCCCTTCAGTCTCTCCGCCAGTATCTTCGCAAAGATTTTATAATCATTGTTGAGTAACGATATAGGTCTGTAATTTTTCACACTAGTCAAGTCTTGGCCCTCTTTTGGGATCAATGATATGTTCGCTTCAGACCAAGTGTCTGGAATCCTTTGATCCCTTAAAACTCCATTGATCACCTCCTTTAGGAATGGTGCCAGCTCATTGGCCATAGTCTTATAAAATTTAGCTGTAAGTCCGTCTGGCCCTGGCGCCTTTCCTAAATTTGCAGATTGTATTGCCTTACTTATTTCCTCATCCGTTACTTCACTGTTCAGTTTATTTCTCCAAGTGTCCGAGATTTCTGGAAGTGTCATTTTCTCCAGATATGACGCTATTGAATCTTTATTTACTTCTTTCTTATTATACAGTTTAGCGTAGAATTTATAAAAGGCTCTACTAATGGTATTCTGTTCCAAATACGTTTTATCATCTTCACAAATTTTATTTATTGTTTTCTTTTCCCTTCTCTTCTTCAGTTGCCATGCCAGGTACTTCCCAGGTTTATTTGCACCCTCAAATGCTTTCTGATTCAGCCTTTTGAGATTCCACTCCAATTCTTTATTACTCATTGCTGTTAGCTGTTCTTGCAATATTTTAATTTCCTGGTATAATTTCTTTTTCCCTGGTCTCTTTTTTAACTGTATTTCCTTAGCTTTTATTTTCTCCTCAATCTCTTGTCTCTTCTCCTCTTTCTTCTTTCTTGCTCTACCATTTAAGTCCATTAGTATACCCCTTATAACCGCCTTATAAGCATCCCAAACTTTATCAGTTGGTACTTCTTTATTCACGTTATATTGTATGAAAAACTTTGTCTCTCTTCTCAATATTTCCATATTCTCTTTTTCCTGTAACAAATCCTCATTTATTCTCCATGCTTTCCTTTTCCTCCTTTTCCCCAGCTTCCACATAATTGGGTTGTGATCTGAGCCTACCATCGGCATTATTTCTACATCTTTAGTCCATAACGCCAAATCTTTTGAGGCCCAGATCATGTCAATTCTTGATAATGTGGAGTGCCTTGCAGAATAAAAAGTAAACTGTCTGCTTTTAGGGTACTCTCTCCTCCATACATCTTCAAGAGTCTCTTGTTGAATCAGCTCAAAAAAAAGCTTTGGTAATAGTCCTCTTTTCTTTTGTGCCATTGTAGTCTTTTTATCCAGTTCCAAATCTGTCACTCCATTGAAGTCTCCAGCAAGAATTATCTGGTCATATGAAAGATCATCTAAATGCTTCCTCAAATCCTCAAAGAAGCTCTCTTTTGCACCGTTGGGTGCATAGATTCCGACTACCAACACTCTCTTTAAATTCCAAGTACATTCCACTGCTACAAATCTGGCTTCCACATCTTTCATTATGAATTTTGGTTGCAGCTCCTCTTTTACATACAACACCACTCCTCTTTTTTTCTTACTTGAGGCCGCTACAAAGTCTTTGCCCAATTTTCCCAGTTTTAGATATTTTACATCCTGTTTTCGAATATGAGTCTCTTGCAAACAAACAATATCACATTTTTGTTTTAGTAGCCAGTGAAAAATATTTTTTCTCTTATTCGGTGAATTTAGTCCATTTACATTCCAAGATAACACTTTACACTCCATATTCATAATCTTGTTGGTAAGTCTTTTTCATTGTCCCTTATAAATCGCTCCATCTCCCGCTCAGATCTGATACGCTTTTTGGCGCCTCCAAATTCGAAGGACAAACCCTCTGGGAGCTCCCATCTGTACCTGATTTTCATGTCCTTCAGCATCTGGATTAGCGCTTTATATTTTTTCCGATCTAGTAACACTGATCTGGGTAGTTCCTTCATTATAATGATTGTCTTGCCATCGATCTCCAATGGATCTTGAAACTGTTTAGTCACAATCTTCTCTTTCATATTTCTTGTTGTAAATTGTACAATCACGTCTCTTGGTACTTTTCTCTGGGTTGCAATTCTCGAGTTCACACGATATGCCACATCTAGGATAGCCACAACATCCTCCTCCTCCTTCCCCAGGTATTCAGCTAACACCTCCGTCATCTGCTCTTGCGCTGTCTTTCCTTCCATTTCCGGCAGGCCGCGAAATCTGAGCTGCTTCTCCATATGTCTACTTTCCGCAACCGCCATCCTTCCCCTCATCAACCTCATCTCTGTTTGTTGCGTATCTGCTAAGTTCTCCATCGCTCCTTCTACTGTTTTAACTCTCTGCTGCGTCCCTTGTAATTCACTTTGTATTGTTTCCATACCTTTCTTCACTTCTGACAGCTCCGATTTTACTTCTGACAGCTCCAATTTTACTGTCTGTTTAACCTCTTTGATCAGCTCCAATTTCATGTCCTTAAATTCTTTAATCACCTCCAAAAGTTTTTTATCCAGGTTTTCTATTGCCGATTGCCACTCTTTCTTCGACATCGTGGGGCTTGCTTTAGCTCGCTCCCACGAATCCGCTCTCTTCCTTAGCTCCGTGGCGTTAAATTTAGTACCTTTTTTATTTCAAATGTCCCGGTCTTCTTGCATAAATTAATTTTAAAGGGTCCAAAATGTCGGGCGTCTTTTCTCTATGGTCTCTCTATGATTTTATAATCCAATATGGCCTACTTCCTTTTCCGCTGAAGCCGCGACCCTTCCCCTCTCAAAGATGGCGATTCCCTTCTTCCTGCCCTCCAGCAAGGGCCGCTTCTCTCCAGCCGCTCTATTGTTGTTACGCACTTCCTGTCTCCCGTCTTCCCACAGCAGGTCTCGCGATGGTGTCTTTTTCTCACAGCTCCAAAGCCACAGGTATTCAAAACAATAATCCGATTTCTTTAATAACTTCTTTAAACTTAGTCTCTTTTCTAATACAACTCCTGCCGGAGCTTCCCCTCCTTTTCGCTAGTCTGTTGCAGTTTAAAAGTCTACTTTTTTTCCTCTCTGTTTTTATCAATCTGTCCCGTATCGGAAGATAGTGATCTTTACCTTCCCTTCACTTTCCTCGGGTTGTAATCGCTGTTTCGATTTCAAGTTCTCCTTTCCACTTCTTCCCCCAATCGAAGCTTGGGTATGTAGGTCTTATGCCAGCCGAATTGGCCCCAAAACTGCCGCAGAGATTGTAGCCGACCCGTCGCAAGGTGGGACCTCAAGGATCGGGAGGGGACCCGTTATGTAGAGCCCCCCCTCGTCCGAGATCTAACTCACCCTAGGGTCTTGAGCGTTCTTTGCCTGCTCTCCGCCTGAGAGCAGTCGGCCGCGGGCTATTTTTCACCCCGCCGGCCGCTTAAAACGGCAGTCCGGTCAGCTCCACAAATGGAGCTGCATTAGACCTCCATGAATCCCCAAGCCGGAAGTCCAGAGGCTGAACTTGTTAATTACCATCTACTACACAGTATACAAAGACTTGAAATCCCCTGAAATGTACAATGTTGGAGCCACTTTTCTGTGACCTGTACATTCGAAGGATAGCTCCACTTGAGATTTGCCTGGATTGCAGAAGTAGCAGCCGTTAGCCAATGCAGTCCACTCACAGGGAAGTAGAAATCAAGAATTTATTAATCCGTCTGTCTCCAGGCTGTTAGGTAGGGTTGAGTTGACACCTTTTAAACTGGTCATTCTAACTATCCCTTTCGTAGAAATTTGATTGCAGCAATTTCCAGTTGATGTCATTTAGCTCCATGCCCGGAAACCATGGAAAAGCTTCAGCTGGCCATTTCTGCGTATTAGGGACAGGGCTCTTTTTTTTTCCCTGGCTTGTTAGCAGACCTGGTGGAAGGAGAGCAGGTCTGTCCTTACATCCTTTTTTTGTTCTTTTCCCTATTGCCTCTGGCCATTGCTCATGAAACAAAAAACGATGCAGATAATTGCTTGTAAATTGCAAGAGACTACTATACCAGTTTTTGCACTTTGCCAATGGTGGGAACACAGGCAGTTACATATTACTGCAGGAGGCTTATACCGACACAAAGGATGATTTGGAACAATGCTGGGTTAGTAACCCTTCCCTTGCAATTCCTGGAGTACAGTTTTCAGGTATGCAGGTCTTCTGGAAAAAATAAATGCAGGTCCAGTTTAGAAGATTAGTAAATGTGCTGAAGGTGTGTACTTTTAGTCTGTATGCTGCCCATTTGGCAAGCCCTTGCCATCACCGGAAGTGTCATTGGCATGACTGATTTGCATATGCCAATCAGTCAGGGGCATATGCCCCTGACATCACCTATCCTGGCTGTTTTGGACCCAATCCTGGCCATTCAGGGCTGAAATTGGGCCCAAACTGGCAAAAAGGGGCTCAAAGTGGCTGAAAAGGGGCCCCAAATGGTCAGGATCGGGCCGGTGCTGAGCGGGAGAGTGATCCATCACCCGTCAGAGGCCCAATCTGGGCCGTTATGGCCCCAATACAGGCAAAAACGGGCCCCAAATGGCCAAGTCAGGTGGGCAGGGCCGCCTGACATGTGACCTCTTTGGGGAACTGCCGGAACTGCGTTCCTGCACATTCCCCCTCAAAATGAGCCCTGCTTCTAGTACTCATGGCTGTGCGAATGTACTTCAAAACACAAACCACAGTATGCTGTGCTCAGAGGCTTACCTCCTATCCTCTGTGCATGGTGGTTGGATCTTATTTGTGACTCCTGCAGATTCTGAATGTAATCCCATCCTCATTTATACTTGCCGTTCTGCCACCTTACCATACCATTCCCAACGGCGCTGCAAAGATCTCAAATGCTGTGTACAGACTAAAGTATACCCATAGTGCAAGTGTAAATAAGTGCAATCGGGTCATTTCGTAGAAAAAGAGCTGGATGAACTCATTAGCGTAACTCATTAGCATGTGCCACACCCCTTGCCAGCACCAGTAGTGTGTCATTAGCATAACTGATTTGCATATGCCACACCCCTTGACATCACCTATCCTGGCTGTTTTGGACCCAATCCTGGCCGTTCAGGACCAAAATTGGGCCCAAAATGGCAAAAAGGGGCTGAAAATGGACGAAAAGGGGCCCAAAATGGTCAGGGTTGGGCCACTGCTGAGTGCGAGAGTGATCCACCACCTGTCAGAGGCCCAAAATGGCTGAGGGTCAGATGGGCAGAGCCACCTGACGTGACCTCTTTGAGGAACTGCCGGAACTGCATTCCAGCGCGTTACCCCTCAAAATGAGCCCTGGGTGCAATATATTTTATATGCTTCATTGATCTGCCTTATTTTTTGTGAAGCCAGGTTTTAGGTTCTCATGTTACCGAATTTGAAGTGGGGTTGTGTTAGGCTCGGTTAGAATGTGAATGAATGTGGTGTGATCTATCATGGTACAGTGGTTAGAGTGTTGGACTAGGAGCTAGGGGAAAGATGTTCAAATCCCCAGTCTACTGGGAAGCTGCTGGGTAACTTTGGGCCAGTCACACACACTCAGTTTAACCTACCTCACAGGGTTGTTGTAAGATAAAATGCAGGAGAGAATAATGTAATCCGCTTTGGGTCCCAATTGGGGAGAAAGGGCAGATATAAAATAGTAATTAAAAATAAAATAAAAATCCAAACACGAACAGCTCTTTCTGGCAGTGCTGCTGTTTGCTAGCAGCAGACTCTTGCTTTTAAGTTTTTCTGTTGCGATTATTTATGTCTTTCTGTTGTCTTTCTGTTAGCACACAATGTCTAAACGAATCCATGGCGGGCCTGTTGTTGAGATGCAGGGAGATGAGATGACTCGTGTTATATGGGACCTGATTAAGGAAAAGCTCATCTTTCCGTACATTGATCTGGAACTTCACACGTATGTATGAACACCTGACAAATCTTCCCAATAGTAGGAAATTTGTAATTTGTGTGTTGGATGCTCTTACTTGATGCTTCTCTCTCTGTCTCCCTCCCCTCCTTTTCTTGAGGCCAACTCACATATTGATCACTGTGTGTGTGTGTGTGTGTTTAAAGCCCATGTACCTTTAAATGTGGCGTTTGATAAAGGTAATGCTTCTTTTTCTCACCTTTTACACAGGTTCTCAAAACTAGAGGTTAGATCCAGCCAGCTTTTTCACTTAACTAATTTCCTTACTTACAGCCATATCCCACATGGCTTTTGTCCACTCCCCTGCCCCCCATTGTAGCATTTTGGTGGTCAAAGGGATCTGCTCCTTTTTTTTCACTAGCGGAAAAGCAAGTTGGATCCAGCCCTATATCCATTGTACTTTTCTTGATCTTTGAACACTTGGAGAATGCCTTGGAACAAAAATTCCCTTATATCTGCTGGCCAGCCCCGACTCTTTAAAGACTCGGGGTCCATGTATACGATAGCTAGTCAGAAGGTAGGAGGCTTTTTTTTTTTTTGCAGGTGTTCAGGAGCTGTTGGGGACGGTCCCAACTATTTCTATATTTTATGCTGGTTAAGAACACAAAAACCCTGACCTGGATAGCCCAGGCGAGCCTGATCTCGTCAGATCTCAGAAGCTAAGCAAGGTCGGCCTTGGTTAGTAATTGGATGGGAGACCTCCAACGAAGATCGGGGTTGCAGAGGCAGGCAATGGCAAACCACCACTGTTAGTCTCTTGCCATGAAAACCCCACCAGGGGCCGCCATAAATAAACTCTGCCTTGACATAAGAAGGGCCTCCTCGATCAGACCAGGGGTTCATCTAGTCCAGCATCCTGTTCAGGCAGCGGCCCACCTGTTGCTCTGGAGGGCCAAACAAAAAGAGCAGAGAAGCCGAGGCCTTCTCTTGTTGCTGCCTCCCAGCATTGGAATTCAGAGGTTTGCAGCCTCTAGGTGGAGGCTCTCTTCGGTCACCGTACTAGTGGCCTTAGGATTGATTGGCTGCCATCTTTATTTCTGGCAGGGGTCATACCTGTTTAAAGCTCCTGGCAAAAACGTAGGGTTGGCCCCTAAGCCTGGAGAAAAATGTTCGGTTCCTTTAATAGAAGCTGGATCTGATTCCAATAAGCCTTTTAAAGGGGGAAGGACATTTCCTTCTCCGTGCCTGTTGGAAGCCCTACAAGCCGTGGTGTGGAGGGCTCCATAAATCAGGAGGGAAAATGCCAGGGAACTTGCATATCTACACAATAGAAAGTCGCATTAGGTTCAGTGGTGCTTTCCCAGGTAAGTAAGCGTAGGCTTGCCCCATTAGTCCATCTCTACTTCCATAAGTTCTCAAGGCCATTGACTAAGTGCCGCTGAAGGTGTCCTCACGAGTCCAGCAAGAGTTTTTCAAGGCATCCGGTGTCAGGTACACGCTGGAGTGTCTGAACTTTCCCCTGATTCCCTTTTTGTTCCAGAAGCTCAGTTACCTGTTTAACCAGGTAAGCAACTTTGCTCGAGCTGATGCTGAGTCATCAGCTGATCCCGTTGCTGATTATGGCACTCATTCAATCCCAGGCATAAAAACTTTGACACACTTTCATTCTTTAAACAAAAATGTTGGCGTACATAACGCCCCCCCCCCTTTAAAACCAGTTTATGTTCACACATTGCTCTGGGAACTTGGCAGTGGCAAGTATCATTTTCCCTTCCCAGGATTCCACAAAGTTGCCTAATTGCATGTAAAGTAGCTTCCTCCTACTTAAGACATGTACCAGTTGCAGATAAGAATGAAAACACTTAAGTTGCTTTATAGTTTGGTGGGGTGGGGGATGCAAAACAAGGAATCGTTCATTCGGTGGTGGGCCAACGGACCTCACATTTGAGAACATTGTTTTACAGTGAATTTTTCATTAAACTTTTTGTAGAGGAGAGCATGTGAATCTGAGAGATATTTGGTTTTCCGAGAATTGGGGATATTTTGCATTGAACAAAATCGCAAGCATCCTTTTAAAAGATGGAAATTTTAAAAACAGTGTTTCCAAATAAGGTTACAAAGAGAAAACTGTACCAGACTTTTAGATCTGTTGTGCTGCCCAGGTGCACGCTGGCCCTTTTCGGACTGTGGCCCATAGGGCAGCTTCAGCCTTCTCCTCCTGTGCTGTTTTTGATCCAAAAGTGTTCCACGGAGCCATTGTTTGCTCTCTTCTGAAAATTACATATGGCCATGTAAGTAACATGATTTTGCTCTCTACCCAATAGCAGCTTTGCACAGTGTGAGGATGTGAAACAGTTTTGGGGGAGTGGGGGGGAAGTGAAACTGTCTCTCTCCCTGTGCTGTAATCAACTTGCATAATAAAGTGCACCAAAATACAATGGAAGCAACTTAACAGGCCCTTCATACGGTCTTGGTACTGAGTTATGGGATTGTTCCCTAAGAGCAGAACCACAAGTGACAAAAGGCACAGATTGGACACTTGTCAGCTTCCCTCAAGTTTTGATGGGAAATGTAGGCATCCTGGTCTTGCAGCTTTGCTCTCTGTCAACTGTCACTTGTCCAACATTCCGCCAAGCTGCCTACATTTCCCATCAAAACTTGAGGGAAGCTGACAAGTGTCCAATCTGTGCCTTTTGTCACTTGTGGTTCTGCTCTAAGTGAGGGCTGTTTCTGCTGGGCCAGAGTCTGGAAGCCAAAGACTTGGCTCTGTGGACCAGGCCAGGTTTCAGATACCTTCATAAATGGAGGGCAGATGCTCGGCCCCAGGTCTTATACAGTTGTCTTAGGTGTTTACACACACACCCTGTAAGAGCGGGATTCTGTCTCTCTTCTCTTTTAAAAAGAGAGGTGACAATAATTGTAAAATATATAAGGGTGCTTAGCGCTTATGAATACCTCAATTTTCATTCAAGACACTAAAGAGGAAAGAAGTATGAAATGCAGCTGCAATTGGGTGGCTGAGTACAAAATGAACTTTTATTGGAGGACATGCAGTGTGACATTTTTCCGTAATAAAACTCTGAAAAGAATGCCATTTGGCTTGAATTGGCTAAGCCTGATTTGAGAGTGACATCTCACAATTGAGTTTTCCCAAAAGCGGCCAGACCCTTACTTGTCAGTACCCTCCATGCAGCTATGCCTGGGTGTTTTTCCATTTTCTGTTGCTGCACAGATACTGAAGCTGTTGCCCTAACAAGGGAAATACATAATTCTTTATAAAGTAAATGCTCCAAGCTGTCAAGAGAAAGATGCTAAAGTGGGAGCAGCACTTTTACATATTTCCTCAAAAAAAATTTAAATCAAGAATCACTAGACTACTGAGTTCACAAAACAGGTCCATCCCATATGAAACGGGGTACTAGAGATTTTGAACCCTTTGAGCAACTTCAAGATACATGGTAAGCTCACAGTCTGAGCTCTTACAATGAAATTGTAAGCAAAGTTACTCTAGTAACTCTAGGCCAGGGGTGGCCAAACTTGCTTAATTTAAGAGCCACATAGAATAAACATCAGATATTTGAGAGCCGCAAGACATGATGCCTCGAAGTGACTTCAAATGAAGAGGCAGGTTTGGGGGAGTGTCTTGAAAGTGACATCACAGGAAGGGGTGGGGTTTTGGTGCCGTATTCTGGAAGGGACATCATCAGGAGTGGAGCTTGTGAAGAGCCATCACATGACCTTTGACTTGGAAGTGACATCACAAAAGTGATGTCACATCCTTGTTAGGCTTCACTCCCAAAGTCCCCAGGTATTTTCTGAGTCAGACCTGGAAAACCCAGCATTTTTATTGAAAATATAAAAAAGATATAGAAAGAAGGAAGGGAAAGACATGGAAAGAAAGAAGGAGAGAGAGGGAGGGAACTCAAATAAAATGTATGGCCAGGGCAAAACTCAGAGATCTCCAGGAGCCGCACAATATGTCTAGAAGAGCCACATGTGGCTCCCGAGCCGCAGTTTGGCCACCCCTGCTCTAGGCCATAAAAAGCAGTAGGCTTACTGTGGCATCACTGCACCGGGTTGCAATGCGAAAAATTGTGCTAATTTCTCAGATTTTCTGTGCATGCTGGATATTTCTTGAAGAAGCACTGTAACTGGGGTTTCCACCCTATTGTTTGCTTATTATTGTTTCCTCTCAAATCTTTTGAGCTTTCATGGTATTCAGGTAAGGCAACATAAAAATAATAAATACATTTTTAACTGCTTGTGCTGATTTCTGTGATCCAGCCTCATTTTTTTGAACACGTATTTTTCACCCTGCCTTTCTGTAATGCTTTCAATAATGTCTTGGATAGGTCGATGAGGTGCATAACTAACAGTAGGGGTGGGGTCTTCCTTGCAGCTATGACTTGGGCATAGAGAACCGCGACTCAACTGATGACAAAGTCACTGTGGAAGCTGCTGAAGCCATCAAGAAGTACAACGTAGGAATCAAATGTGCCACGATTACTCCTGACGAGAAGAGAGTAGAAGAATTCAAGTTGAAGCAAATGTGGAAATCTCCAAACGGGACCATCAGAAATATTCTGGGGGGCACGGTGTTCCGGGAAGCCATCATCTGCAAAAATATCCCCCGGCTGGTGTCTGGATGGGTGAAACCCATCATCATTGGCCGTCACGCATTTGGAGATCAAGTGAGTACCTTGAGTTGCACCCTGTATGTCTAGATGTACATTTATTTATTTTTCTGTGCTCCCTCTCCAGAGAACTTGGTCAGGGTGACTGTAAAAAAAATGCACAGTAAAAACAATAATCGCAGCCATTAAAAAGCCAGGACATAAAACAGCACAAAATCCCAGAAAATAAAAACCTGATTTGTTTGGGATTGTTATTCTTGCTGCTGTTGGACCGCCTACATTTTTATTTAGGACAAGATAAAGCCTGCAATAAAGAACAGAACGCAAATACTTTACGTACGGCAGGGTCCTGTCGCAAGGCATGCCCGTTACAGATTTTAGATATGGTAGCTTGAGACGCTGCATGGATTGCAACATTTTGTCAGCAAAATTTGAGTCCAGTAGCACTTTAGAGACTAACAAGTTTTTCCAGTTAGAAGCTTTTGATAGTCAAAGTTCTGGTCGTCTGATACAAGTAGGGATGGAGATCTCTGAGCCTATCCCAGGCAGAAGGTGCGACAGGTGTTGCAAAGTAGTGTATTGCGATCAGAACCATGACTCTCAAAAGCTTCTACTGTGAAAATCTCGGTGGTTTCTAAGGTGCTACTAGACTTGAATCTTGCTGTTTTACTGCAGACGAACACAGCTACCTACCTGAAACTATCAACAGTGTGTCAGCTAGCAAAATAGATTTGTGCAACGTGCAACTCTAGTTGGAGGGCACCTTTAAAATAAGTGCCTAAAGAGATTCCTCTCTTTCCCACCAACGAAGGCAGAAACATAGAAAACTCATCTCTCACAAACACGATGCAGAATTCTAGCAGAATGTTTGTGAAATGATTTTTCCAGGCTGTAGCATTGTCCATAATCCTTCCCAATTATTTGCTGTTCTACTTTCACAGTACAGAGCCACCGATTTTGTTGTGCCGGGCCCTGGAATAGTAGAGATGACCTACACACCAAAGGATGGAGGAAAACCGGTAACTTACACAATACATAACTTTGAAAGTAGGTATTTAAGGGGCTGTGAGTACGTTGTGTGTGTGTGAGAGAGAGGGCGGGGGGAGCAAACAGTTAAAATGCTGGCCTCTGTATAAAAAGAATAATTGGAAGAATCCTTTCTAAGAAGGCTTAGACCTTAAACTAGGAAGTCAGTAGCTGGAGACGGAGTCCAGATCCTTCTTGCATCTACACTCACACACACACACACACACACAGTTGCCTCATGAGAAGCAGGAGTTAGCAGCTGTGTGATGAGGTCTTGCTAGCCATCTACTCTATGGTACTGGGGGGGGGGGGCGGGTACAGGGCTGCTAATCTTCCCTCAAGTGGCCCTTCCATAAAGCTGTCTGCTGGCCAGGAGCACAGGAAGTATGTTTTGAATGCCCAGCTGTCAGCTGCAGCTGCTGTGCCCTCCTCCATTCTCTCTTAGGCCAGAGGCCAAGGCACAGCCTGAGAATTTAGATGATCCACAACTGCGTTGGTGTTGCAGATCTGGATGCAAAACCAGCTTGAGGTGTTGTGAAATCTACTTGAATTGACATTTATTTATTTTAAAGTGGCACACCAAACTTTTTGCAAGAGGGACTCCAGTGGCATTTTCTTTCATTCCCATGCAATCCTAAGCAAAGTTAAGTCAGTTAAGAGAGCCAGTTTGGTGGTGTGGTTATGAGCGCGGGACTCTAATCTGGAGAGCCAGGTTTGATTCCCCACTCCTCCGCTTGAAGCCAGCTGAGCGACCTTGGGCTAGTCACAGTTCTCTGGAGCTCTCTCAGCCCCACCCACCTCACAGGGTGTTTTGTTGTGGGGATAATGATAACATACTTTGTAAACCGCTCTGAGTGGGCATTAAGTTGTCCTGAGGGGCAGTATATAAATCGAATGTTGTTGTTGTTGTTGTTAAGTCCATGGGCTTAGAAGAGTGTAACTGTTTAGGTTGGCTCTGCATATTTCACGCTTTTATGAATGGAACATAATAGAGCTTGTGGTAATTTTAGAGCTCCTTTTAAAAAAAAATCCTGCCCTTCCATGAAGGAGTTTGTGTTTTTTCCCACCCATTTTTATCATGGCAACAACCCCTTAAGGTAGAGAGAGCCATCATGCCTGGACCTTGAGCATTATGGCCGAGTGGCGCTTTTGTGGCTCCTGTTCCCAACAGCTGAGAGGTTCAAGCTGTACAAAATTACTGCCAGGTTCCTTATTTATCTGAAGAGGAAGCCAAGAATGTTTTTAGGCAATGGAGACAGAGTTTTCTCTCGGACCTCACGGTTCTCAGCTCCTTCAGCATGGCTTGCGAAAGTTACTAGGAGACTGTGCTCGTGTGTGTGGATTAACAGAGTTAACATTGTCTGTATAAACAAGAGGCTTCATTCATTAGAACTGTGAATTAAATACCTTTCATCACCACTGCCTCTGGTTGGGAGGGGGGTGTCAAACTGCCGTTGGCTGTATTCATTGGTGTGGTTGTGCAATAAATGCTTCGTACTCAATTGTGCAGTACAAAATGAGGGACAGCTATAGCGTTGTTCTGTAAGAGTTGTCCAGGGTTTTATTCTTGTGTGTTCGCTTAAGATTTGCATTCTGGCCATGATTGAACAGTTGTAGGCAGTGTCCCAACGGAGCCAAGTGGAGGCTGGTAAGGACTTGTTGGAATCCATTCAGCCCAATGAAGTTCTAGTCTTAATTCCCAGCTGATGTCGTTTCAGTCTTTTCAATGTGTTGCTTTGTGCTTCAGCCCCTTTTTAAAAACTTGAGAAAAAGTCAAAACCCTGTAAGTTGGGACAGTATTATTTTCTTCAGTGTTTCAGCAGGAGGGGAAAGAGAATATTGGCTTGCAGCAGAGAGTGGCTGACTTAAGTCAGCTACTCAGCAAGCTCAGTAGCTGTGTGAGATCTGAATCAAGAACTCGCTTGTAACTCATTTTCTTATCCATTTTATGTTGCGCATGCCAGCTAGAGGCGATTTTCTTTTATGACACAATCTGCCCAAGTCATATGTTTTAGACACTAAATGACTAAAACAAGTCGTTCCTGTTTTTCAGCGAAGAGACCTGTTTTAATATGTAAAACTTCTCCCTCACCTTTGTGCCAGAAATGCCCTCTGGAGGGTTGAAATATTTAGTATACCACTGCCTCACCAAGAGATTGGTGAACACCATCCTAGGGCTGTAACTGAGCCACCTGTGATAGAGTTTATAGTGCTGGGTGAGGACCTCTGCATGCCAGGAAGCTTAAAAGGTGGCATAGGAATCTTCATAATATCTTTTATTAGGACCAACCAAATGACATATGACAGTGTGTGCGCTTTTGAGTTCACTAGAACCCTTCCTCTGGCTGGATGTTATAAAAAAACTAGCAACAGAGCCCGTTGTGTGGGAAAGTACAATGGGCTCTTGAAAACCGATTCAGCAGGGTTCCTCTTTGGGGCCTTGGGAGGGCTGCGCCACTGTGCTGGGCCTCCTTGCCGCCTTCACAGCCCCTCAGAGGCCTGGCGCAGGCGGTAGGGAGGCCTGGCCCAGCGACGCAGCCCTCCCAAGGCCCCGCAGCGGGCATGCCATTGTCCCATAAATGCCAGTTGCTTATGGGATACCTGATAGGAGAGGAATCCTCCACGTTCAGAGGCAATCTATCTCTAAATACCAATTGCTTGTGGGGTAAATGATGAGAGAAGGCTCTTGGTAGCCAGGTCTAATCATTAGCTACAAACTAAGCTAGTTAAGAATAGATTATTCACAGCCATGACCTGTCTGTCTCTGATATACCAGTTGCTGGAGACATATTGCAAAGGAGGATCGCTCACACAGTACTTGATGCTTCCCAAAAGCATCTAGCTGACCACAGTAGGAAACAGAAAGCTGATCTTAGAGCTTGCAGGTCCATTGTTCTCCGAATGCTGCTATATCTTTAAGAGTGTCACAGCACAGCTGTAGCTTCACCCCTTATTTGAAGAGCCACATAGGAGGGGAGAGCTTCCCTGCCTGGCTGCTCTTAAAGGTACAGGAGCCCTTGTCAGGAATGCTGAATGGTACTGGCTTCAAGTTACAGTCAAGTTACAGCTCCTTTGGCCAAGAGGCAATAAAACAAACTCCAGAGGTATTAACAGATTCCTGCAGTTGTCTCTTAGGGCCAAGCTACAAGTGACGAATGACACAGGTTGGACATTTGTCAGCTTCCCTCAAGTTTTGATGGGAAATGTAGGCATCCTGGTCTTGCAGCTTGGCTCTCCAACTGCTGTCCAGTGGACTTTTCAACTGTCACTTGTCTAACATTCCGCCACGCTGCCTACATTTCCCATCAAAACTTGAGGGAAGCTGACAAGTGTCCAACCTGTGTCAGGCGTCACTTGTAGTTTGGCCCTCAGTCTCTAAGCCAGTGACATTTAAAATCCCTTTCACATGAGAGACATGGGGCCAGTCACCCTTTCTCTGCCTAGCTTACCTCACGGGATTGTTGTAAGGATAAAATAGAGGGGTAAATCATGTATGCCACATCCAGCTCCTTGAGGGAAGTAAAGAAAAAAATAGAGTAAATTAAAAAAATATATTTCTCATTCAAATAAGGCCTTTGATAGCCAGGTGTGTGCACCCACAAATATTCCACGCCTCGTTCCTTATCTGCAAAATCTAACCTGAGAAACTGCTCTTACTTGGAGACACCTTGACTCACAAATAAACTGTATAGGCTGTGAAAATACTGCTCTTTTTATAAAGGAATCTTTTAAAAACAGCAGGGGGCTGCTAGATGCCTGTGTGTCTTTGAAAGAGCTCCGTTACTACACAACCTGTCTTAACGGGCTGCTTCACCGCTTGCTCTGGGAGACACAGATGCAATAGGTGATAGCTAGCTATGAACTTGGTCCTTGTCCAGTTACAATAGTGGCTTAGATCAGACATGATAGCCTGTAATTTGAGTCACAGGAATAGGGGGGGACATTAAACCACACGCTGAACAAAAGATAGGCCTCCATGTTTCCACTATGGGTCAATTGAGCATTCTGTTACATTTGAACGACTTTTGCATGTGTGACAATCACTAATCTGAGACAAAATAGAAAACAGTCCAGTAGCACCTTTAAGACTAACCAACTTTACCGTGGCATAAGCTTTCGAGAACCACAGCTCTCTTCATCAGATGCCATCTGACTAATCTGAGGATGACAGTTAGATCTTTAAATGAGATCAGTTTTTATGTCGACAGTATGGTGAAGCCAGTATGGACATCTTTAAAATCTTAACAGTGATGTCCATGTCGTAGAAACAAGGTCAGAGAGAAGAAAACTTCTGAGCATGCCAGACTGCTGCCACCTTTTTGTGTTGCTGCATAGATTTGGGGAGCTTAAAAACTTTCCTGCAAGAAACTGTCATGTCATTTGCCCTTCACCCAGCTCTTAATTGCACGTTACTAGAAATGTCCCTAGATAGTAATGTGCATTCCCATGATAAAAATATTGCCACTTGAAATACCTGAAAGCTTGTGGGCCCAACCATGGGTTAATACGGCCCTGTCTGCTAGCCAACTAGCAGGACCCGAGGGCAGCTGCATTTCTCCTACTATTTACTTCGCGATAACTGGTGTTCATAGATAGACTGCCTCTGCACCTGGAGGTTCCCTTTAGCTATCGTAGCCAGCAGTCGTTGATAGACCAAGACACTGTCTTGGTCTTTTAAAGGCATTGAAAACAGTGGCTGTGACCACAACGTGCAGCATGGAAGTCCTGTTATCCAAACAACACGAGCATGTATGTGTCGTGAGGCCTGCTATTGGGCTTCATGGCTCACTAGCGTCTTCCTCAAGACGCACAGTCAGTCCTGGCTTTCCTTCAGTTCACTGGAATAGCAGCTGCCTTAGAGGAGTCCAGAAGTCGTCATCTTGGTTCTTCAGGGATCTCCCCGTTAGAAACAGACGTCTCTGTATGATGGTGCTTGGCTTGGAATGCCCTAAAATTGTATTTATTTACCTTATTCATAACCTTCATTTCTCTCAAAAGCTGCCCCTAAAGTGCCGTATGTCATTCTCCCCCATTTTATCTTCATAACAACCCTGCGAAGCGGATTGGACTGAGAGTGTGTGACTGACTCAAGGTCACCCAGCAAGCATGGGTGGCAGAAGGGGGATTTGAACCTGGATCTCCTAGATCTTAGAGCGGAACCACAAGTGACGCCTGACACAGGTTGGACTCTTGTCAGCTTCCCTCAAGTTTTGATGGGAAATGTAGGCAGCTTGGCGGAATGTTGGACAAGTGACAGTTGAAAAGTCCATTGGACAGCAGTTGGAGAGCCAAGCTGCAAGACCAGGACGCCTACATTTCCCATCAAAACTTGAGGGAAGCTGACAAGCGTCCAACCTGTGTCAGGCGTCACTTGTGGTTCTGCTCTTAGTCAGAAACACTTAACCACTGCATCACTGTGGCTGATGTTCATAATACTCCTGCTTCTTATTAAGGGTATTATATTTCCATGAATAAAGGACTCTGCCTTTGGCATGGTTGCATGGTAGGGCTGTTCCATAACATTTGGAAACGTGACAGTATGTATGTGTATCGCATGAATGATTGTGCTGCTCAGAACCAAACTTAGTTGTGCCTAAATCCTCTTTACTTTGCTCTTTCTGTGGTATAGAGTGTGGAGGTGTGGCTATGGGAATGTTCAACCTTGACCAATCCATCAAGGACTTTGCTCACAGCTCCTTCCAGATGGCGCTGTCTAAAAGTTGGCCTCTGTATATGAGCACCAAAAACACCATTTTGAAGAAATACGACGGCAGATTTAAGGACATCTTTCAGGAGATCTATGAGAAGTAATCAACAATATTTTGTTACTTTATTTTCATTTTGCAGGCAGTTGTGTTCAAGGGAATTACATACTTTCTTGCACATTCCTAAACAGTAAAGAGTCCAGTAGCATCTTTAAGACTAAGCAACTTTATTGTAGCATAAACTTCCGAGAACCACAGCTCTCTTCGTCAAATGCATCTGACGAAGTGAGCTGTGGTTCTCGAAAGCTTATGCCACAGTAAAGTTGGTTAGTCTTAAAGGTGCTACTGGACTCTTTAGTCTTTTGCAACTACAGACTAACTCAGCTAACTCCTCTGATTCCTGAACAGCTCATTCTCAAAATCTGCTTTCCCCCCCTCAAGGGCAATGGGAGCTGAATTGACTTGTGTTATCTTGTAGAATTTCTCTTTATTGACTTAAATCGACAGCTGGTTGGAGCCTGTGGATATTTGAGTTAGTAAGAGAATGCATTTTAGGATTTAAAATAAGTTCATAATCAGTGCCAAATATAAACATTGAAATAAAGATAGAATTCAAGGGCCTGAACTCAGTTGAGGTCCCAAAGTTTTTTTTCTTTCTCTCAGACTGTTCCCTGGTATGGACACACTCTACCATCCACTCCCATTTTCACAAAGGCCAAGGGCTCTCTCCCTGCATTGTGAGTATCAAGAGAGGCTTTGATAGAGCTCTCCCCTTATGGCCATTTTGGGCCCATTTCCCCCGGGATTGGGGCTGAAACAGCCAGGATCAGGGCCAAAATGGCTGGGACTGGGTTGGTGCCAGGTGGAAACCCCTCCCCTGCCCGGCACCGACCCAGTCCCGGCTGTTTCAACCCCGATCTGGGCCCAAACGGGCCTAAAATGGCCATTTTTGGCTGTTTTGGGCCCATTTCGGCCTGGATTGAGGCCGAAACAGCTGGGACTGGGTCGGTGCTGGGTGGAGGGACCCTTCCCCCGCCCAGCACCAAGCAGGTCCCGGCTTTTTCGGCCCCGATTCAGGCCCAAACAGGCGTGAAATAGCCATTTTCAGTTGTTTTGGGCCCGTTTCGGCCTGGATTGGGGCTGAAATGGCCCTGATCCGGGCCAAAACGGCTAGGACTGGGTTGGTGCCAAGCAGGGGAACCCTTCCCTGCCCAGCACCAACCCAATCCGGGCTATTTTGGCCCCAATCCGGGCCCAAACTGGCCATTTTCGGGCATTTAGGGCCCATTTCCACTGGGATCGGGGCCAGAACGACCGGGATCAGATTGGTGCTGGGCAGGGGAACCCTCCCCTGCCTGGCACTGACCTGGTCCGGTCTGCTTTGACCCTGATCCGGGCCCAAACGGGCCCCAAATGTCCATTTTTGTCCATTTGGGGCCTATTTTGGCCAGAATCTGGTCCCAAACTGCCAGGATTGGGTCTGTGCCTGGTGGGGGATCCCTCCCCTACCCGGCACCAACCTGATCTGGGTCATTTGGGGCCTGATCCAGGCCAAAACATGCCCAAAATGGGCCTGATCGGGCTGCCACCAGGTGGTGGAACACTCCTCCATCTGGCAGCAGCTGGACCCTGGCCATTTCGGGCCTAATCAAATCAATTATGCTAATGACACACTTCTGGTGATGGCAGGGGGCATGGCATATGCTAATGAGTCATGCTAATGAGTTCCTACTGCTCTTTTTCCACAAAATGACCCCTGCTCACATTTACTGGATGGGGGAAAGCACCCTAAAAAGAATGTTGCACCAAAGCTTCTGTTCCTGTTCAGTAGACCAGGTCACCTTTCCTTTTAATGAAGACAGAGGTAACTTTTAGGCCATTGGGTAGCTTCCATTGCAATACACTTTTTCAGACATCAGCCTTTTCCATTACAGATATATAAGGTGAAAAGTGCAGGTAGTTTCTCTCCAGATTGCCTGGAAAAATGAGGAACAGGTCTGCGTGTAGTTCTTGGTTGTAGCCCATGTCTGTTTCCCCTTTCTTCTGCATTATGCAAGATGTAAGTTACTTTCCATTCTTCTTTCAGTCTGCATGCGCCATCTGTAATCGCTCAATTTTCTTTATTCTCCAGGGAGTACAAGTCACAGTTTGAAGCCCAAAACATCTGGTACGAGCATCGGCTCATAGATGATATGGTGGCCCAAGCACTGAAATCCGAGGGAGGGTTTATCTGGGCCTGCAAGAATTACGATGGTGATGTTCAGTCTGACTCGGTTGCGCAAGGTATGATTACGTTGCAACACTTGGTTAACCTGACTGGTCAATGGCGATACGCAGGGCTTTTTTTCTGGGAAAAGAGGTGGTGGAACTCAGTGGGTTGCCCTCGGAGAAAATGGTCACATGGCTGGTGGCCCCGCCCCCTGATCTCCAGACAGAGGGGAGTTGAGATTGCCCTCCGTACCACTGGAGCAATGCGGAGGGCAATCTAAACTCCCCTCTGTCTGGAGATCAGGGGGCGGGGCCACCAGCCATGTGACCATTTTCAAGAGGTTCCGGAACTCCGTTCCACCACATTCCTGCTGAAAAAAAACCCTGGTGATACGGAGGCTGGCTGCACTGCCAGTGGCTGTAAGAAGGACCCTGCTGGGTTGTACTACAGACCCATCCAATCCAGTACTGGTTTTCCAGACAGTCCGATTCCTCTGGGATGATCCCTTGCAGGAAGTAATGGAGCCTCCATGTTGAGAGAGAGTCTCTTTTGGCTCTCCCCTCCATCATATTCCCAAAGGCTATTAAGAAGAGCTGGTGGGTTGTGTTTTCCTTGGCTTGGCAGGCGGAGCAGACTTTCATGCCATCAACTCAGAATTTCAGTGAAAGGCATCACCGGCTTTATTCTCCTGCCCAGGTTATGGCTCCCTTGGAATGATGACAAGCGTCCTGATCTGTCCCGATGGCAGAACAGTGGAAGCTGAAGCGGCGCATGGCACGGTGACCCGCCACTATCGCATGCACCAGAAAGGCCAAGAAACTTCCACCAACCCTATTGGTACAATACTTCCTGCTTTCTCAGTAGTACCGAGTGTCTACCCGAAAAGCTTAAGCTTGCATCCTATACTTTCTTTCTGCTTGTGCTCCTCTTCATTGATTGTGGAGGCAGCCCTCCGCTGTGGAGCATGCATGCCTCTGGCACTAGGCACTTCTGCTCATGGAAGACAAAAGAGCCCAAAAGTACCTAATGCGAAAGGAGCACCACCTCTGCAATAAATAAAGGGGAGTGTAAAAGAACGATAGTTCTCTGTTATGCCACATGTATTAGCATGAAATGTTATGCCTTTATATTAATAATAATAATAACAGCATTTGATTTATATACCACCCTTCAGAAAAACTTATCACTCACTCAGAGTGGTTTACAAAGTGTTGTTATCCTCATAACAATCACCCTGTGAGGTGGGTGGGGCTGAGAGAGCTGTGACTGACGCAAGGCCACCCAGCTGGCTGCAAGTGGAGGAGGGGGGAATCCAACCTGGCTCTCCAGATTAGAGTCCTGCCACTCTTAACCACTACACCAAACAGGCTTTTGTTTGCATGAAACATTGTGCTATGTTGTTTGCAGTGTAGATGAGCCTCGAGTACGAGAGAATGAATTCACCATTTATAGGCACACTTCAGATTACAAGCCCTCCCCAGACATCATTTGAAATGTAGCAGTGTAACTCGGGAATTATTGCCGTTCAGTCAGTGATTGGAATTAAGAGCAGAGCAAGGCCTGCACTGCACAGCTTCCATGGAATCAGGAGGCCCTCTCGTCACTCGCTGTGTCAGCAGCCATGGCAGTGAACTTTCTAAGCAGACACCTGGATGAGATACCCAAGCACCCTCTCTATGAATCCTAGAATCATAGAGTTGCAAGGGGCCTTACAAACCATCTAATACAGCCCTCTGCATGAAAAGCCTAAAGCAACCCTAACAAATATTCATCCAGCCGCTCCGTGAAGACTGTCCATGAGGGGGAACCTACCACACCCCCAGGCAGCCATTCCTCTGCTGATGTACTCTTAACATCAAGAAGTTCTTCCTAACATCTGGCTGGTACCTTCCCTTCTGTAGTTTAAACCCATTGTTTTGAGTCCTATCCTCTGTTGCCAACAGGAACAGCTCCCTTCCCTCCTCTAAGTGAAAGCCTTTTAAATACTTAAAGAGAGCAATCGTGTCGTCTCTCAACCTCCTTTTCTCCAAATTGAACATTCCCAAGTCCCTTTACATTTTTGTTACCCTTGTGGAGAACCTGGCACTTACCGATGTTAAATTATATCTTACTCAGTTCTGCCCACTTTTCCAGTGTGTTCTCGTTTAATTCTCTCTCTGTCTTTAAGGGTCTTTGCTGCCCCTCCCAGTTTGGTGCCATCTGCAAATTTCATGAGTAATCCCTTCACACCCTCATCCAGATCATTTATAAAAATATTGACGAGCACTGGGTCCAGCCCTGTGGCGCTCCACTGGACACCTCCCTCCAATCAGACCTGATGCCATTGACAACAACTCTTTGGGTGCGATTTTCCAGCCAGTTCCCTGTCCCTCTACCCATCCTAGAGTCCAGTCCACAGTCCTCCAGTTGACCCATCAGAACATCATGTGGAATGTTGCCAAAAACTTTAGCAAAGTACTGATAAACTACATTGACAGCATTCCCGTGAACCAGTAAGCCTGTCACTTGAGATGAGGTTGGTCTGGCAGGACCTGTCGCGGACAAATCCATGCCGACTTCCCCGTATCACCATGATGTCCATCAGGTGCTTGCAGATTAACACCTTTAATATCTGTTCCAGTATCTTCCCTGGTACAGAGGCCAGGCTGACTGGCCTGTTGTTCCCAGGATAGTGTTTTTCTCCTTTCCTGAAGATTGGGATGACATTTGCCCTCCTCCAGTCTTCCGGCACATCAACTGACCTCCAAGAGGTCTGGAAGATAATCAGTGAAGGATCTTCAAGCTCTTCTTTAAGCACTCCCGGGTGCACCCCATCTGAGTGCATCAAAAGCTCAGGATATGAAATGTGTGAAGTGGTCATAAAACTAAGATAATGGTTTGGGAAAGGGGATTTCCAGATGTGAGGACCTGGAAGGGGACACTCAGCTGCCCCTTCAGAAAGCTTGAGGAAAAAGCAACCCAAAAGGGGCAGAAGAATTTGTTTGACCCACAGGTGAACTCCAAATCAGGTTTTTAAGTAGTCTTGGATGGAAAACTCGCCTGGGCAATCAACTTTTGTTATTTCCATGATATAATAATAACAATAATAACTGCACTTATATACTGCTCTTCTAGTCAGATTAGTGCCCCACCCAGAGCGGTAAACAAGTTAGTGTTGTTGTTATCCCCACAATACAGCTGAGGAGCTGGGACTGAGAGGAGTGGCTTATCCAAGGCCACCTACTGAGCTCATGGCAGTAGTGGGATTTGAACCAGTAGGGTGCCAATTTGCAGCCAAACCACTTAAATGTGTTGGGTTGATTGTTTTTCTTTCTCTCTCTCTCTCTTCCTTTCTCCCTTTGCCAGCCTCTATCTTTGCCTGGACCAGAGGTCTAGCACATAGAGCAAAGTTAGATAACAACACAGAACTCAAGAACTTTGCCACCGCCTTGGAGGAAGTCTGTGTCGAGACCATTGAGGCTGGCTTCATGACAAAAGATCTGTCTGCTTGCATTAAAGGACTACCGAAGTAAGTATGAGAGGCTGAGAGGTGCATGAAAACATAAATTGTCCACCTCCGACTCGATGCAGTCTGTCGAATTACAAAAATAGGAAGTTTTGTTTCCAGGATATCCACCACAATTCTTTCTCTTTTCTGAGAGCAATATTGGCTTGGAATATTCTTGAGCAGATACTTACATAGAGCGGAACTACAAGTGACAAAAGGCACAGATTGGACACTTGTCAGCTTCCCTCAAGTTTTGATGGGAAATGTAGGCATCCTGGTCTTACAGCTTGGCTCTCTGACTGCTGTCCAATGGACTTTTCAACTGTCACTTGTCCAACATTCTGCCAAGCTGCCTACATTTCCCATCAAAACTTGAGGGAAGCTGACAAGTGTCCAACCTGTGCCTTTTGTCACTTGTAGTTCCGCTCATAGTTTGGACAACTAAGCTTTTCCCCCTTACCACACAGCTTCAAACAGAAATTTCCTTTAAACCAGTAAAACAATCTCTGTTTTACTCCAGTTTACCTAACTTTCTGTTGCCCTGCTGCCCCCTCAAATTAGCGAAAGTTGGAGCCAATTCTGCAACTTTTCCAGGAATACATCAGAATTTCCTTGTGATTACTTTCCTGCCAATAACTTGTCCGTGAAGTGACGGCCTGGGCATTTCCAAGACCAGGAGGTTTGTGCTGTGATGAAAAAATTCAGTATGAAATGAATCAAAAGGTAGCTTGCTACTGATCCTAGAAGGAGAGGAGCTGGCCCATTAACTGCAACGGTCTTAGAAAGGAGAAGCACTGGTTCGGAGGGTGCTATTGCAAATCCACCCAGGCCAAAGAATTCTTGAGCCAGAAGGATTTATGTGAATGCTGCTGAGAAGAAGTTTTTTTGGGCTGCACCCAGAGATTCTTGGAGACCTAAGCTCAGGTCTGCTAATCACATCAGAAGGATGATCAAATACAGTATAGATCGGGTGCAAAAGGAGATGCGCTTCATCTGCTCGTCAATTATTTTATTTATTTTATTTATATTTAATTTATATTCCGCCCTCCCCACATCAGCAGGCGCAGGGCAGATCACAACCAAGTTTAAAAACATATTTCATCATATATACAATTTAAAATCATAAAACATCCCAATACATAGATTAACATACATGTAAACATACTCGCACACATGCACACACACACACATATATGTGTGTGTATGTATGTATGTAAACACAGCGGCACATAATCCAGACGACCCCCTATTTAGCCATCTCCGGAGCATTTTGCCAGGGATATATGAGAGATGGAGGTGTCACTAATAGGGAGGGCATATACTGTGCTCCCCTGGCTAGGGGGCACCGCCCGGCATCAACCATATGCCTGGCAGAACAGCTCTGTCTTACAGGCCCGGCAAAATGCTAACAAATCTCGCCGGGCCCTGGTCTCATTGGGCAGAGCGTTCCACCAGGCTGGGGCCAGGACTGAAAAAGCCTTGGCCCTGGTCGATGCCAGGTGGGCCTCCCTAGGGCCAGGAATCTTTAATAGATGCTTATCGCTAGAGCGAAGAGTCCTCTGGGGTTCATATGGGCAGAGGCGGTCCCGCAGATATGCCGGTCCCAGTCCATACAGGGCTTTATAGGTTAGTACCAAAACCTTGAACCTGATTCGGTTAAGAGTCTGAGTAGACAATACGGTCCTTGATAGATGGATGGGCTACCTAGGGCAGTTCTGGGTGTCCATTTCTTTTATTTACTATTACATATCCCAGAGGGTCTCACAAGAATTAAAAAGATGTTGGCACTGCAAGCTAATAACCCCCTATTGTATAAAGCAACAAAGAACTGCTTGCCAAAATTCAGCTCACAAGACAGCCCTCTGCGGAAGGCTCAGAAATAGAAGTGCCCTTACAAGCCTGAAAGGTCAGGAAAGGTGTGGCCCTTCAGACAGGTGGAGAAGGGCCTGTCTTCAGCCTCTCAGGAGAGCGTCTTCTAAGGACGCTGAGATCCATCTGTAAGATTTCTGCCAGGAAAAGAAGAAGGTCGTGTTGGAGCCAGGCTGAGGCAGTGCTGGCTAAAGTTCCAGGGAGTCACAGCTTTGAATGCTTGCGGCTGTCACTCTCTTTCAGGCTAGCCTACCTCACAGAGTTGTTGTGAAGATAAAAGGGCGGGGAGGAGAATGAGGCAGGCTTACCCGAGCTATTTAGAGGGAGGGCAGGATTAAAATACTATCAATGAATCACTTCCCAGGCCCTCAAGTTTCTTGTATACAGATAATCTGGGATGGCTGCTTAATACGTGTTTTGAATCCATTTCTGAAGAAGACTGAGTGTGTGTGTGTTTGAGAGAGAGAGAGAGAGAGAGAGAGAGAGAGAGAGAGAATCTTATTTTACTTCATAGAAATATAAAGCTGGAATGGTCCCAAGGGTAATCTAGTCCAGCCTCCTGCACAATGCAGAAAATCCACATCTACCTCCCCCCCCCCACACACACCCAGTAACCCCTGCTCCATGCCCAGAGGAAGGCCTCCAGGATTCCTTGCCAATCTAGCTTGGAGGAAAATTCCTTCCTGACTCCAAAGTGGTGATTAGCATTACCCTGGGCACATAAGAAAGCACTGGCTTATTCCTTCCTGCCCTCTCTCTCATAATCTGCCTGAGTCCATACTGAGTCATAGAATCAGCATTGCTGACAGATGGCCATCCAGCCTCTGCTTGAAAACCTCCAAAGGAGAGCCCACCATCTCCTGAGGAAACCTGTCCCACTGAGGGACCTCTCCCACAAAAGGAAGTTCTTCCTAATGTTTAGACAAACACTCATTTGGTTTCATTTTAATCCATTGTTTCTGGTCCGACCCTCTGGAGCAACAAAACAGAATTCCACTTAATTCCATATGTGATAGCCCTTCAAATACTTGAAGATGGCTATCATTTTATCATTTCAGCTCTCGGTTGTCTATTCTTCAGTAGTCTCCTGTCAGCCATGGGAGTCAGTTTGGTGTAGTGGTTAAGAGCGGCAGGACTCTAATCTGGAGAACCAGGTTTGATTCCTCCACTTGGGAGACCTTGGATCAGTCACAGCTTTTTCAGAGCTCTCTCAGCCGCACCCACCTCACAGGGTGGTTGTCGTGGGGATAATAACAACATACTTCGTAAACCGCTCTGAGTGAGCGTTAAGTTGTCCTGAAGGGCGGTTTATTTTATTAATATGTGTAACAGTCTAATCCATTCCATTCCCTTACACAGAGAATTGCATCTGAAATCTTAATGTACTAAAACTAATTCCAGAAAGGAGTCATTTAGAGTTCCTGTCCTGACCTGCCCCAGAAGCTAATAAATAAAGGCTTGATACAGTTGATACAAATAGGATAAAGCATTTGTATCCCTGTCACTTTTTTTAAATGATACAAATAGCCAAACTGTTTCCCCTCCCACGCTCCCCCCAATTAACTATTGCTACAGTTAACAAGAGTTACAACTCTTGCCAGAGTGTTTACTTCATTTATACTTTTTTTTTCTTCCCAATGGGGATCTTACATCATTCTTCATTTTATCCTCATAAGAACCCTGTGAGGTTGGTTGGGCTGAGAAGGAATGCAACTGGCCCAAGATCACCCAGCGAGTTTCCACGACAGAGTGGAGATTCAAACCTGGGTCTCCCAGATCCTAGACTGACACCACCCCACACTAGTTATCCATAAGTTTGCTATTAGTTTGTATGTTCTGAGGAAACTTTTGAGCCTTGAATTCTTCATACTCCTGTAATGGAATTCAACAACAGCAAAAACGGCGCCAGGTGCAGCCCTCTTCTTTATCGCCTGTGTGAACTGCGCCCACATTCCTCATGGCTTCCTGTTCTGCTGGGTTTGGAAGGTCTTGGAGCATTTTTGAGCTTGACACAGTCTTAACGTGGACACCTTTGTGTTTCTTTTCCGTCTTAGTGTGCAGCGCTCCGACTACTTGAGTACATTTGAGTTCCTAGACAAACTTGCTGAAAACCTGAAGGCAAAGTTGTCCTCTCAGCCGAGGCTTTAAAGAGCTGGTCTGAACGACTGCTGGGAGAAAGACGGTTGCCTGCCAGATGAACGAACAAGTCCCTCTGTTGTGTGGGGTAGGCGCACCACGCTCTGAGGAGAAATCAACCTGACAATAGAAACACGTGCAGTAGACTCTCTCACCCCTTAGGTTCCCAAAATGATTTCTGTGTTGTTAAAAAAAAAAGGCTGATGGAGCAACCACAACAACTGCCTTCCTGACACGCTGCTGGTCCTTCTGACGGTCAAACCCTTCCTTCTCTTGGGGGCTGAGTTCTACAGCAAAGCTCGTTTTTTTTTTTTAAAGTGCCCGAGGCAGTGGATTCCTGTGCTGTTCACTGGCTTTTGACCACCAGGGGGCCATCTTAGCAATGGAAACCGTCCCTTTCTCATACGTTTTAATGAATTTTTGCAAACAGAACCAAGCCCAAGAAAAGAGGGAGAGAGGAGAAGAGTCGAAGAACGATAAAGGCCAGACCTTTTCTTTCATTACGTCTTGTCACTGAGCTGAAGGGCAGAAATTTCCTTTTTCTCTTCAGCTGTATGTCAGTCGAGGTGCTGTCTCTCAGTTGCCGTTTGAACATGGATGTAAAGTTCAAAATAAATTACCGATACCCACTCCTGTCTTGTCCGTGGTCTGTGAGTTGGAAGGAAACAAAACCCAATCGGGTAGAATTCCACACCCAGGTCCGTCCTACCCACAGGTGTGCAAGAGGGAAAGGTGGGTAATTTGCAGACCAATTGCTGGTTTCTGTGTGATTTGGTGGATCAAAGACTTGCAAGAGAAGGGGAGGGGCTGTGGCTCCTTGGTAAACTCTGCTTTGCGTTCAGGAGATCCAGCTTCAGTCCTCAGTTAAAAACAGCATTTACAAACAGCAGGAAAGTTTTAAAACTTCTCACCCCCTCCTCACCATCCCCATTGAGTGAAAAAGAAGGGTGGGAAGTTTGAAAGCAACTGCTTTTCAGCTGATGAGAGGGTGATCCCCAATCACCCTCTCATCAGCTGAAAACTGAACGCCAGCCCAGAGTTTGGCTGCGTACCCAAAATTTCAGGATAGTTCTAGGATATATATATACTCAGAATCTGTACATGGGATGCACCTACTCCAAAAGTCCAGGGATGTGTCATTTTGGTGAGCCCAGTTCGCTTTTAGCTCAATCGGTTCCTCTTGAAACAGATGCTTGTCAGAGATACTTCAAAATGACTCTGTTTCATGATGTACTTTTAGTGGCATTAAACTTTTTAAAAAGTCTCTTGTCTCCTCTGCTAAAATACCAGGCAGACCACACCCTGGGATCACCCAGTTGGCCAAACTTTGGACACCCTTGTAATAAAGGGAAAGTTTTAAGAGACTGCTGGAGAGTCCAGGTGCAGTACAGCCCAGATCCACAAGTAGTTTCATAGGGGGAGCATTTTGAAGACGAGTCGGTCAGGCTGAAGCAGTGCTAGCACATCCCGATGGTATGCATGCTGCACGTTTCTGTGGGATGGCAAAGGGGACCACCAGATTTGGCCCTGGGAACTCCATTTGCTGCGCTGTGAAGTTGAAGGTAGGGCTCACGCTCCCTTTAATTTGAAAGGAAGATTAATGAAGAAGAAAGCAGACAAGAGAGAGAGAAAATGAGGTATTGAACGGAGGACAAATTCGCCATCTGAGCATCCTCCTGTGGTGCAGAACATTCAGGGCAAATGGTTGGGCATTGGAGCTGCATTTCCCCCTGCAAACATAGAATGATACAATATTCCCAGCTCGTACAATCTGACGTAGATTGGAGAGCATCAGGGCAGCGGTTCTCGGCCTCTTTGGTAGGGTGACCCACTGGTCCAACTTGACTGGGTACAGTGATCAATCCAGGGCTGGCCCAAGGTTTTCCAGCACCTAGGCAAACTATGACCCTAGCACCATCTAGCACAGCTTTCCATTATCTACAGTGGGCAACCATAAGTTTTTGAGAAACCAATAGAGCTCACACAAACGGGGGCAGCTGTCCCCATCATGAACCCCAAGAAAGTGAGATTCAGAAGTGCACAGCCTTTGCATATGAGGGCGTCCCAGGCTTGACCAATCTTCTCCATTACTCCCTCCAATCCACCTTTCAAATTCTATCCAGTCTAGTAACCATGATACATGCCAGGTAAGGGAGGAGGGGGCATTGCCTCCTGTTCTGTGCCTGACTACGGCTGGGTGAAGCGGGGTGGGTATTGCCACCTGCTCCCTGCTGGGTGAAGGGGGAACAGGCATTGCCGCCTCCTCTGCACCTGATCCTGACAGGTGAAGGTGGGCAGAGGGCTTTACTACCTGCTCTGCTCCTGATTCCAGCTGGGTGAAGGCGGGGGGAGGCTTTGCCACCTGCTCTGCTCCTGATTCCAGCAGGTTGAGGGTTGGGCAGGTATTGCTGTATGCGTGGCTTCTGACTCTGGCAGGGTGAAGACAGGGTGGGCATTGCCGCTTGCTCAGTGGCTTATTCCGGTAGGTTGAAGAGGGTGGGCATTGCCGCCTGCTCTGCTCCTTATCCCAGCTGGATGAAGGGAAGAAGGGCATTGCCTCCTGCTCTGTGCCTGATCACAGCCAGGTGAAGGCGGGAGGTGGGCATTGCCACCTACTCCACCCCTGATCCAAAATGGATGATGGCGGGGGGGCATTGCCACCTTCTCCGCCACTAATACCAACTGGGTTAAGACAGAGGAGGGCATTGCCACCTGCTCCACTCCTAATACCAACTGGGTTAAGGCGGGCAGAGGGCACTGTCGCCTGCCCCGCTCCTGATCCCAGTCGGGAGAAGGAGGGCAGGCATTGCCATCTGATCTCCCGATCCCGGCTGGGTGAAAGGGGTGGGTGTTGTCAGCTGCTCTGCTCCTGATCTCAGCTGGGTTAAGTTGGGGGGTGGCCATTGACACTTGTCCTGCTCCTAATACCTGTTGGGTTAAGACAGTGGATGAGCAAAGCCACCTGCTCTGCTTCTGATCCCATTGAAGTGCTCAGTGCACAGTTAGTCACACATTTTAAACAACACATTTATACATGCAATGACCTGAAAGTCCTGACAAGGCAGTGGGGGTGATCAATAATGGTCCATGTCCCTTTAAGAGAGTCCCACAGAGGTAATAAAGCAGTCTCGTAACCAATTTTTCTTATAAATAAGCTCTGGAGACTCCCATCCAAAGAATTATTCGTTTGACCAAGGGATGTAAACCAAGGTCAATGAGAAAACGGAAATGTCTATTTCAAAGGTAAGTTGATGAAACTCGTAGAAAGCGTAGAATGCAAACTTCTTTTGTTGATGGATTCCAAAGAAGAATGGGGAGCTCCGCAGAGCCCCCTGGCCCTACAAGCTGCCGGCTTGATGATTCAGCTTGTTTCACAGGACTTCCACTTCCTCGGGGGCCGACAAAACTTCCATCACAGAAAATAAACTATTATGAATAAATATTTAACAAAGTCATGTTTGTTAATTATTCATGCACAATATTTTTCCTTGCTTTTTGACAAAGATAGTTCCCTGATAGTTTTTGTGTCAAAGATAGTTCCCTACATCTATTTTGAATATTAATTGTACAATTTACCGCATACATACGCACACACATAGAGCACCTTTTTCAGTTTCTATAAAGTTTTATTCAAGTCCCAAGATAATATACCTTTGTGGGGAAATTTAACTAGAAACGTAAGATGGTAAACATTACTCAGTTGCCATATACCAATATAGCATATAACAGTTGCCAATATACACTGCCTCAGTTACCCAGTTACCTTCGTTAAGAGGCAAAAGGGAAGTGCAACCCTTCTGCTTCTTTTGGCTGATTATACCATTGACCATATTATCTTAGAGTCTTTCTACATGAGAGGCCTCCCCGCGTGTTCATCAAGTGTAGGGAGACACAATATTAGCTGAGAAGCGTAGTTTAAAAGACAAAGCGGGTGGAGATTGCTCCTCAGAGAGTTTTGTTAAGTTCATCTTCACCTCCCTGAAGGCTGTGTCAATTTCACCTCTCCAATCCAAAGCTGTGTGAAATCGCAACCAGAGAGCAGCCAGGAATGGAAATGGGCTGGAGCTGCCTTCCAGAGCCGGGCTTGGGCCTAGAGAGGTTATAATGGGCTGAAGTTTCCCTTCTGACATTTCGCAGCCCCTTCACACAGCTCCAGTGTATTGCAAAACATTTGCCCTGCCCCCGGTTCTGTCTTTTTAAACTACCCTTCTGGGCTAACATTACATCTCTCCACACGTGATCTTCATCTGTCAGATGTCTCGTGTAGATAGACTCCTAGCGGTGCACCAGTTAGTCAAGTTAGTCACTGTGCCCCAGTGGTTTTGTTCCTACTTGGCTGAAAAGTTCCACAAGGTGGCACTACGGGACAGTCCTTCGACTCTGTTACAGAGTCCTGCAAGGTTCTTTCTTGTCCCACATGATATTGTTTAAAATCTACATGATGTTGGTGGGGCGAGGACGGGAAGGTTATCTGGAAATTTGGAATGAGCTATCATCATTACGCTGCTTGACACCCAACTATTTTTTTCCTAGTCATTTGACGCAGTGCTTCTTTACATATTACGGAGTACACAGGTTGTTCTGGGCCCCCACCCTGTGTCAGACAAAACACAGTCACACATGAATTGTGGGTTCTTCTCAAAATACGCATGTGCAGTGCCCAGTTAGGATCAGGGTTGTGAGTGCACATGGAGAGACACCTTCAGCCTTTCCCTTTCTCTGTGATATGCCTGCATTTCTCCAACTGGCTCGATAGCACCCCCCAGGCCGTTTTAGGCTGGGGAGATGATGACGCAGGGCGGGGGGGGGGGCGCTGCAATCCCTTCTCCATAGTCCTGATCCTAATTAGGTACTCCACATGCAAGAATTAAGGTGAACCGCAACTCATGTGTCATGGTAATATATATGCTACAGGGTGGGGGCCTGGACCCAACTTTTATCAGAAGGATAAGTGGATGTCTAGAATGAGCACTTGGAAGGCAGTTTACTGAGGGCCAAGCCAGAAGTGATGAATTACACTTGAATGGCAAGTGAACAGACTCACGTGTATTCCTCCCTGTTCATTTGCATTCCACTATGTGATTGAGTGGAGTGCAAGTGGAGTGCAAGAGAACAGGGAGGACTACACGGAAGTCTGTGCACTTGCCATTCAAGTGTAATTTGTCGCTTCTAGCTTGGCCCATAGAATCAGTAAACTGAAGCTCAGCCCAGAAAAGGTTGAAGCAGAACTGGTTGTTAATGTAGCCTATCAGGAGTCAATCTGTTTGAAGGAACTGCTGTCCCCCTAAAGGAACGTCATTCTTTGGAGGGGCTATTAAACCCATGCTTTCAGATAGACCGCCTCTCCCTGTATGTTCCCCGGAGACCGCTTCAGTTAGCAGAGAAATGTTTACTGATGGTCCCCAGCCCTAAGGAAGCCCGCCTTGCTTCAACCAGGGCCAGGGCCTTTTCAGTCCTGGCCCCATCCTGGTGGAACGCTCTGTCAATGGAGACCCCGGCCCAGCGGGACATATTATCGTTCTGCTGGGCCTGTAAGACAGAGCTGTTCTGCCAGGCGTTCGGTGGTTGAAGGGGGCGGTGCCATGTCGGCCTCCCACCTTTGGGCAGGGGAGGGTTCTCCCCACCATTGCACTTTAATGTACTTGGTTAATTTATTTTATTATTGCTTATTGTATGTTGATTTTAGAATTATTGTTTTCTTGTTTTTATTGATTTTAACTGTTGTTCACCGCCCAGAGCCCCTGAGGATGGGCGGTTTATAAATCGAAATAATAAATAAATAAAATAAAGAAGTTCAGATTTCCAGTGGGGCATGTGATGCCTTTCACTTGTGCCCTAAGTTATCCTTTTTTCTCGAGAAGCAGCTCTTAATTACCCAAGCCCCGATCACGTCTAGGCTGTATTACTGTAAAGACCTGTAGGTGGCACTGTCTTTGAAGAATGTTCAGAAACTTCATAAGATGACACACACACAACTACAAGGTTGTTGAGTAGCATTGAGTCTACACAGAGCACATTCTGCTGGTTCTAAAAGAACTTGACTGGCTGCTAATTCATTTCTGGGTTCAATTCAAAAAGTTGGTTCTTACCTTTACAGCCCTAAATGATATAGGATGGGGATACTTAAAGGACTGCCAGCTCCCGTATGAACCTGCATTCCCGTTACGGTCCCCATCTTTTATGTAATTTTATAGTGACTAGTTTGCTGTCTTAGATCTTTGTATGCCATTAAAGGTATTTGAATGACTGAAAAAAATGACGGTCCCCATCTGAGCTCTTGTTCTGTGGAAGAGCGCTCCCTCACCCACCAGTTCAGCTTATATCCTACTTTCAGGTTGTTGTCAAGCAGCTGATTATTCCTAGAGCTGTTTGATGATGTTTGAATTAATTCAGATATATCGGTTTGCATTGTTACCCTGTTTTCTGTTAGCCAGAGTTTTCTCACCCATCTGCCAACACCTCTCATTTTTAAAAGGAACAGTTTTAAAGGGGGGGGGAACCCTCTGAGATTTTTGAGGTGAGACATACTACTTAGATTTCTCTGTGCATGTTCAGCGGCTGCCCGTGAACCTAGCAAATCTTGCAACCCGTTCTTGCAGCCTCTTCATGAATAGATGCTAACTGCACTGATGCAAACAGCTGGTGATGTTTTCAGTGCTGTCCACTTAAAGGATGCATCCAACTGCACAGGAGCAAAGGAGGGGGCAGTGCCCGTGATTCCGTACTTGAGAAATAGGTCCGTTTCTCATGACTCAGCCATAACTCTGGCCGATATGTGCCTCTCCTGTGGTAACTGGGAAGATTTAGTTCAAGGACTGTGGAAGTGAAACACCGTTGCAAGCTGTAATGTACACTTCTTACTATGCCATGACTTGGTCCTGTAGCATAAGCACCTACTGTGCAAGCACAAAGCCGATTGAAACAGTGATCGAGGCAAAAATTTAACAAAAAGCTTTGAGGCAATCCTATCAGAAGCTTACCCTGCACGTAAGAAAGGATGTGTGATCAAGGTTTGTTGTCTTGGAAATCATATTCATGTTGAAGTTTTCAGCATTTCAGTTCTCTGTGTCCCAACTTTGGATGGCAACCAGAGAAAGCACCTTCTCTGCGGGACTCACCTGTGTCCTTCCAGTAGTGACTCATCCGGTATCTGGCTTCTTAATGTATAGGGGCTATGTGAAAGCCTTCGTAGGCATCTTGCGGATTATATAGAGTCTTGTATTTTATCCTTTGCTCGTTGTTTTCTGAGTTCAAACTGCTCTGTCACCGAATTGGTCTATTGACTCTTTGTCATGATTGCTGTTAAATTAATCGTACCAAGTAATATTTGCTGAACTGTTTTAATGCGATTTTACACTGCTGTTTTCTGTATTATTGTGTTGCTTTTCATGGGTTGCACCAGGGCTCATTTCGAGGGGGAATGCACAGGAACGCAGTTCTGGCAGTTCCCCAAAGAGGTCACGTGTCAGGTGCCCCCCACCCACCTGACTCTCGGCCATTTTGGGCCCATTTTTCCAGGATCGGGGCCAAAATGGCCTGGATTGAGCCTCTGATGGGTGGTGGATCACTCTCCTCCTCAGCAGCGGCCCGATCCTGACCATTTTGGGGCCCTTTTCAGCCCCTTTTTGCCATTTTGGGCCCAATTTTGGCCCTGAATGACCAGGATTGAGTCCAAAATAGCCAGGATAGGTGATGTCAGGGGGTGTGGCACATGCAAATCAGTTGTTCTAATGACACATTTCTGGTGATGTCAAGGGGCGTGACATATGCTAATGAAATATGCTAATGAGTTGTGCTACTGAGTTCCTCCAGCTCTTCTTCTACAAAATGACCCCTGGGTTACACTATACTTTTACATTTTGTTGTAAGCAATTTTGGGTATTTGGGAGATACAGATAACTCCTCCATGTCTGTAGGGGGTACTGACCATCTACCCCCCATATGTGAGCGACCACGCACGGTTAAGCCGCACCTCCACCTCTGTCAGATGCTATATGGTTTTTATACACTGAGCAGGTATTTTATTAGAAAGTTGTGTTAATTGAGTGTGATTTTTATCTTGTATATTTTATCTTCTGTTGTGACCCGCCGTGAGCCTGCCTGCGAGGAGGATGGGATATTAATAACAACAACAATAATATTAATAATAACATTTAAATAAACAAATTAATTAATTAAACTATGTACATCAGTGCGTTCCATTTGCAATAATAAGCAACCTAATGGTTAAAAAGAGGCTCTGGGGCACGAGTGTTTTCAGAGGTGTCTGGCTCAGATCCTAAACAGGGCTTATAAATGCATATTGTCCCTACATGCCTTCTGCATTGATAGTGACAGTAACACAGTACCCTGCTTTCCAAGTGAGGAGAGGAAAGGCCAGCTCTTACTGAAAATCATCTTACTTTGAAGACTAGGCCTATTTACAGTGGCAATATTTTCCCATGTGTTATCTTAGAGGGCCTTAAGCAGGCTGCCCAATTCTCAGCGGCATTACAAGTACATGGAAGGGGGTGCGGTGGGGGGGGTCTCAGGAAGAGGCACATCACCATGGAGATAGATAAGAGTAAATGGCTGTGCCA
This sequence comes from Eublepharis macularius, assembly GCF_028583425.1. NCBI lineage: Eukaryota > Metazoa > Chordata > Lepidosauria > Squamata > Eublepharidae > Eublepharis > Eublepharis macularius. Next base: position 212,338,797 of record NC_072791.1, on the reverse strand, counting down.
TCAAAAGGAAGGAAGGAAGCGTGGAGAAGACACAAATAAAAGGAGAGATCTCATTAAACCCAACGCTAATTTTGTAATCAGAGAAATAAAGGTACCCTTGAAAGCCTCCTGCCCGGAGATAGGATACAACAAAGAAGCACAAAAGGTTGCTGCCAGCCAGGTGTGGAGTGCGTTTGGACCACAACACTCTGCTTTTTTCATCTGCGTTCTCCCCAGATTGTCTGGCCTAATGCTGCCTTTGCAGTCATCTTTCTAATCATAATATTCAACGACAGGAAATGGTGTGCAAATTGCCTTATTTTGTTAGGTTGCTGAAAGAAAGGCAACTGTGTGTAACGGAGAGGTTTCTGAAGGAGAGGACTAAGGAGTCCTTTTTTTTGGTTCCAAGATGGCAAGGCAAACTATTCAGGGGGTGGGGAGCCCCAAGGGATTTGAAATTTTTTCTTTATTTCCCCAAAGAGGTTTCAAGCCCTACTCTCTCTCTCTCTTTTCGCCCTTGTACCTCATAACATAAAAGTTGAGCATGTTCCCTAAGCTATCTTGTATTCAAGTTTTTGTACTATCTTCAGGCAATCTTGGTAGCGGTTGGAGGCAAACAGAGAATTGCCTGGTAGCAGAGTGAAGGTGAGGTGTATGAATGTATATAGCTTTCCACTATCTTCAGCAGCCCTCTCAACTGGGACTGACCTGGTCCCTTTTCTTCTGAGACCCTGCCTGAACTACATATCCCAGGGTTCTTCTGCTGCTCTAGGCGTCTCTGGGGGGTCTACTTCCACTCTGCATAATAAAACTGGAACCTAGAGGAACCAGCCCCTGAACCAATATGAAAGGCTTTAAATTTGAATACTGGATGTTTCTATTTGGTGGTCTGACCTATCATGAGGAAAAAGACCATTAAAAGGTTCCCTCCCCCATTTAAAAAGTGCCATAATTGAGAGGAAACAAGAACAAAAGTAGAAAACAAGACATGTTCTAAAGGCATGTCCCCAAACAACAGATGATACCATGTGTGCAGGGTTTCATGTATTATTTTCATGTGAGGACTGCCTCACCCAAGTGGTTGCTATGCTTCTCCCACTATTCCACTAGTAGTCAAACTTCTAGAGGATTAATATATTGTATAACAGGACACTCCTAAGCAGAGTTACATGTTTCTAAATCCACTGAAGTCAATGGGCTTAGAAGGATGTAACTCTAAGGAGCACTGTAGCATAGGGGTTAAGTGGTTGGGTTGTAAATCAGCACTCTGCTGGTTCGAATCCCACTCCTGACATGAGCTGAGCAGGTGGCCTTGTGTAAGCTGCTCATCTCAGCCCCAGCTCCCGATCAGTATTGTGAGGATTATAATAATACAGTGGCTTTGTTCACCCTTCTGAGTGGGGCATTAATTACTCTAGAAGAGCAGTATATAAGTGCAGTAGTAGTAGTAGTAGTAGTAGTAGTAATGATTAAGGATGTATTGCACTGTTTGTACCCCACAAGTAGAGTCATCACCTAACCAGTACAACAGAATCCTTAATCTTAACAGGTCATGACATACCACGAAACTTCAACATCATCTATCCAAACATTTTGCTCTTGGCTGCCTGCCCCACTTGTCAGGCTCTGAACCACCAGATTCTGCCCTTGGTGCTGTCCGGCAGTAGGCTTACCAGATTGTCTACCAGGGCAATGTCCCAGCCCTGGCTGCAGGCCTCCAGCAGGAGCCAAAATGGAAGTGGGTGGGAAGCCATATTGCACAATGTTGTCACAAATGCTCTAGGAATCTCCCAGATTTCTATAGATTTCAGCATAGGTTAAAGAAAAAGGTAAAGGGAGTCCCCTGTGCAAGCACCGAGCCACTACTGACCCATGGGGGGACATTGCATCACAACGTTTTCTTGGCAGACTTTTGTTACGGGGTGGTCCTGATATGAAATCAGAAGACAGCCAGGTAGTTCACACCAACAATGCAGTTGTCCCATAGAAGCTAGTTTGGTGTAGTATTGAGAGTGCTGGCCTAGGATCTTGGAGATCCAGGTTTAAATCCCCCCTCTGCCACCAAGGTTTTCTGGATGACCTCAGGCCCGTCACACCTCCGCCTAGCCTACCGCTCAGTGAAGGATAAAATGGAGGAGATGAGAATGATGTAAGCCACTTTGGGCCCACCTTTGGGGAGAAAGTAAATATATAAATTAGAATCAGGCCTGCTGGATCAGAACGCTTATCTTTCCTTGTTCACCTTCGAGATGGCTCTTCTAAGAACACTTTTTCCTGCATGCTGTGGCATGCAGCCTTGAAGGGGGTGCAGAGCTGTTGCACGTGCAAACAAAACATGGCCGCACAACGTCAGCAGAGTAAAGAACATCACAAATTTGCCAAGGCTGCTGTGTGTGGCGTAGTTAAGACGAAAGCGGAGAAAGTACAGACACGAGAGCTGATTTGCGCAATGGAAGAACTCCTGCAAAGTTTGATGCCCTTTTCCTATCCAATATTTCACTCATTCTCAAACAGTCTGCAAACAAACACATTGCTGATTTGCTAAATGGCATTCCTTGGCATGGTCTCCCCCAAAGGTCGCCCGCAAGATTTCAGCGATTAACAGGAGCTTGGAGCAGTGTTTTGTGTGCTGTTGAATTAACTTCTGGCACAAATTTTAGAGCATCTCAAGCTGTACTGAGCTAAGTCTATGGAAGGCACTTCTTTGAGTTGGGTCTGCAGGGATAAGGTTTGTGTTTGGCTCTTTTAAAATTCCAGAAACAAAGTACGCTGTAACAAATGAAAAAAAGGGAAACCAACACTCTTGTGGAGCACTGAAGAATCTACTGCCAAGCAAAGCCCACTGGGATGGGAACTGGGGGACACAATGCTGTGGGCGCTGGTTACACTGGGCACCACCCATGTTTGTCTTAGATGTGGATGGCACTGGGGAGCATAGGAAATCTTAATCTGGGGACACCGTCTCCTAGGAGCCCTGCTGTCAAAAGAGCAAAGTGCACTGATTTGATGCCCTGCACTTCCTTGAATAATTGGAAGTACCTGGAAATAGATAGCCCTATACTATATCAATTTTCTTAGAGATGCTGCAGCTAGCTGTCCCCTTGAACATTTGGGGAGTGGGGACTGGTGCACTGGTATCAAGCTAGCATTTTGAGGTCACTTTCAGAAAAACTGGAAGTGACATCATGTGAAGCACTAGCATTTGCAAACACTTCATGGTAAAACAGTAAATGTTTTTCTGCAAATCTCAGAGTGTCCCGTGAGGTGTCTTTCAGTTTTGGCTGGGAGTGACATGGTGTGTCAGTACGCCTCCCCGTTGGCAGCTATTCTCTCCCACCAACCTTTCATGTGCCAGCAGACAACACTAAGGTTTGCTGGGAAAGCCTACGCCTATCCCTTGGCTTGCAGCCTGTGGCCTTGAGTAAGCTGAGGCTAGTGGGCCAAGGTTCAGCCCAGGCAGGGCTTTTTTTCAGCTGGAATGCAGTGGAATGGAGTTCTGGCACCTCTTGAAAATGGTCACATGGCCGGTGGCCCCACCCCCTGATCTCCAGACAGGGGGGAGTTTAGATTGCCCTCCCCGCCCATGGCGGAGGGCAGTCTGGAGATCAGGGGGTGGGGCCACCGGCCATATGACCATTTTCACCGAGGGCGATTTAAACTTTAAAAAACTCCCCCCTTGTTCCAGCTGACCCAAAGTGACGTCATTGTGTGGTCCTGAGTTCCACCACTGAGTTCCACCACCTCTTTTCCCAGGAAAAAAGCCCTGAGGAGATGGAGTTGTGTGGTGTGTATTTTTCCTTTGTGTTTCTTTGTGTGTTTCTTTGTATGCTGCTTGAGTCTCAGTGGGAGAAAAAGTGGGGTAGAAATAAATAAATAAAATTGACACCCAGACAAGGCTAATCTGGAAAACAGTTTCAGTTCCTCAACAACAAAAAAGGGTCCAGTTGGAGCCCAGCCATGTCCCAGCTGCCACACTGTTCCTTGCTAGCCAATAACAGGGCCACTGGCAAGCTACAAAGCTAAGGCTTTGTTAGCTATGTTCAAAATTGTCAAACTGTCTGCCTTTGCCCATGTAGATAGGGTGTATTTAATAACTGAAATTCAATAGACTGGGAAGCTGGAAAAAGGCCTCCATCCAGCAATGTACCCCTTCTCATGTCATGTGACACTATTGTTGCCGGCCTCCAGGTGGTGGCTGGAGATCCCCCGGAATTACAGCTGGCAACAGAGATCAGTTCCTCTGGAGAAAATGGCAGCTTTGGAGGGTGAACTCTATCCCATTATAACCCACTGAGGCCCCTCCCCTCTTTAAACCCTACCATCACCAGACTCCACCCCCTAATTCCCCAGGAATGTCCCAACCTGGAGTTGGAAACCCTATGACTGTCAGATAAGCCTCCAGCATATCTGCCATGCCTTCAGGTGTATTGTGGTCCCTGAGTAGATGCAGAGTAAAACCAGTATTCTGTTGCTTTGTTGCTAACTGCTTATCTTCCAGGCAAGATGTTTTGGTTACCAGTTCCTGCTGAAGCCTGGGAACCTGACCTTGGAATTAATACAGAGACTGAGCAGAGCTCCTTTCTCCCCCCTACCCTCTTCCCAGGCAGTGCGCGTCAAAACCTCCAACGGTCTCTCCTTCCCACTGGGGGGTGGGGACAGTGTCCTATAATTGAACCTGCTCTACTATCTTTAAGCATTCTGGTCAATTCCATTGTTACAGCTTCTTGAACTGATCTCTTTCCTTAATAAAATCATCTTTAATTCACACACCAGTGTGATGCAGTGAAGTGATTGGGAAAGTACCTGGCAAGACCTGACAATGACACAGCGGTTTGGGTCCAGTTTTGTAATCCTGCCAGGGACTAACCTAGGGTTGGCAGGTCCCCTTACCCTCCGGGCAGGAGACCTAGCCCTCACCTTTGGGTCGACCTCGCATGAGTCCAAAGTGAGCATACACTCCTGGGCTAGGCGATGACATCACTTCTGGGAAGTGTTGTTCAGGGCACATGATGCTCTGGGGAGCACTCCTGCACTTCATGGAAGTCCAAATCGGGTCAGATTCAGCCAGAATCGGGCCGCTACAGAGCACAGAAGTGCTGCCAGGGTGGCGTGATGGTCCTGGGAGTGCTCCTGCGTGCCGCAGCAGCCTTATTCAGCCCAAAATGGGCCCAACTTGTGCTGAATAGGGTTGCTGCGGAGCCCTGGGGCATTGCTGGGGCAGCACAATGGGCCCTGGAGTGTTCCTGCGCTCTGCAGTGGGCTGCATTGGGCCCATTTCGGGCCGAAATTGGCCTACTGTGGTGCATAGGAGTGTGCTGCGCTACCAGGGAGCACCCCCTGGGAGGCACATTCCTGCACATTTTGGAGGCGAGGGGTGGAGGATGGGAACTGGGGATCCCCTGGCCCCAGCAGGGTACTGTCAACCCTAGGCTAATCATTATGGCTGAATGAGCAGGTGCTGAGCTGGACGGTGCTGAGGCACAGATGGAGGTAGTGGCGCGCCTCCAGAAGCATGACGATGACATTTTGGGAATGACATCATCACGCAGCTCCTGGGAGCACACCCAGGCTCTGCAGGGGCTCAAAAGGGCCCATTTGGGGGCACTGCAGAGCACAGGAGTGCTCCTGTGCTCTCCGCAGTGTCCGAAAAGGGGCCCGTGTTGCCGCAGATTGGGCCCGTTTTGAGCCCCTGCAGAGCGCAGAAGGAGCCTGTGCTCCACAGCACCTCAAAACGGGCACGATCTGTGGCAAAATGGGCCTGAAATGAGCCAGATTTTGGCCGAAATGGGTCCGTTTTGAGGTGCTGCGGAGTGCAGGAGCGCTCCTGCACTCCACATCGGCCCCAATCTGGGCCAAAACTGGCCCGATCCCGGCGGCTGTTGTGCATGGGAGCATGCAGCACCACAAGGGAATGTGCATGGAAGGTGCGCCCCCCTGCTGGTTAGGTAAATGGGGGCAGGGTGTGAGGAGTGGGGGTGGGGGATCCCCTGCCCCCATTGGGGGTCTAGCATCCCTAGCTGGGGAAGGGGTTGGAGAGTGGGAGCAGGGGATCCCCCACCCCCAGCGGGGGACTGGCAACCCTAGTGCTACCAGCCATCAAAAGCCAGCTGCATCGCATTCGTTTCCTTTAGCCATTAGCACTCACAAAGAAGTGGTATTGCTTGAGCTATAGAAGAGCCAAACAATATTGGCACCAAGCACCATCACATGTCTGTTATGCTAGGAACTGAAGGCCAATATCTTGAAATGTTGGAGATTCTTTATAAGGGGCAACAATAATGTCTTCTTCCTGGATTTTTCCCTATCTATAAAAAGCTTAGTTATTATACTGATCACTTTTTAAAACTCCCACCCTCGTTCCAAATAGCTCAGATGAGCATACTCGGTTTCCTGTTCCTCAATTTTATCTTCTCAACAACCCTGTGGGGTAGGTTGGGATGAAAAGAGAACTGCCCATTCCGTCATCCAGTGCACTTCATGGGATTCGAACCTGGGCCTGCCCGTCCTCCTACTCCAACACTACACCTTACTTGCTGTCACTGACCTTAGCCCATGGTGTGGAGTGCATTTTAGCACTGCCCATTTTCGCCCCTCTCCTGACAGCCTTGATCTTCTCGCTCATTTATCTTTCTTTCACTGGCTCACACTTGGAAAGATTCCAATAATCTCTCCTTTTGGAGAGACTGATACCAATATATTTTGAGATCTGCACAGGCCCCTGGAAAACAGCTGAGAAACCCTGCAACGCCGGGGAGTGCTGTTTCAAGGATACCGAAGAGATGAGTGTGAAGCTTCACAAAGTTTTCACAAAGGATATGATGCTGTAGGGTAACTCATGGCTTTGCTGCCAGCTTCCTTAAAGCTACCTCTTCGAACAAGGAGATGGGGGAGAGGCGGAAGCGGGAGGGGGGGGGGTTAGGGAAAGAATTTCATTTGGAGCCATTGGTGGGGCCCTCCCTCCACAACCCCATTAGCAAACATTATTAAAGCAATGTAGACAAAGGAGAGAGATGCCCTCCTTAATGGAGAGCCTCCGATAATTACTTGGCTGGGCTGCTTCTTTCGGGGCCTGAATGGGGCTTTCAATAATGTTTCTCTTGCTGTGGCCAGGGACAATGCCCTCGCTGCCTGCTCTAAACGGTGCCAATCCCATTAGTGGCCCTCTTTCTATGGACCTGGAGGTTTGTTTGTGGTGGCGACGGTGGCCTTGCAGTGGGAATGAACTGTATGCCTGCTGCCTGCTTGCTTCTCCAATGGGAGGAGAAGCCGTGCCAGGAAAAGCTTGTTCAAAAACAATCTCTCTGTTTAAAAGGACCTGAGCTAAGTGGCTTGGGAAAGATGGGGCCTGCTGGCACACGGGCCCCTGGATGGGAACAGCTCATCAAAAGGGGAACTAAAACATAGCTGGCTGAATGTCAAAGAAAAGGTAATTGCTGGCTTGTTGGATTCCACTGGGTGGTTTTCTTCTGCCTCCTGGGGCCAGTTCCAATGCAGTAATTTTTCTTCCAAGGGAGTGCTTTGGAGTGATTCCTACAAAAACAGTAGTGGGACACAAGATTGATGGATGCAGGAAACGTGTGGTTAATGGTATTTATTTATTGGCGATTAGAGGAAATACGGCTTAGTTATGCAGGGAAGGACAGCTTATGTAAGACCTCCTGCAGGCTTCTGCTTGTGGATCTTGCCTGCACCATCCAAGCATATTTGTTGTCCCAGTGCTATTTTTCTATTTGTGTTCCTGGCACAGGAGTAATTCTGAAGCACTCCCATAGAGGGAAAACATTGAATCAGAGACAGTCATCTAACGAATGGGGACGCCTGTGAAGTAGACAAAGATCCCCCCACACCATTCCGCGTTTATAACCAGGCTATCTCCCTGATTCTCAGAAGCATTTGCTTCTTTACAAAGCATCTTTCTAACATTTATTTATAATTATTTAATTTCTATCTTTCTTCTATCATAAAACTCAAGGATCGCCTATCTAAACCCACACCAGCTCAGCTTCAGTGTGGGGAATGGGAATGGCAATAGGACACGACAGGCCGGTGGGAATGGGAAGAGCTAGGAGAAGGTGAAGTGTGGTATAGTGGTTACAGTATTGGACTAGGACAGGGGTCCCCCGTGGGCACTACAGTGCCTGCTGTTGCCTCTCCTGGGGCCTATCAAGTATTTTTAGAAAGTGGGCAGGGCCACGTGGGGCTGTTACCCAGCAAGGCTTCTGATTGTCCGTGCAGATTTTTAGATCGTCGTTTCCGCATCAGTTGCTAACGTAGGATTTTCATTGTGCTACTGTGTGTGTATGCAAAGAAATATTTTCAAACAGTTACGCAGCATCCAACAGAATTTCTGCTTATAATGTTGAGGAGTTACCATTATAGTCATGCGTCAACTCACTGCCTGAGTTGTGTCAGAATTCCAGAGGTGCCCACAAGGTGAAAAACGTTGGGAACCCCAGTCCTAGCGGCTCAGCACTGCCACAACACTGCCATTTCACTTGGAAGTACATAAAGGGGAAGTGGAGTTGTGGCATCATGACAATGCTGCTGTTCCCCTCATTTTACTCCTTTTTCTTGACTCAGCAGCAGCTGGAGCATGGGTCCCAGGGTGGGATGTCCTCCACCACAGCAGAAGGCCAGGCCGCCCTAACTCTGCCACCGGAGTGCATTTTTCGAAGATCGGTGATGGGCATGTTGTTATAACAATATCTTCCTCAGGTTTCATATTTTTTCAAAAGTAAGTCACTGGCTGCTATCTTTGAGGAGATGTAAGGCACCTCTCAGCAGTGCCCATTTAACGAAAGCGGGGGACTCAGAGAACCTGGTACATGGTTATTATAACAGCAGGGCTCATTTTGAGGGGGAATGCACAGGAACGCAGTTCCAGCAGTTCCCCAAAGAGGTCACATGTCAGGTGGCCCTACCTACTTGACTCTCGGCCATTTTGGGCCCATTTCGTCCTGGATTGGGACCAAAATGGCCCGGACTGGGCCTCTGACAGGTGGTGGATCACTCTCCTGTTCAGCAGTGGCCCAATCCTGACCATTTTGAGCCCCTTTTCAGCTATTTTCAGCTCCTTTTTGCCATTTTGGGCCCAATTTCGGTCCTGAATGGCCAGGATTGGGTCCAAAACAGCCAGGATAGGTGATGTCAGGTGGTGTGGCATATTCAAATCAGTTATGCTAATGACACATTTTTGGTAATGTTAAGGGGTGTGGCATATGCTAATGAGTTATGCTAATGAGTTATGCTAAAGAGTTCCTCCAGCTCTTTTTCTACGAAATGACCCCTGTATAACAGTATAACAAAATGTTACAGACACAGCAACAGCAACAGACGTCCACTGACGTTACACAGCTGCGGTCCTGAACTCCCGAGCTCAAGCGATCCGCCAGCCTCAGCCTCCCGTGCTCAGGCTGGGATTACAGGCGCACGCCACCGCGCCCAGCTATAACAAAATGTCGGTTACTGATTTAAAACAAAAACCATAAAAGAGAGAACGGCCACTGAAGGGAATTGGGGCATGGAAACTGCAGGAAATCTACCACATGAAAGTCATGTTGCGGCTGTGGGGTATCAGAAGTGGCAATGGGGATACTATCAGCCTTACCCCATGTGAAGAACACCTTAGTAGTTGCTGTAACTATGTTCAGAAGAGGACCCTTTTCCCTCATTGAATACTTTTTATTTTATTGATAAGATTAAAAGCCCAATAAAAAGGGCAGAGAAAAGAGAAAGAAAAGAAAAAGAAATAAAAAGAAGAAAAAGAGAAAAAGAAAAGAACAAAAGTTAAAAGAAAAAAACAAAGAAAAATAATACATATTTCATTTTCCATTTTTCTCTGCAACACTTGTCATACCTTTACAAACATTATACTTGTAGTTTTGATACCTCCAAAATTTACCTTTTCAACACTGCCCTCCTATTTATTTTTCCCAGATTTATCTTCTTTGAAATGAAATCCACAAATCCTCAGTTCATTTTTTCTTGTCTTACACAGAAAGTCAATAAGGGGTTTCCAATAACCATAAAGACAGACAATGTTTTATCTCTGATCAGAGCTGTAAGCTTAGCCATCTCCGCTAACTCTATCATTTTCACAATGCAGTCATCTATTGAAGGCAATACCGTACTTTTCCATTTTTGTGCATATAAAAACCTAGCCCCCGTTGTCATATATAAAAATAGGATGCCATGTTTATTTCCCAACTATTTGTCCATTCATCTCAACAAAAAGGCTTCTGCTTTAAATTGTATATTGATCTTCAAAATTTTCTGTATTATCATACGAATTTGTGACCAAATTTTTTTTGCTTTAGGACAAGTCCACCAAAGGTGATAAAATGTTCCTTCATGTTGCTCACATTTCCAGAATTTGTTTGACATACCTTTACCTGTTTTTACTAATTTATCAGGGGACATACACCACCGATACATCATTTTATAAAAATTTTCATGGGCAGCTCAATCCTAAGGGGGGGGGAGTGCATAGGGAAAGAACTGAGGCTTGCGCAAGCGTAAATGGCTCTTATGTTGCCATAAACCCCTCTCCGCTGGCGCCCGCCCGAGGCACATTACCACAGATGGGTTGCGGAGGCGCAAGTATGGCGCAAGTCCCCACACCGGCGTGGAAGGGGATGGGGGAGGGCGTGGGACGCGAGTTAATCCACTTCCAAAGCAACTCCAGGCCCAGGAACACCCCCTGCAGTGGCGGAAAGATACGCCATGAAAAAAGCAGGCGTAGCCCATAGATGCTCATTGAACGGGGAAAACTCACGCCCCTCTCCCAGCACCCAGCCCTGCCCCCGCGGTCCGAAGGAGCATAGGATGGGAACTACCACTGGAGCCAATCCGCGTGTGCTTCTGGGGTGGGCGAGCCCCCCTCCCCGTACCCAATCACCTGCTCATGCACCCTACAAAACGTCTGGCTGAGCTGCTCATGACCTCAGGTAGGTGAGCACACGGCCAAAGGCTCTGCCCCCGTGAGGGACTTTGTGCACGAGGCGGGAGACTGCACTAGAGGGGACTTAGCGGGAAAACTGGGAGAACTTAGCACTCGCTCAAGGGAAGAAGGGCAAAGTCCAGAATGTACTGCTCTCTACTATGTGCCTTTTCCCAGATGTTGGAGTGTAGGCTTGGCCTCAGCCATGGACCAGGCTGGGTTACTTGCAGCACACCTGTCTCTTTCCCTTGCAGGAAAGAGACACATGTTGTCTGGGAGATGACTGAGCATGTCTGCTTCAGCCCCTCGCCCCCCCCTTTCCCGGTAATCCTCCGGGAGTGCCATTCAGATCCAGCACAGGGAGCAGTTTCCTGAGGCAATCCGCATCTCCCCTGGGAGCGCAGAATGAGGGCTGCGTAAACTGCCTTGGCTTCCTTTCCAGCCGAGGGACATTGGCGCTTTTTCCAGTTTAATAAAACGTGTTGAAAAACAACAAACTGCTGTGTTTGCATGCTTGCCTGACATTCCCAGTAGCCGGCCCCTCAACTCCCTGTCGGAATGTCCTCTCACACATCCCTGCAAATGTTTCAAGTGGCGCCCCGTTCAGCCTCCCTGCCCCCTTCCTCTCCTCAATGTAACTTCAGGCAGTGGGGTGGGAATTGAAGTGTGGCCCATGAATGTCTGGGGGGGGGCAGTGAGGACTTTCATTCTCTGATCGTCTGAGCTGCTGGCATCTGATAAGCCAGGAAGATGGTCACTGCATGTGGGAAGTTGCTGCCAGGGGGTGGGAGTGTGTGTAGTTACTGGGCACCCCCCTCCTTTTCGCCATTTGTGGAAGCAGGGATGGACTTGGGAAATCTAGCGTTGGGAGGGGCTGTCAGTCCATGTCTCGCATCATAGAGATGCAGTGATGTGTTCAAGTGGCACCGCCACAAGTTTCTGGGCGTTTTTCATTCCCCTCGCTTCCAATCGGCCTTCTGGCCTCCTACTTGGTTTCCAATGGGCATTCCTGTCACTTATTGAAGGACCTGCCTCCCCCCACCCCCACCTGCCTCTCCGGAAGCTGGGGACTAATTCAGGTTGCCAGTCTCCAGGTGGTAGCTGGAGATCTCCCAGAATTACAACTGATCTCCAGGCAACAGAGATCAGTTCCCTACTATCTGGCCCTACTTTTCAGGGAGGGGGCACCTGTTTCTTGTGTGGGTGGTGGCGGTGGCGATGAGGGGATTTGCTGGTGCGCCAAGCTGCAGCCACCAGCCAGGCCCTCATTAGAAATGGGGGCTGGACGGGCAAGAGGGTGGGTGTCCAATCTGCACCTTCAGTGATACCTTTGCCCCCTCTCCCCAGCATGGATGTCTGCTCCCTGACAAGGGGGTGTTGGTGAGCAGCAGGGATCACGCCCTCCCCATTGGCTGCACCTCTGCTTGCCTCTCGCCTGCCTGTGCATCCATTGGCTGGTTTGGGCGGGGTTGTCAGGGGAACAGGGGCGAGTGCTCTTGGCTGCAGCTGTGCCTCACCTCACTTAGCTCAGCCACCAGTGGGACTCTCTGGCAAAAGTCCATAGGGAGGAGTGGGGCGGCACTGCATTTACATCCATGTGCGAGCGACGGCGTTGTCTCATAGCTTAGGACTGAACTGTTAGTGTGGAACTCAAAGTAAATTTGAGCCCCTTTACCAAATATTTTCCCACCGGTCCATTTGTATATTATACCCAAAATTTTTAGCTCATTTTATCATACAGTTTTTCACACATTCTTTTTCCATTTCAAATTTCAACAAAACAATATATTCATCATTTGTATAAAGCTCTTTTTCAAACTCTGTTTTTTCGTAATCAAAGCCCCATAATTTTTTTATCTGATTTAAACCTTTCCAGTAATTGTGAATTGAAAAATCATTGACATTCGTAACCTTTGGCTATTAGGTCTTCCCTTGTCCACATTAGACCTGTTTTCTGGATGCAACAGGGCAGACCTGCAGAGGGCATTACTTAAGATGAATGCATGCATGACAGTCACATAGGCACCTGGACACCAGTTGTAATTCTGGGAGATCTCCAGTCACCACTGTGGAGGCTGGCAACCCTAAGTGATGCTATGGCATTATGCACTGCGATATCAGCATGCCTCACTCCCAAAAGCTTTTAGGGGTTGTTGGAAGACAGGTGGTATGGGGAGATGGGGGTAGGGCAAATGGCACTGCTGTGGGTGAGACTAAGAAGACCTGGACTTTCCTACCTGAATGGGTGCTAACCTGGGTTTGCTTCAATTACTCCCAAACCATTACAACAAACCTGGTTTGGAAAAGATCACAGGAAAGACGGGGAAAACTCAGGAGGTGTATGGAAGCACCCTGATGCTGTGGGAGGAACCCACTTCCAAAGAGTATGCAAGCCGTGCAAGCAACCCGTATGTAGTGTAAATCACCCAAATCGCCTTGCTTCTAGAACTCCCTGTTTACCTTTGGACAGGTCCACTATATATTATGCAGTGGGTTAGCATGTGGTCAGTTCAGGACTGCCTGGACTTTGGAATGGAATTGTTACAAACATGCTGCTGGCGCTGGTTCAGAAACTTCCATAAATATACCATGCAGCAGCACATCTGGCCTGACCCACCAGCTGGCCAAGCATCATGCCTGCCTGTATTCCACTGATGGATTTCATTCATTCATTCATTCATTCATTCATTCATTCATTCATTCATTCATTCATTCATTTTTAACCCGCCTTCCCCGCAAGTGGACTCAGGGCGAGATGCAACATTGATTAAAATACAACTTAAAATCAATTATAAAAACAGATCAAATACTGTGCCCCTTTCGGGGCAACCAGCGGGAGTGGACTCTCCATACCCCTTGTAGAGGGAGACTGGTGGAAGGCTCGACAATGATGGGCTAAAATTAGTCTCCACCATATGCCTGGCAGAACATCTCCATCTTACAGACCCGCCTAAATGATACAAGATCCTGGCAGGCCCAAGTGTCGTCAGACAGAGAGTTCCACCAGGTTGGGGCCAGAACTGAAAAGGCCCTGGCCCTGGTAGAGGCCAGCCGAGCCTCCCTAGGGCCAGGGACCACCAGTAGATGTTTTCCGGTTGAATGAAGTGCTCTCTGGTGCACATACAGGGAGAGACTAGCACTCTGGTACTAGTGAGATCAGACAGCTATCAACAGAGATTCATTATATAGTCTACTTGTGGCTGTCCTCATACTCAAGACTGGAGACCCATTAATGGATTAAAGATTACAAGTGAATGATTGTAGGCCTCCATCTCCAGGAGAAGGGCAATTGCTTGGGGACAACTCTATCCAGGCGTGCATTCTCTTCCCACCCTGAGTCCAATCTTCTATATGCAAAGTTCTGCATGTTCTGTGGATACTCAATCAAAAATCAAGGTCAAGTCAAAGAAGAATGATAGGACAATGTCATGTATCTACCAGTATTGTTCGGATACAGTGGCTGCTACCTCCCACGCCCACTCGTAATACCAGTATGACAGGCTCAAAATCAGATGACAAAGCCTCGCCTGGGAAAGAAGGCATCTCGATGCACTGCAGGCAAAGTTTTAGCTTACTGAAGTTCTGAAACTGCCAAAGGCACCGAAACTGCAATGGGCAGGTGTGGGGGGAGGGATAGAAATTGGCACTACAGCCAGAGCTTTGAATACTGTATTTTAGGACAAGTCTGTAAGTCAGATAAAGCTTGGTTCCACTGTCACCATTTCCCCACCCCACTACAAAAATATTGAGATTGGCAGTTCTTTGAGACCCCATGTGGTATAGTGGTTAGTGCATAGGACTAGAATCTGGGTTCAAATCCAGAGCTGTCATGCAGTTTGTTGGGTGGCCTTGGTTCCGCACACTTTTGCAGTCTAACCCACCTCACAAGGTTATTGTGAGAGTAAAGTGCAGAAGAGAGAACTGTGCGCTCCCTGAGTGAACACCTTGGAGCAAAATGTACTGGACAGATTCTTTGGAGAGGGCATGCCTTCAAATATTCCCTCTCCTTGGGACTCTAGGGGGATTCTCGGACATCAATTTGCTATATGCTCTCTATGCTTTCTTGCTTGTATAAACCAGGCTGATAACCACACCGAGCTGGCAGAGGCCAGGAAAAGCACCCTGCGTTCCCCTTCCTATTAGCAGGTCTCAAGAACTAAGTGCAGCTCCCTTCACTAAAGTTACGAGGCTCTCGTTTCCTTTTTAGGGCACATTTTAAATCGTTGCAGGGAGCAGGGAGGAAGAAAAGGCGCCATATCTAAAAAAATCCCAGGGAAGAAAATAGACGTTTAATTTAAAAAATGGGGGAGATCTGCTTGCTCTTTCCTTTATGAACTGTTCCTCATGTTTAAGGCTGTTTTTATAGGCGATTGCCGAGGGACAATGCATAAAGGAAAGGGTGGGGGATGCACACCGGAACCTTTTTTGTCGGCTTCCCTTTCCTGCGGCTGCACGGCGGCTTTTAGCAAGCGCACGGGCGCAGACGGATTGTAAACAGAGAAGTCCGAAGCGGCTGAGGGAGGTGGTTGCCGGAGGAGAGAGGGGCGGTCGGGGACGAGGCCGCCTGGCTGCCGGGAGGAAGGCCGCGCGGTGCCTCGGAGGCGGAGGGCGTTGGAGCCCGGGGCTGTCATTGTCTCCGCAGGGGCAGGTGCGTCGGGAACGCCGTCCGGGTGTGCTCCTGGCTGCCCTTGTTCTCGGGGGAACGGGCTGGGGGCGTTCCGTTGGGAGACCCGCCCTGCTCTCGAGGCCGGCCTCTGCTCGCCCTCCTCTGCCCAAAAGGTGGGTTTTTGTGGTGGGCTCATTTTGTTTTGGGGGCTTCTTAAATAGTCCCAGGTCCGGTCCTCCTGTGGGTGTCGTTCTAGCCGGGCTTGCTTAACAAAAGAGCCCTGACAGGGACAGGAGAAGCCCCACTCAGCTATAAAGTTATGTAGGTGAAAGCCTGGGTTTTATTCATTTTTCAGCCATGTTCTGTGGTAGCTGCCTTTGAGATGGGCGAGCAAGATCTGGGGGTTGGCCTTGAAGGTGCTCCTGGACCCGAGTCTTGCTCTTCCACTGCAGACCAACACGGTTACCTTCCTGAAACTGTCTTTGAGATTGGTGTGTGTGGTATAACAACAACAACATTTGATTTATATACTGCCCTTCAGGACAACTTTACAAAGTATGTTGTTATTATCCCCACAACAGTCACCCTGTGCCGTGGGTGGGACTGAGAGAGCTATGACTGACCCATGGTCATCCAGCTGGCTTCAAGCGGAGGAGTGGGAAATCAAACCCTGTTCTCCAGATTGGAGTCCTGCCACTATTAACCACTACACATTCAAAATCTTGAGCCAGAAGAACTCAGACTTTTTTTTTACAGTGCTTTCAAAGTACGTTCTCTTGGTATGTTAGGGCTGCCAAGCCCCCTTTGGGTAATTCCTTGAGATTTGGGGAGGGTGTGGGTTGAACAGAGCTCTCAGAGGAGTATAATAATAACTGTGCTTACATCTAGACAGATTAGTGCCACACTCAGAGTGGTGAACGAAGTTATTCTTATCCCCACAATACAGCTAGGGATCTGGGGCTGAGAGAAGTGGCTTACCCAGGACCACCTACAGATGTCATGGGAGTCACAACATTCTGACTCAACATTCTGACAGCAGCATTCTGACTCACAACCCAACCAGTTAACCACTACGTTACAGGAGTGCCCTTATAATAATAAGTACACTTAGATGCCACTCTTCTAGACGTATTAGTGCCAATTCAGAGCAGTGAACAAGGTCAGTGTTATTATTCCCACAATACAGCTCAGGAGCTGGGTCTGAGAGGAGTGGCTTACACCAGGCCACCTGCTGAACTCATGGCTGTTGTGGAAGTTGAACCAGCAGAGTGCTGGCTCACAAACTACCCCCTTAACTAGCATGCTATAGCGTGCAATAGACTCCACTCTCCAAAACCGCTATTTTCTTCAGAGGAATTGATCTCTGTTGTTTGGAGATCGCTCATAATTCCAGGAGAACTCCAGACACCACCTGGAGGTTGGCAACTCTTTCCCTCAGCTTAGCAGGTAATTTTGACTTCTTTGATGGCACATTTATTTCAGCTCCAGAGAGCAGACAGTTAAGAGAAAGACCACTTATGATAACTGTCCCAGAAACATCTGTAAATATGCATTTATTTTTCATCTGTAACTGTTTAGTGTTGGGCAATTTTATATGATTTCAGGAAAATGGATGTTTGGGACTGCATTTCTAGGTAATGTATATCTTACACACAGCGGTCATTTCGTAGAAAAAGAGCTGCAGGAATTCATTAGCATAACTCATTAGCTTATGTCATGCCCCCTTGCCATCACCGGAAGTGTCATTAGCATAACTGATTTGCATATGCCTCATCCCCTGGCATCACCTATCCTGGCTGTTTTGGACCCTATCCTGGCCATTCAGGGCTGAAGTTGGGCACAAAAGGGCAAAAGGGGCTGAAAATGGCTGAAAAGGGGCCCAAAATGGTCAGAATTGGGCCGCTGCTGAGTGGGAGAGTGAGCCACCACCTGACAGAGGCCCGATCCTGGCCGTTTCAGGACCAATCCTGGCTGTTTTAGGCCTGCTTCTGACCATTTGGGGCCCAATCCAGGCCAAAACGGGACCAAAATGGCCAAAAATCAGGTGGGCGGGGCCACCTGACATGTGACCTCTTTGGAGAACTACTGGCACTGCGTTCCTGTGCGTTCCCCCTCAAAATGAGCCCTACTTACACAGGACCAAATATGTTTTAGGGTTGGCACACAACTTAGTTCTAGCAGATTTTGTGACTTGGTTCCTAATATTTTTCACTGCCACAAATTCTTTTGTAATAACCAATAAAATAGAAAAATGCAAGATTAGCATAATATAAATGTATTTTTTTGCTTCCGTTATTTATAGTCTGCCTTTCTCATTGAGACTCAAGGCAGATTACAAGGTGTAAGTCAGTGTAAACAAATAGCATGAGACATCTCGGGAATCCCCCTGGATTTGCATTGCTAACTAGCTGAAGAATGCGTTTCTGAGGATGCTGCACCTCCAAATAGGCTTTGAACCACCCAAATACATCTCTGAAACCAGTGATGCATGAGCTGTAATAGTCCAAAACTGATAATGGGGCGCAGCCTCCTCAAATCTTATTCTTCAGCCACCTAGCAGCACAATACGGTGGAACTCCTAGTGTAGCTATGTTTGTGCAAAATCCAGGCTTTGCTGTTGGACAGGACAAGAAGGAATTGCAGACAGGGAACAGGAAATTAACTTTAGCCTTGCAAATAAAGATTTGATGGAATTTTATTACAGTTGATATATGTTATATTGTACCACTAGCAACCAAGCCCATTCTTTAAAAAATAGGTTCTAGAAAACAGCCTGCAGCTGAGAGCAGGAGCAGTCCAGGGCTCATGGCACCACTCTAAAAGCGCTAATGCATTCCACAGCATGCCAAAATTGGGCCGGTGCAGAGTGTCAGAGCACTCCAGGGCCCGTTGCGCTGTCCTGGCAGTGTTCCTGCGCTCAGCAGTGGCCCGATTTGGCCTCAAATGGGCGGAAATTGAGCCAGTACAGAGCGCAGGAGCACTCCAGGGCTCATGGTGCTGTTCCAACAGCGCTCCGGTGCTCTTGTTCAAGGCTGAATTGGGCCCGTTTGGGGCCGAAATTGGCCCACTGTGGAGCGCAGGAACGTTGCTAGGGCAGCAGGCCCTAGAGTGCTCCTGCACTCCACAGTGGGCCAATTTCTGCCCCAAACAGGCCCAATTCAGATTCAAATGGGCTGAAATCAGCTCAGTGTGGAGCATGGGAGTGCTGCTCCTGCGCTTTGCACCGGTTGGATTTCCGCCCATTTGGGACCAAAATCAGGCCAATGTGGCGTGCAGGATCACTCCAGGGCCCACTGCGATGCCCTGGTCTGCTTGGGGCCAGGCTGGTGGTAGTGTTGGGCTGCGCTGGACTTTCCCACGGCTGCTGCAGAGCCTAAGGAGGGGCACGCCAGCGCATCGAGCCTCCCCACATCCTCCTAAGCAAGCAGTATTGGTGATGACTCTTTATCCTTGTGTAGGCCAGAGTGTGCCTGCGCAGAGTTAAAAAGGGAGTAGTCGCCAATACGGCTTTTTATATAGTAAGATTCCTACAATGTGTTTTTTGGAGTTCAGAAACTAAGCATTGGACCAGGTCCCACTGAATAGCACCTTGCATGGTAGCATCTTCAGGGACATATGATCTATTTTGGGGTGTGGAGCTATTTAAATATTACCAGTATTTGTGGCTGGCTTGGAGAATAAAGAACCAGGAATTGCAAACAAGAAATTGGAATCAACTTCTGTCTCATCTCTTATTTATGGGCAGCTCTTGTGTAGATACCAGCTAAACTGTCTTGATTTATTTACCAATACAAAGTCAATTTTCTGCTGTGGAGACATGGCAAAGGAATCTATTTTTTAAAAGCTAATGCATTAAGCCCATAGAATTGGGGGCAAAGCTCTCTCAAGGGTGGCCAGAGGTAGGTTTATTTTTTAAAAAATTGTGGACTAGTAACCTTTGCTGTCTGCAGGCTGTTTGGATGTAACTCCTTTTCTTCAAGAAGGCTAATTCATGTTGACCATAATAAAGAGTTTAAGTTTTCTGAATTAGGTTCATTTGGAAGAGAGGATCCCTTTGGCCTTCCCCTCACTTGTGCTGCATGTGATCACTACCCATAAATCTGTCAATGTCATGATTTTTGAAAAACTTCCCTTGAAATAAGAACTGGAATAATCAACAAAAATGTAATGTTGGCATGTAATACTGGACTGTCACTTGAATACAGAGGGACTTACTTATGGGGAAACGTGTAGACGCATCCCTGTTAGTCAAAGACAAGAGGGAGTTACAGCATCTCTTGAAGTTACCACATTGATTAATTTTTGAGTTGCTCCTCTCTCTTAAACCAATAAAATACAAAAGCCTTGATGTTAATCTTTCACCCTTTGCCTTCTTTTCTGTGGCGGATGCAGAAACCATCCAACTGAAATGGTTAAAAAACTCTAGCAGGATTGTTCTCCAGTCTCTCCCTGGGGTTTAATGACCTCATCTCTAGTAGCTTCTGTTTCCATGCTTGTATAACTTGCTTTTGTTTTGTGCTGAGCTTAGATGACGCTTCAGATTTGCCTCTGGAGCCTGAAGAAAAACCATGCACGTGTAAAGGGTCGGTTTGTTTTTAATTTAAGTCAGCACATTTCTGCATTACTCAAGTGCACGTTCTGGTAGTGAAACAGGAAGGGATGATCTGGGAAGTGAAAAAGGCCACTCAGTGGAGGAAACACAGCCGTTATTTTCTCCTTCCAGAGTAGATGCAAGGCAGTAGAGGCTGTTGTTTGGCAGGGATGGGGGCAGGTTTCTTCATGCTTGCGTCCCACCAGCTCAGATTCTGGTTGCTGTCATGACCTCTCCTGACTAGCCGACTGATTCTGACTCACAGTACTCAAGAGGAAGAGCCTGAGTAGCCGGGACCCGGGGGACCAGAAAGGGCCTGACACTCCAAAAGCCCCTGCTGACCATGCTCCGGCTGTGCCAGATGCCATCCTGCCAGAGCCTGCAAGAGAGTTCCTGCCACCGGCCTTTGAGATAGTCACTAGCAGGGCCTTTTTTTCAGCTGGAACGTGGTGGAACGGAGTTCCGGCACCTCTTGAAAATGGTCACATGGCCGGTGGCCCCGCCCCCTGATCTCCAGACAGAGGGGAGTTCAGATTGCCCTCCGCGCTGAGCGGCGTGGTGGTATGGGAGGGACTCGGCTTCAAAGCTGCATCAGTTCTGGTAGATGATAATTTCAAGAAGGCCAGGTAAGGTACCGTACCCCCAGCCCTACCCAGCTTCTGAGCATTACTGTGCTTGTATATGTACTCAGGGTGAGGCACACACCGCCACTTTGGAAAGGTTGCTTTCCCCCATGAGTCATGGTTTGCTGCCTTTGCACTGAGCCATTTCTTCCTTTCCATAACTCCAGGCCGTCCGGAGCAGCTTCAAACTGGAAGTTGTGAAGGAGGCAAACTGCTAATCACTTGTGATGGTTTCTGTTCAGGAGGCATGAGGGCACATCCCACTGGTGCACAGAGAGAAAAAAGGCTGAGAAGTGTGGTCAGATCTCAGTGGAACTGTACAAATCGTTGTTTGGCAGCAAGGAGGAATACCTTTCGCATTGAACATGGTGTTGTTTCCATGTGAGGGGGCTGGTTTTCTTTAACGGGACCTCTTCTGTGTTTTGAGTAAGGAGACTGAAAATCCTGCTGTACTGTTAAGTTATTTTCTTATTGAGACTTCAGCAATTAATCTTGAGGACACTTTCCTCCAAGGAAGCCCCACTGAATAGACTTGAGTAGGGCTCTGAGTAAACCTGCTTAGAATAGCTCGTAGAGGGCTGCAGTAAATATCTTGTGTTCTGAAAGCTCCCGTTTTTCTATTTGTGCATCATTCACTGTTTTTTCTGCCCATGACTTGGCTAAGAATGTGGAATGCCTCCAGCCAGAGCTCATACCTTGGAACTCTAGTTAGTCTTTAAGGTGCTGTTGGACCTGGATCTTGCTCTCCAGTGACTCAGGTTCCCATTCCTGCCAGTTTCCAATGAACGTCATGTGGCTTCCCAGAAATAAACTAAGTGGATCCCACTTCCTAGTAGTTGAGAACCACAGCCATAAACTGCAGCCTGGGGTGGTGCAGCGATTAGAGTTTTGGAATAGGATCTAGGAGACCCAGTTGGAATCCCGACTCTGCTATGGAAGCTCACTGAGTGACTAGGGGCCAGTTGCACACCCTCAATCTAATCTATCTCACAGGGCTGTTGTGAAGATAAAAATGGAGGCAACGAGGCCCATATAAGCAGTTTCAGGTTTCCATAGGGGAGAAAAGCAGGGTGTAAATGAAGAACATGAATCAATAAATAATAGCGTCGCCAATGGATAGGGCTAAACTGACTCTGATACCAGCGACAGGGGTTCCTCAAAAGGGTACAAAATGTTTCTGAGTTTAGAACTGCAGGAGTTTGGCTGTAGTGATGATGTGGGCATATGTTTTTATTGGTCATCCTTTTTTTCAGAGGAAAATGGGTTACACACTTTTTCAGGATTTCCCTAATAAAAATAACAACAGTATGCTTATATACTGCCCTTCTGGCCAGATTAATGCCACACTCAGAGTGGTGAACAAAGTCAGTGTTGTTGTTAAGATTTGGTCCTTGGGACTCACTGCATCATGATGTCGTAGTGTATTTGTTATTGCATTACCATGCTGAGCCTCCACTTTGTCATTTACAGTCAGAATGTGTCTTCTGGCTGTGAAATTGTTTTGGACAAACTTGAATGAATGATGCAGCGGAACTGAAACAAAGTTTTATAAAGGAATCGGTAGGATACCTGCCAACCAAAGTACCAGATAATGAAAGGGGTTTGAAGCAGACCTGCGGAACTGATTGGTTTTGAACTAGCTTTAATTGCCTGTTTAAATTTGTGGGAATCAAATACAGTGTCTCTGTGCAGGGGATATTTTGCGACTGCTTGAGTTACTCGTTTTTGTTTATTGGCTGGAGCAGCACGTCTAGCGCTCTGTCTGAATTACAAGCAGTAAAGAGATTGTCACAGTTTCATTGACACTGGAATCCTTTCACAGGCAGCAGTTGAAATGAAACCATTACAAATCAGGCGTGTAGCTACTCACTGTACAGATCTTGACCCCATATTTATCCACTGGGCTGACTGATTAAGATACCTGTATAAAAAACTAGCTTGATACCCATGTTTTGCTACGGTATTTAACTACTTTAAATCCAGTTATAATGCTTATGGGTATGTAACATTTTTTTAGTTGGTTTTGTAGTATAATAGCATAGTACCAACTGTCTCTGGGGGGAGGGATGAGGTGTGGAATGTTGTTACCCCCAATCAATCTGCATATGCAAATGACCTTGAAAGGCTGGCCCAATCAGGGAAGAGTGGCCAAGCTGGTAGTGGGCGGGGGCGCAAGTGGGCAGCAGCTTGCCAGCCATTCAGGGAAGCTGTATCCCTTTGGGAAAACACATTTTATCCCTTTTTACCCCCTTAGTGGGGGGATTTCTTAAAATCCCTTCTTAGTGGGTGTTTACATCATGAAAGGAATGTTCTCCCCAAATTTCATGTTTTTAGGTCCAGGGCTGGGCATTGATGAGTCAGTCAGGACACTTGTCTTTATCTATCTATCTATATGGACTAGCTTGATGCTCGTGCTTCACTACAGTATTTAACTACTTTAACTCCAGTTATAATATTTATGGGTATGTAACATTTTTTGGTGGTGGGGGGGGGTGAGTTGGTTTTGTAGTATAATAACATAGTACACAAGCTTCACAAAGGTGTTTAAATAAAGTGAAGCATGTTGATGCCTAAAACTGATGAAGTGAATTTCGAAATGTAACATTTATTGAAGAGATTTTTAAAAGGAAAAGATTGTAGTGCAATAAATAAAGTGAAAAATACGTACAACCTTTTTTTTTTTTCCTACTGAAGGACCTCTTTGTAGATCTCATTGGTGATTTTCCCCTCAGGATCACCAGGCTGCTGGGTGAGCTCACTCTGGAGCAGGCCACATAGAACTGCCCATGTGAGAAGCAGTCCTCCCTCAAGTCAATTCTTGCCACCTTCAGTATCGGCCCCTGGGACTTGTTGATTGTCATAGCAAAGCAGACCTTGAGGTGGGACTGCAGTCTCTTGAACTTGAAGAGGTTATCTGATGGTATGAATGGTATGCGTGGTATGAACACCAACTCTCCCCCGCCCTCCGAGCACAGCCAATAAACAATGTTGCCTCAGTGATGTTCCTGTGGAGGGCTTTCACTCGTAGTCTGGTGCCATTGCAGAGTTTGGGTGAGCTGCAGTTCTGGACCAACATCACTGGATGATGCTGCCCACCTTGATGAGAAGCTTGTGGGCTGGGAAGCCAGGAGGGTTGAGCATGTTGAAGAACTTCACAGGGTAGTGGACCGCATCATCTGTTTGCACCACTGAATCCACAGATCTGTACTCCATTTCTGCCCCTTCAAGGGAGTTAAGTTGTGTTTCATTAATGATGGCAGCCTTGTCATTCTTGGGGGTCAGAATGGCAAGCTTGCACAGCCTGTCCATGGACTACTCCCTGATAGTGGAGATATCAGGGTATATTGTGGCTGTTAGGTCTGCTAGGGTCATCACTGCTGTGCCCAGGCCTGCAGGGATGGTCACCTTTCCCTTGGACTCGGGACTTGCTGGTACTTGGCCACTGCTGCTCAGTGCACCGCAGGAGTATGATGTGCATATTTCTTTGCTGCATCTCTAAGTTGCTTCCTCCTTTTAGCATCGGTATATCTTGCGCAACATCTGCCAGGAGGCTTCTTGGAGCAGTAAGAGATGATGGCTGCAAGAGTTGTGAGGTGGAGTTGGACTGAGGGAGGGATGGTGTGGTGGGCACTTCGGCAGGTTCATGTGAGGGATTTGCATTGAAATGGACCCTAGAAAGGTTGTGTACCATCTCCCCACGAACATTTAAAAACTCAGCTGCCATACTGACTTTTATATAAAATCCCTTTTCAGGAGTCTTGTACTGTCTTTCTTCAACTGTCTGCAATTTCCTTTGCCTAATTTTTACCTCAGAACACAGAGTTCCACAGCTGACCCATCAGCCTGCCAGCCACACAGGAAAACCAGGCCCCACAGGGAGATTGGCAACCCTAGACTGGGAGGTGTATTTTTACCTCAGGACACATTCAGTGATGCCCAGTAGCAGGTATATACTCTTTAGAATGTTGGAGAGATGACCAATCAAGGCCGCATATGCAAATGACCTCAGGGAAGAGTGGCAGTTGGCTGGGGATGGGGAGCACCCTGCCAGCCACACAGGGAAGCTGTATCCTTATGGGAAAACACTTTTTACCCTTTTTACCCCCTTAGGGGACGAATTTCTTAAAATCCCTTCTTAGTGAGCCCCTACATCACAAACGGAATGTCCTGCCCAAATTTCACGCTTCTGGGTCCAGGGGTTTGGGCTGGGATTGATGGGTCAGTCAGGACACTTGTCTTGAGAGAGAGAGAGAGAGAGAGAGAGTGCTGGCCTGGAGAAAAATGGCTGCTTTGGAGACTATGGCATTATACCTGAATTTCCTCCTTTCTCCAAAAGCCGCTCTTCTGAGGCGCTGCCTCCAAATCTCAATTTCCTTAACCAGACTTGGCAACCCTAGGTGCTACCAAGCAACGCAAAGTATTGGTTTCTTGCTCTCCTGTTTTCTTGAGCTTGTGAAACGTTCCAGGCATGAGTTTTTCCTCCCTTTCTGATGAGAATAGATAGTCTTTCCGTTTCCCTCCCTTCTGCTGTTGCTCTGCTCTATCTGGGTTCAAAGGAAGATATTTGCCCAGTGCAGTCCTAAATTTGTCTGGACGCCTGTGTCCCTTTTAACAGAGGTCTAGAATGCAAGGCTGCAGTTGTGCAGCTACGACTGGATGTCTGATGAAATCCTGATGTTTTAAACTTTAAAGAGAGGGAGTGCAAATGAGCTTCTAGACTTCATAGTGCAGAGGCGGGGGTATGGAGATGAAAATGTCAAGGGAATTTTTATAGAAGTATAGACTGTAGACAACAAATGGATTAGGATTGTATTAGGAAACCCCGAGAATGAGTGGAATGGATACCTTGGACCAGTCATCTACTCTTAGCCAGACCAGTCTCACAGGGGAGGGGCAAACCACATATGCTACGCTGAACAGCAGGCTAAAAGTGTCCCAAATAAATAAGGAGAAATAGCTCCTGCCTTTCTCCCCGTGGGTTCCTTCCAGGTATCGCTGATGGCGTGCCCTGGAAGTGCTGCTTCAGTTCTTCTGTTCTCCATCCCTGTGGCTGTGGGGTGTGTTGCCCTGGACTTGTCTTTGCGAGCCTGTATAGTTGAGGTTCTGGGATGAGTGTGTAGGTGCGTCTGGCCGGACACGTTTCCTTTCAGTGATTTCTCTTGCCTCTGGTCATATGCTTCAACAATCAGTCTGAAGAGCAGGAAGCTACTGACATGATGCCAAACCAGTGTGATATATTGGCGAGGGTGGCGGGTTTGTCCAGGAGGAAACTCGTGCAGTCCCCACTCAGCTATTTATTTCTGTAGCACATTTTTATTCCACTTTTCTTCCAAGGAGGTTGGAACAGCATACTTTGTTCTCTCCTCACAACAACAGTCCTGTGAGGAATATTAGGCTGAGAGCTTGCGATTGGCCCAACCTCACCCAGCAGGCTTCATGTCTGACTGGTGGTTTAACAGTGCAATCCTATGCAGAGTTACTCCAGTCTAAGTCAGTTGAAGTCAATGGGCTTAGACTGGAGTAACTCTCCATAGGATTGCACTCTAAATCTGGTTGCCAGCACTCTATTACCACACTAGTAATGAAGTTCACTGGATGACCTTCAGGCTAACTTTTGTCTCAGCTGGACCTTCCCCCACAGTGGTGTCAGATCAATCCCATTTTATCCTCTGTGCGTTATGGATGACTTGGTTAGCCAACTTGGTTGGTTGTGGCAAAAACAACAACGGCAGAATTGTGGAGTGCCTCTTGATTATGGCAAGAGACTTTACACACACGTCTGCTTCAAGTGTCTAGTCTGATTATGTAAATTAAACTCAGCATTTTAGGCAAAGGATGAAATATAAACCTGTCAGTCCCAGTCCTCCACACCCTGTCATTAAACAGCCTATTTTTTTTCTAACTCTGACCGTCTTCTTAATCTGCAAATTATTGCTCTTGTTCTGTCAATGCTCCATCCTTTACAATATAAAAAGCAAGAAATCTGGCAGGCTACTGACATGTGGAACAGTTTTGGTTACCATTAAAACAGCATTTCTTTATGAAATCACCGCTCCCTCCCAAACTCTCAAAATCTTCCATACCCCATTGCAGTACCTAAAACCCTCAGCAGGGACCGAAAGCAGCTTACAGTATGATTCTGCACTCCTCCATATCTATCCTCACAATGACAGCCCTGTGAGGTAAGTTGGGCTGAGAGAAAATGGCTGATTCCGCACATGCTGGATAATGCACTTTCAATGCACTTTATCAATCGTTTGAGGTGGATTTTTTGTTCCGCACATGAAAACATCCATTCCAAATGATCTATAAAGAGGATTGGAAGTGCATTATCCAACGTGTGCGGAATCACTCAGTGACTGACCCCAGGAGCTTCCGAGACAGACGGAGGATTCAAATCCAGATCCTAGTCCAGCACTCTAATCATTACACAAAAACCTAATATCAATAATACAATTTTGTGTTATGTTTTTGCAGGAACATCCAGATTGTGTGGGTCATTTCAGCTAAACAGCCCGTGCGCCTCTCCCCCCACCTTTGTTAGAAAGTTTGGAAAGCAGTTTTTCATGGGCACACTTCCGAACGGAAGTCGACTCCTCCTGACGTCACATGCCAGAGCTTCCGCTAGTTCTTTTGGACCCTTCCCTTCTAGATAAAGGCCGTTGCCGACTCTCCTGGAACTCGCTGAAAAACCAAAACTCCAATTCTTCTGACCCCGAAACAAAATGGAGGCTTTAGAAGTGGAGGATATCAGCCCAGCCTTGGAGGTAACCGAAGACTTTTTTAACACCTTCGATGCCAAGCTCGAGTGCGTGCAGCCGCCAAAGGTTTATGGGATCCAGGAGGTTCCGGAACTTGTTGGGCATGAAGTGTTTAATAAGATTGCAGCCTGTGGAGACTTCAGGAGCATGGCCTCTTTAGGGGAGAACAGCCTCGTTTGGGAACACTGCAAAAACGGCCTTCTGGAAGCCCAAGTGGAGAAAGCGTTTCCTGCCAAAGAGCGCCTTGGAGTTCAGAGGGGAACAGTTCCTGACAACCTTTCCTGGGTGGAGCAGAGGGAGGAGTCCACTTTTAACATCTTCAACATAGGCCAGAGGAGGAGGGAGCGGCCCCACTCGGTGAACGACATCATAGTGCAAAGCGAGGAGGTGGCCTTCAAGCCAGGCCATAACCGGTCCCGGTCCGATATCAGCCACATAGACTGGGGGGTGGTCTTAAATGGCACACCTCCGCAGCAACCCTCTAGTCAAGGCAACAGAAACCCTAAGCTTACATTCATGCCAACTGGATTTCAGAAAGGAGAGGACATTCAAGGGAACACTGGTAAGTGTCCGTGCCTCCCTGCAACTGGCTTTTCTGTTCAGTGTTTATCTTCTCTGTAATGAGGAAGGCAGTACAGTCAGGAGGAGAACTGGGGTGGGGAGGGGCCATGGCTCAGGTGGTAGAGGATCTGCTTTGCATGTAGAAGGTCCCAGGTTTGGGGGCATCTGAGGAAGCGGATGGGCTGTAGATTCAGGACAGACAAAAGGAAACCTTTCGTTATTCAACGCGTGATTAAAATGTGGAATTTGCTGACGGAGGATGTAGTGATGGCCAAAGGCATAGACAGCTTTAAAAGGGGATTGGACAGATCCAAATAACAGTGCCCGTAGGCCTCGGTGTTATGCTGTTGGCCCTCCATAGCAACTGGGGGGGCCGCTGTGTGAGACGGGATGCTGGACTAGATGGACCCCTGGTCTGATCCCGCGGGACTGCTCATATGTTCTTAAGGGTCTGACTCAGTATAAGGCCACTTCGTGTATATACGTTATGACTTGTGAAGCCAGGCTTTAGAACCCAGCTCCATCGTGGACTCAGTAAGTCGTTTTAGGCAAAATGTTCTCTCTCAAATCTTGATTTCCTGTTCTTGAAACAGGGAAAATAACTCTGTCTCTGAAAGTGTAATAGTTGTGAATATTTCTTTGCTGAGAGGGCCAGAGAAATACTAGTTTGGCTTATGTTTGTTCAGGTTTGGTACCAAGGGCAGCCAGTTCTGAAACCTGGATCAGGGACACTAGCCACACCCTTTAGAAGTGTTTGGCGAAGATTCTTTTCCCAGTAGTTTCTGTTGTGAGGACTGAAGAAATTATGTAAAAAAGCCAGATGCATCAGTCTGTATGGTCCCTTGGACGCCAAATCCCGAGAGATTCTGTATCAAGAAACACGGGGCGTGCTTTGGCATACAAAGGATCATGTTTTCCCGGTGTGTTCATGTTCTCTACCCTCACTCCATATTTACTGTGAGAGCTTACGTGTACATAGAATTGCCAAGAATGGCAGGGCTGAAATGTTTCTGTGGCTCTCCTGCCCAGTGGCCAGAGTTAATAAATGCAAAGAAAAAATCGGGGTAACAGCTGGCAAGGGCTTGTGTATGTTTGCTTCCTACTTCCTGAATTTTCTGTTCTGTTCAGAAATACTTGAAATTGCAAGCCCCAGCCTCTTGCAGAAGTGACTTAGCGGGGAAGGGAGAAGAAAATTGCTGTGGTGACATGAATGGGCCCAGGAGGAGGTGCTTGCTGCTAACTTAGGGGCAAGTGACCCAAACTCGAGCAAGGTTGGGGGGAAAGGGGACCTCCCATGGATCTCAGGTAACCTAGTGATGCAACATCACACAATCTAAAGGTTAGTTGCCACTTACACATGGGGGGTGTTCTCAACAGTGACAGTGGTGTGGGTCCAGCCACTCTGCTCAGCAAGGTTTGAAGCCCTCCTCCAGCCCAAAGATCCTGGAGGAAGAGCCACTTAGGTTGGTGAAAAGATCTCTAGGCTGAAGGAAGATTTCCAGTTTGGCTGAGCAGAGTGTCTGGATACACTCCAGTATTTGCAGTATAATCCGAAACAGAGTTACTCCTTTCTTAGGGGACTGATCAACTGGCCTTGATCATACCTTATGTCAGGGCTTTTTTTCAGCGGGAGCGCGGTGGAACAGAGTTCCGGCACCTCTTGAAAATACTCAGCGATAGTGCTTGAAAATAACATGATTTCAAAGACTCCCGTGTGTTTCTTCCTCATTTCCCTCTTGAGCGTTCCACCACCTCTTTTCCCAGAAAAAAACCCCTGCCTTATGTTCAGTCGTAAACACTATCCGCAGTGCATGCCTGCAGTGCAGTCTCCACTTGTGTAACAGCCCCAGCTCCTTGCCAGCTAGTCACTTTTTGGCACTTATGGAATGAAGGAGGCATTCAAGAATTGCAGAGGAGCAGGAACTTTGAAAGAGAGTTAGATGCTTCCATAGAGGATCAACTGCCGTTAGTCGTGTGATCGAAATGGAACCTGCATGTCTGAAGGCAGCGTACCTCTGAATATCAGTTTCTGAAGGACCAATAACCAAGAGAAGTGTCTTGGTCCTTTGGCAACTGGTACTCAGAGGTAGACTGAATACCTGCTGCTCTATGCCATTCTTCTAAGGCTGATTCCGCACACGTTGGATAATGCACTTTCAATGCACTTCATCAATCGTTTGAGGTGGATTTTTTGTTCCGCACACAAAAAAATCCGTTCCAAATGAACTATAAAGAGGATTGGAAGTGCATTATCCAACGTGTGCGGAATCACTCTAAGTTTCCCAGAGAGAGAACCCGGGACTAGACGGAGCTTTGGCTGGAGCCAGTAGGCCCTGCTTTACATCTTCACATCATTTGCAGACCAGGACACCAACGTAATAAGATAGCAAGCCCTAGAAACATCTCCAGCTTTCCTTTGACTGCTTTCTAATTTCTTCTTGTTCAGCACTGGGGGAAAAGAACATTAACCCCTCTGAGCGACTGTTTTCAAAATGCAGCCAGCACGCACACAGAAAATTATAATAAGATATAATACAAACAAGGCAAGGAGTATAATCTTCAAAATGAGAAATCCTGTGCTGTTCTTAGCCGGTGTTTTTTTCTTCTGTTTCTTCTTTTGGTCTCCGTTTCTCAAGAAATTCCTTTAATAAAAAAAGAAGAGGCCACCCTAGATGTGGGCTATTTACTGTGATTATCTCCTATTTGCTGTGATGGGCTCCAATTTGCTTGATTTAATTTCCTTGTGTAGCGATAGCAATGGGAAACGTGGCCCAGAAAGCACTCAGTGGGGAGGTATTATGTGGCGTTGGTACCTCAGGCAGGTGAGGTGGCTGGGCCGAGGGAGCGAGGCAGGCTGAGTGATGGCAGGCCCAGGGGGAGGGGAGGGAGGTGGTGGTTGTGGTTCGGCCTGCCTGCGCCAGCAAACCCTGAAGAATATGTCCAATTTTGAATTTTAATTAAGCTGGCTGCGGGTATTGTCCTGGTTTGAAGTGGGAACAGATGAAATCAGTTCCTGGGAGCTGTAGAGAAGAGATGGCAGAGAGAATGCTTGCCTGTGAACAGTTTGGGGAGGAGGGGGGGGGGTTCTGTTATTCAACAAAAGCCAGGCAAACCTCTTTAGTAGCAGGAGGGAGGGTAGCGGCAGGGGTGGGGGGGGAGAACAACAGTTACGAATGTGGGAGAAACTTGAAGTGTCATCTGTGCTTGACAGAAAGGAGAAGGCCCAGGCCAAGTTGATCGTGGGGCTGCAGCAGCCATGCTGTTTCGTTTATTGGATTAGCCGTGACAGAAGATGGCTGTAGAATGTGTACCCATTATCTGCACTACAAAGGGATTAGTGTGGCTTTAAAGGAAATTAATGGCTTTCTGAGCTAACACAGAAATCCTAATTAATATCGGGGCCAGAGATGGGAAGCAAATAAAATTGGTTTTTCTTTTGCACTCTTTTTCATCAGTCTCCTAATACACCCCCCCCTCTCTCTTGCATTTGGGTTGAATTTAATTACTCTCCCCCTCTTCTGCAACTTATTTGAATCAGACTTTCTTTTTAAACCTTTTTATGAGGCATACAGTACTATTCATGTGCCGAAAGTTGACTTTTTTTAGATTTCTAAAAACATTTCCAATGCCATATTGGCTTACTTATTTGATATTTATAGTCCGCCTTTCTCGCTGAGACTCAAGGCAGATTATGCCGTTTTAAGTCGAGACTATCAACAGCTGGGTCATTCTGTGAGCAATGTAATATGGTATGGATTGTAGAAATTTGAAAACAAGCAAAAATCTAATAACAGAGTTGAAACAATGCCAAAACAAAGCATAAACCATTTAGCATGGCGTATTTTACACGACACAGAAGCTTACTTGCAGCGGTATTACAGTTTGCAGTAGTAGTTTGCAGTTTCCGTACCATGCATCTGACGAAGAGAACTTGATTCTCGAAAGTTTATGCTACAATAAAATTGGTTAGTCTTAAAGGTGCTACTGGACTCTTTTTGATTTTGCAGTAGTGTAGTCTACAGTCCATGTCCCTTACCAAATGCATCTCTCTGAACCATTTCCTTACAATACAGCCCTGCTACCTGTGTTAAGAAAGGCCTCCTGAATAATCCCGTTTTGCGTAGTTTGCAGAAAGCCAGGAGAGCGAGAGCCTTCCTAGCTTCCTCGGGCAGGCCGTTCCATAAGGACCACAGCAAGAGAGTGTGCGCGGACGGGCAAATGTTGATTCTGAGAAGGCCCTGCTTCTGGTGAGTGAAGCTGCTGTGGCAGAGCACAGGGAGAGAAGCAGTCCTGCAGATACGAGGGGCGAAGACCCCAAAGGGCTGCATATGTGATGGCCAAAACCTTGAACTGAGCCCAGTAATAATGCAGAGAAGTTAGCCGTGTTAGTCTGTAGTTGCAAAATAGTAAAAAGTCCAGTAGCACCTTTAAGACTAACCAACTTCATTGTAGCATAAGCTTTCGAGAACCACAGCTCTCTTCATCAGATGCATCTGACAAAGAGAGCTGTGGTTCTCAAAAGCTTGTGCCTCAGTAAAGTTGGTTAGCCTTAAAGGTGCTACTGGACTTTTTACTATTTTGCAATAATTGATGGGAAGCTACTGGAGCAGCGGTAGAATGAGAGTAATACGCATGCTCCACCAACTTTGGTCTCTGACCTCAAGTATGTGACGGAAAATGTTGCCTAGTACCATACTAGCTCTGCCTAGTAACTGTGTGAACAACTGTTGACAACTATTTCTTCATAGACAACTTCTCATATATCTTTTTCTTATCACGTAAGGGAGAGACTTGAGGTGGCCATAGCATACCAGAGAGCCAGTTTGGTATAGTGGTTAAGAGCGGCAGGACTCTAATCTGGAGAACTGGGTTGGATTCCCCGCTCTTCCACTTGAAGCCAGCTGGGTGACCTTGGGTCAGTCACAGCTCTCTCAGAGCTCTCTCAGCCCTACCTACTTCACAGGGTAATTGTCATGAGAATAATGATAACACATTGTAAACCGCTCTGAGTGGCCATTAAATTGTCCTGAAGGGCGGTATATAAATCAAATGTTATTATTATGGTGGTAGGGCTTGCTGAATTTCTGGCCTTTATTTTAAGAGCTTTTAATTGGCCATGTAAAGTCTCTGTGCATCGTGCAGACAACTGCCAATCATGCCCATGTTTCAAAAATGAAATCCAGGTTTATAGGGGCGCAACAGGGAAACAAGAGCTCATTCCAAAGGCCGATCTTCTTTGTTTTCTGACATTTAGTAAGAAGAGAGCACAGAGTACTAGTCCTTTCACTTTAACTGACAGAGCTACAAGTTAAGTCTGTACGCTTGCAAGATTAGTTTTGTTGCAGGTAGAGACTTACTGTTGTGGGGGGGGGGGGGCCCTCACTGGTGATGTCACTTCTGGTGTGGCTCAGAAGTAGGGGTGTGCAAGCCAAAAAATTTCGGCGAAAGCCGAAAGCCGAAAGAAGAATCTCTTTCGAATAAGCCGAAAGCCGAAACGGCCAGCCGTTTCGGCTTTCGGCTTTGTTTCGGCTTTGTTTCGGCTTTCGGCTTTTTCAATGGGAAAATGCCTCCGTCTTCCCGGACGTCTGGGGGAGGCATTTTCCCACCGAATTAGCCCAAAATTGGTAGGGACCTTCCTCTAACCCCTCTCTAAAAACCCCCCAAGTTTCAGACCGATTGGACTTTGGGGGGCCATGTTATGGCCCCCCAAAGCAGGTCCCCTATCCTCCCATAAGAAAGCGAAGGAGCAGCATATTGTTAGCATGCTGCTGCTCATCTTCTTCATTATTTCCTATGGGGAAAAAATGAAGAAGCAGGCTTCCTTTGCCAGGGGTGGCATTTTGCATGCAAAATGCCCCCCAACCCTCTGGGGCCCTTCTCCCACCCTTCCTCCCACCCCCCACCAAGGCTCAGACTGCTCCCATTTGGGGGGGCATTTCATGGCCTCCCCAATAGGTGCTCTTTTCTCTACCACTGACAGCTGGGGGAGGCTTGTCTTGCCAGGGGTGGCATTTTGCATGCAAAATGCCCCCCAGCCCTCAGGGGCCTTTCTCCCACCCCTCCTCCCACCCCCCCACCAAGGCTCAGCCTGCTCCCACTTGGGGGGCCATTTCATGGCCTCCCCAAGTAGGTCCTCTCAGCCCCTAAAGTCCACCCCTTACAGCCCCACACAAACCCAATTCCCCTCCAGCTGCCACACACAGACACAAATCCCCACATTAGCCCCTCACAGACCCAAATCCACCCCCACCTGCCCCACACCCATAACCCCAGGAACAGGCTGGCAAAGGCCAGCCCTCTCCCTTTGTTCCCTATGCTGGGAACTTCACATCAGAGAATCACACAAACACAACTGCTGTCAAAAACGGTGAAGTGGGTTGTATTATTTTGTGTAGTACACTTCTATCATGCCCTTTGGTGCGCCCCCCTGCTGTGTATCCTAAAACTGTTCAAGAAATAAAGTGTTTTTGACAGGAATTGTGCTTTTGTGATTCTCTGATGTTAAGTGAGTTGTGTTATTTTTGTGTAAGATACTGCTGCCATGCCCTTTGGTGTGCCCCCCTGCTGTGTAACCTAAAGCTGTTCAAGAAATAAAGTGTTTTTGACAGGAATCGTGTTTTGTGATTCTCTGATGTTAAGTGAGTTGTGTTAATTTTTCTGTGTGGGGGACTGCTGGTGTAATGTGTCATAATGCTTTGCCTACTTGTACTTTGAAAGGGAGAAAATAATTTTTAAAAAACTTTATTTTGTTGTTCGTGTTTTATTCTTTGTTGCGCAGTTGGTTCCCATCATAGGGAACAATGGGGCTGGCTGGCCAGCCATCTCTGTAGGTGGTGGGGGAATTTGAGGGAGGGTGTCTGTGGTTCAGGTGCTCTTTCACAGGGACCAGCTGGCACTCAGAAGTGTGCCCACCATTGTGGCACCCCTGGGCTGTGCAGAATTGCCCAGGGAAAGAGAGTTTAGAAGTTCCCAGCATAGGGAACAAAGGGAGAGGGCTGGCCTTTGCCAGCCTGTTCCTGGGGTTATGGGTGTGGGGCAGGTGGGGGTGGATTTGGGTCTGTGAGGGGCTAATGTGGGGATTTGTGTCTGTGTGCGGCAGCTGGGGGGGAATTGGGTTTGTGTGGGGCTGTAAGGGGTGGACTTTAGGGGCTGAGAGGACCTACTTGGGGAGGCCATGAAATGGCCCCCCCAAGTGGGAGCAGGCTGAGCCTTGGTGGGGGGTGGGAGGAGGGGTGGGAGAAGGGCCCCTGAGGGCTGGGGGGCATTTTGCATGCAAAATGCCACCCCTGGCAAGACAAGCCTCCCCCAGCTGTCAGTGGTAGAGAAAAGAGCACCTACTTGGGGAGGCCATGAAATGCCCCCCCAAGTGGGAGCAGTCTGAGCCTTGGTGGGGGGTGGGAGGAAGGGTGGGAGAAGGGCCCCAGAGGGTTGGGGGGCATTTTGCATGCAAAATGCCACCCCTGGCAAGACAAGCCTCCCCCAGCTGTCAGTGGTAGAGATTAGAGCACCTACTTGGGGAGGCCATGAAATGGCCCCCCCAAGTGGGAGCAGGCTGAGCCTTGGTGGGGGGTGGGAGGAGTGGTGGGAGAAGGGCCCCTGAGGGCTGGGGGGCATTTTGCATGCAAAATGCCACCCCTGGCAAGACAAGCCTCCCCCAGCTGTCAGTGGTAGAGATGAGAGCAGAGCACCTACTTGGGGAGGCCATGAAATGGCCCCCCCAAGTGGGAGCAGGCTGAGCCTTGGTGGGGGGTGGGAGGAAGGGTGGGAGAAGGGCCCCAGAGGGTTGGGGGGCATTTTGCATGCAAAATGCCACCCCTGGCAAAGGAAGCCTGCTTCTTCATTTTTTCCCCATAGGAAATAATGAAGAAGATGAGCAGCAGCATGCTAACAATATGCTGCTCCTTCGCTTTCTTATGGGAGGATAGGGGACCTGCTTTGGGGGGCCATAACATGCCCCCCCAAAGTCCAATCGGTCTGAAACTTGGGGGGGTTTTAGAGAGGGGTTAGAGGAAGGTCCCCACCAATTTTGGGCTAATTCGGTGGGAAAATGCCTCCCCCAGACGTCCGGGAAGACGGAGGCATTTTCCCATTGAATAGCCGAAAGAAGCCGAAACGTTTCGGCTTTTTTTCTTTCGGCTAGCCGAAACGTTTCGGCTTTCTCTGAAACGTTTCGGCTAACCCAAAAGAATCCGAAACACTTTTGTTTCGGCTTTCTTTCGGCATTCAGAAAGCCGAAACGCACATCCCTACTCAGAAGTCATGTCATCGTGTAGGAGCAACATGTTAACATTAGCCCCAAATGGGCAAATGTAGGATGGGGCCCCTATATGATGATATCACTTGTGGCTTGTGCCGGAAGTAATGTCATGGAGTTAGCTGGGTGCCAATTGTGCCCCCCATCTCCCCCGTTTTCCTCTGCCGCTCAACTAAGGGCCAAACTACAAGTGACGCCTTACATAGGTTGGACACTTGTCAGCTTACCTCAAATTTTGATGGGAAATGTAGGCGTCCTGGTTTTACAGCTTGGTTCTCCATTACAGCTGCAAGACCAGGATGCCTACATTTCCCATCAAAACTTGTGAGAAGCTGACAAGTGTCCAACCTGTGTAAGGCGTCACTTGTAGTTTGGCCCTTAGTGACAGCAGGCAGCACGGGGGGGGGGCAGGAGCTGTCCCAATGAAGCAGGAAATCTGGTTTCCCCAGTTGCAGGCAATTTCCATGCAGGTTTTTTGGACACATTCAGTGCTGTTGGGAAGAAGGTAGGGTTTGGAGTGTGTGTACGTGTGGTTTACTTCCCTGTACCACTGTGGCACATTTCTGCACGTGGCCTTGCCCTCAATCTTTTCCAAAACTGAAGTATATCAGTGTGACAATTTTACAGCACCAATCCGGTGATAATCAGAAGTGAAATTCTATTTTATTATTCTATTGAGCTACAAATTAAGCTACTGATGCTACTGATACAAGTTTTTAGGTTTGTTTTGTTTTTAGGTTTGAAGCTTTTAAGTTTCTCCAAGATTGTTCCAGACTGTAGCATAGCGATGAAGTGGTTGGGTTGCTAATCAGTGCTCTGCTGGTTTGACTCCCACGACTGCCATGAGCTCAGCAGGTGGCTGTGGGTAAGCCAGTCCTCTCTGCCCAGCTCCCAGCTGTATTGCGGAGACAATAATACACTGACTTTGCGCGCTGCTCTGAGTGGGGCACTATTCTGTTTAGAAGAGCGGTATATAAGTTTTCACTGTTGTTATTATCCGTGGAGATGACCATCCCTTTCCCACTTTATTTCTGAAAAGTACTAGTTTTCCTATCATGGGACTGCATTGCTCAGTATATTCTGCTCTGCTGGAAATAGTTTCACTGGCAGTATGTCCAAGTTACTTCTAATATACTTTCTGATGTTCACGGCTGCAGAGAGATGTTGGAAAATGTGACTGGGAAAAGTTAAAAGATTAGGCCTCAAGAAGCAAATGGAACCCCGAATGCACAGAACCCCGAATACACAGAAACACAGAGCAGGGAGACCAAGGGTCATCTAGTCCAACCTCCTGCGCACCGCAGAATAGTCACAGTTATTTATTTATTTATTTATTTAATTACATTTTTAGACTGCCCTCCCCGTCAGATGGGCTCAGGGTGGTTTGACAACAAATTAAAAACAGTAAAAACATTACCTCCCTCCACTGCCCTAGTGACCCTTGCTCTATGCCCAGAGGAAGGCAAAAAACCTCCAGGACCCCTGGCCAATCTAGCCTGGAGGAAAATGCCTTCCTGACCCCTTCCTGAACATGACGTTCTCAGTTAGATGACTGGGTATTTCATGGGCTGACTTCACTCTCCCCCCCACCACTCTTTTGTGGATGATTGTTTCAGAATAAGTGTAGCATGTATACAATCTGTCTTTTGAAGGTCTTCAAAAAAGTATCCAGGTCCTGTGTTTCACCTACAAAGCACTGCATATTTCATATTGCTTCCTAGGCAGTTACTCCCCCTCCTTTGAACCCGTTCTGTATAGATCTGTGCAGGGCTTTTTTTCAGCCGGAATGTGGTGGAACGGAGTTCCGGCACCTCTTGAAAATGGTCACATGGCCAGTGGCCCCGCCCCCTGATCGCCAGACAGAGGAGAGTTTAGATTGCCCTCTGCGCATGGCATGGAGGGCGATCTAAACTCCCCTCTGTCTGGAGATCAGGGGGCGGGGCTACCAGCCATGTGACCATTTTCACTGCGGGCAATTTACATTTTTAAAAACTCCTCCCCTTGTTTCAGCTGACCCAAAGTGACGTCATTGTGTGGTCCTGGGAGCATGCGCGCACTTTGCACGTGCACATGTGGTACCCGGGGCGCCACCTCCCACCAGGAGTTGCCCCCTGTTCTGGCAGCCCACTGAGTTCCACCACCTCTTTTCCCAGAAAAAAACCCCTGGATCTGTGGCAGATTGACTTCTATGCAGACAAACCCATTCCCACCTCTCTGGACTACTGTGAAATTGGTGGGAATAACAGCCCATCTCCCAGACTGACCACTACAGGGAGAACTTGAAAGCATTTTATGTTTTGTTCTAAATTCTCTTTCAGAACACAAGGCAGCGTTCTCAAATATCTTGAAGAAAGGCTACCTAGAAATTAAGAACCATGATGGCTTTTGGCAGGCCTGTTATGCAGAGCTCTCTCCCTGCAAACTGTACCTGTATCACCTTGACAGAAGCGGCAACCAAACTCTTCCTACCATCTACCTGCTTGTGCATTTCCAAAGCATCAATGTGGAAACCAAGGTGGTTGACGCCGTTCTCTTCAACAACTCCCATCTCCAGCTCAAGGCGGAATCGCCGTGGGAAGCCTTGGACTGGGGACAGAAGCTTTGGGAAGCTGTGCGTTCTTCGGTGCCATCTTTCCTGAAGCCTCTGGGACAGGTGGAGAACGCGCAGAAGTTAGATAACGCTCAGTGTGGCCTCGCTCCGAATCCTGGCTCGTGGAAGGAACCTCCGGAATGTTTCCAAACGACTCCTTTGGCCCCAAACATGAAAGACTACCAAACTGTCCTCAAATCCGGGACTCTTTACAGACTGACGCTCCAGAATAACTGGAAAGCGTTCCATTTTGTGCTCAGCCAGTCTTTCTTCATGGCTTTCCAGCCTGGCGGGCTTGACGAAGACCCCATGTTCAGCTACAGCATTGACACGTGCCTCTCGGTCCAGGTGGATGTTCTAGACGATTGTGACTCTTGCTTTCAGGTGATCTTTCCTCAAGACGTGCTCCGCCTACGTGCGGAAACCCGCCCAAGAGCTCAGGAATGGATGGAGGCCTTGAAGTCTGGCGCCAATGCGGCTCGAAGCCTGGGTCCAAACCCGCAAGTGACGCTCCGAAACAAAGCCCAAGACCTCTCTAGTGGGAAAGAGCTGCGGAGCATCAAGCGCCATTCGGTGACCACCAGCTTTCTGAGCATCCTGACCACCTTGTCTTTGGAAAGAGGGCTGACGGCCCAGAGCTTCAAGTGTGCAGGTAAGCAAACACACAGAAGGTACGCAATGGCAGGGCATAAGAGCTCTCAGCTGACTTTCTCTTGATCTCAACCCCTTGTGGGACTTGTGCCTTTCTGTGTGGGACTTGTACGGACCTGTTCACGAATGCCTGTGCCAAGATTCATTTCAGGGCAGGGCAAGCGTGTAGTCTTGCGAACCATTCAGACTTGTATTCCAGTTTCTGTCCTGCTCAGCATCAGCTGACGTTCACTCAAGGGTATGGGCGACTGGGGAAAGTCCCTTCAGAGCATGTAGCAGGGGAAGCAGTGGCGTAAAGTCTCAGCCATGCAGAAGAGAGAGGAAGATTTATTCACCTCTTGCTGCCTGCGCGTGCATTCTTACCTTGGTCTTCCACCGAGGAACTTCGGGTTCTGCTTACCATTCTCCCCTTTCCCCGTTTTCTCCACACAAGAACCCTGAGCGTGGTAGGGCCCAAGGTCACCCGGTGAACTTCCATAGCCAAATGCCTGCGTTTCACCCATCCTAGTCTAGCTG
This sequence comes from Eublepharis macularius, assembly GCF_028583425.1. Lineage (NCBI taxonomy): Eukaryota > Metazoa > Chordata > Lepidosauria > Squamata > Eublepharidae > Eublepharis > Eublepharis macularius. The sequence continues at coordinate 212,298,726 of NC_072791.1, read as the reverse complement.
CCGCACCAGCTGCTGTAGTGGTTCTGCAGAGCATAGTAGGCTGGAGCCAGCCGCGGTTTACCCAGAGTGCAAGGATGAGGGGCGTGCTGGGCAAGCGAGAAGGCAGCACTTGATGAGTCCCTTTTATTGGAAAGGTAAGCTTTAAAACCTGTTTGCCTGTAGCTCTAATTACAGGGTTTGCCTGTGAGAAAAGCACCAACCTTCTGAGTCGGGCATCGATCTTGGCAGACAGTTTCCAGAGCTTGCAGATCTCCCCTTAACAAGGCATTTGCACTTCTTCAGGCAGCCAGCAAAATAACACACAGACGAACTTTCCCCGTTGCTAACACCTTATGTCTTGAAATACCTTTGTTGTTTCATTCATCCTGGCTAATGCTTCTCACTTTGTTTCAGATTTCTGTAATCCAAGTCCTATTGCATTGCTTAGTAGGTGCTTCATCCTATGGATTGCATTGATTTACACTGTGTAATCTGCCTTGAGTCTCAGTGAGAAAGGCAGACTATAAAATATAAAATAAAATATAGGGAGTTTCCCAGAGCAGCAGTGGCTGGAGCAAATGACGGTGGCAGTAGAAATGGAACAGAAAGTGCTGTCCGCGCATAGAGTCCACTTAATCTCATATTGGCAGGCAGAGCCCATTGCAAGCCATAATGTTTCTGTTTTTTTAAGATGTGGCTATTGAGAGAGGCCTGATCCTGGGGAGAAACTGGGAAGGAAGCTTGTGCCCTGTTTGCTACGCCCAGGGTTGTAGCCATGATTTCTTCCAGCAGGGGGCAGTGTCAGTAAATTATTTTGGATTTTAAGGATAACCTATTTATGTCCAAGACGAGTAGCCGTGTTATGTCCAGTTAAGCCCAGTTCAGGCAGAAAGATTCCCCCCCCTTTTCTTTTGCCGCTACTCATTCCCTATACACCCTAAACAGAGAAATGTAGTGGAAACTAAGTGTACCCAATTCAGCCATCAACATAACAGGCAAACAAGTCATGCCGTTCTGTTAGCAAAAATCAGCCGGGCACATCTTCACGGAGCCCTAGTGGCAAGTCCATCTTATCTTATTTATTTACATTATTTATAGTCTGCCCTTTTCACCAAGACTCAAGGCAGGCGTGATGCCCTCCTGGCCAGGGGAGCCACCCCCCAGGGATGTGCCCTGGTGTATCCACGTTGTCGAAGCCACACTCCAGAGATGCCGAGGTTGCCCTTTTTATTGATTTGCTCAGTTCTGATCACTTTCCAAGGTTTACTGTCACCATGCAGCTGGGCTGGTTTGTCCTGTAGTACCTCCACCTGCTTTCCCCCAGGTTCTCAGGCCTGCTTCCCTGCTGAAGCCCTTTTCCTGGTCCCGGTAGCTCCTCACTCTGGCCACCTCCTCTTCTGGCAGGGTTGCCACCACCCGTAGCTAGGCCATCTCCCCAGGCCTGGCCCAGTGGTGGTTGTGGCCTCTCGTCCAGTACTGCCACTTTTCTGGTCCAGGGGGGTCCTGGGCCTCTGCCCACTGTGGAGAGCTCAGGCCAGCTGTGTGCTCTCCTTCCCAGTTCCTAGCTAGTCCCAGCCAGGCACTTCCGTGCTTACCTCCTTCGTCTGGGCTCTTTTATCCTCCTCCTCCTGGATCTGCCCAGATCCTGCTGCTCTGGGCCCGCATCTGAGTAGGCCTTTTCTCCCAAGGAGGCCTTTGCCTTTGCATAGGCGTTTTCTCCCTCGGAAACGGGCCCTGGTTGCGCTGCCTCCTGACTGCTCCTGCCCTGCTCTTACCGAGCCTCCAGGGCTCCTCTTTCTGCCCTGGACCAGGGCTCCTAGCATGCTTGGAGCAGTGCCCATGTTCCTCCCCTTCTCCCCTGGGGCTCAGGTGCCCAGGAGCATGGCAGCAGGTTACACAGGGTAAATCAATGCAATCAGTAGGCTCTGATATGCAGTGTAAAAGGACTAGGAGTGCAGAAACCTCGATCTCCTCCCTCGTCGTCTTCTGCCTCCAGCCTCTTAAGATCTTCTCCTGTTAAAGGAAAACTTCAGAATGCTTGGTGGGGTGGGGGGTGCGGGAGCTGGTGAAGGGGCGGTCTTGTTTCAGCTTGGATGGAAGAGAAGGAGGCTTGCTCTGCTTTCCTTATCTCGGTAATGGGCTCATTGCAAACAGGCTGCTGGGTCTGGATGCAGAGGAGTTAGCCGTGTTAGTCTGTGGTAGCAAAATCAAAAAGAGTCCAGTAGCACCTTTAAGACTAACCAACTTTATTGTAGCATAAGCTTTCGAGAATCAAGTTCTCTTCGTCAGATGCCTGATACAGAGACTGGTCAAATATAGAAGAGGAGGGGGGGGGAGGGGAGGAGAGAGAAGATGCAATTAGGGGGGGAGAGGGAGGATGCTTTTGGTTTTTGTTTTGTTCTGGTTGCATCTTCTCTCTCTTCCCCTCCTCCCCCCTCCTCTTCTATATTTGACCAGTTTCTGTACCATGCATCTGACGAAGAGAACTGTGAGAACTGTGGCATCACGCTAGCTGAGGTCCCTCCCCTTCCCCGGCTCTGCTCACAGATCTTCAGGAATTCCCCCAACCCGGAGCTGGCAACTCTGCTGTGTTTGGAGAAACGAAGGGTGCATAAATAACCCCAGGACGACAGAACAGCTTTTAGTGCCAAACAGGTCTTGAACCCGGTATTTCCACGACAAACCTCTTGCCCTCCAACCAGCCTTTACTTATTGCATAGCCTAAAATCACTCCCAACTCTGCAAATACAAGGACTGCCATATTTGCTGTCCTTCTGATCTCAGCTGGCAAGAGCCCTGTACGTCCCAGTTGGTGCTGGGGGCCCTTCAAAACTACTGCTGGATTTTATATTTTCACAAAAAGTAATAGGCTGTCTTTTTTCCAGTAGCCTTGGGTGTAGCTGGAAATTGGGGTGGGGGGGGGATTTGCATCCACCACTGATGCAACACCTCTGCTACATTTTAAGACTTTTCTTCTTTGTTTATTTAACTATTACCCTGACCCTCCCCCCACATACATATTGGGGAATCAGGCCCCCAGTCCTATCTTCAAGGGGTATATCCTGGCCTAGTGCTGGCTGCTGGCAGGAGGGAAAACCCAGAAGTGCTGTAAGACGCACCAGAAACTCCGGCAATACCATCGTTTCTGGCAATTTCTAGAGCCACCCTATGTCACTTCCAGGTTTTCTTTGGGAGTCACATGACAACCTGGCTGATGTTGCTGGATTTTTTTAATATCCTGCCACTGCTTGAGAAGAGTAGCAGGCAGTTAAGGCTGCCAGCCTGAGCTGGCACAGCTCTCGCAGGGGCACAGAATGAGGTTGCTTGAGAAACTCCTGGAGATTTGCAGGATTTGAGTCTAGTTAGGGCTTCCTTTTTGGGAAAAGAGGTGGTGGAACTCTCAAGAGGGAAATGAGGGAGAAACACATGCACCCCCCTTACAAAACAGCCATTTTCTCCAGGGGAACTGATCTCTATCTGGAGATCGGGGGGCGGGGCCACTGGACACGAGAGGTGCCGGAACTCCGTTCCACTGCGTTCCCGCTGAAAAAAAGCCCTGAGTCTAGTGGCACCTCAGAGACCAGCAAGATTTCCAGGATAGAAGCCTTCAAGAGTTAGAGCTCAGAGGTATCTGATGAAGGGAGCTTTGACTCTCGAAAGCTTATATTCTGGAAAACGAGTTGGCCTCTGAAGTGTCATTGGACTCAAATGCTGCTATTCTGCTGCAGACCAACATGGCTGCCTACCTGGCAACTATCCTGAAGATTTGGGGGTGGAGCCTGGAGAGGGTGGGGTTTGAGCAGAGGTGGGAGCTCAACAGAGATGTGGTGCCATAGAGACCACCCTCCAAAGCTGCCATTTTCTCCAGGGAACTGACATCTGTGGTCTGGAGACCAGGTATAATTCTGGAAAAAACTCCAGGATGTACCTGGGGGTTGATTGCCTTTCCACAAAGAGCTGAGGGTTGATTCCCACCCCCACCCCCCCGGGTTCTGGTGCACATGTCCCAAGGCTGAAAGTACACATGTTGCCTGCCTCGTTCAGACAAAATGGCAACCACATGTATCAAGAGAATTGCATGTAGTGCATTCTCCCCATACATACAGCCTTGGAAAAGAAGTTATGCGCTGGTACGGTCTGCTGTCTTACCAGCCTGCCCCGATTTTTCCCCTCTTCTCACTACTCCCCGGCCCCTCTTTTGTTCTACTGAAGAAGAGTTCTAGCAGACTCACTTTGTTGTCATGTATTAGTTGAACCGTACTGTTGCACTCCACGACCACTGCTCATGGACCAAGGCCCCTGCCTCCAAGTTTTGGCCGGGCCCAGCTTTGTATCCCCAGCACCATGTTGGCTTTCTGTGCTGGTCGTTTCTAGTGGTAAATTTGACCAAAGAGGAGTCTTGCGCAAGCGCCTTAGGGTCCGAGTGGGAATCAAAGAGGAGCTGTTGATTTGCTCCTACGGGAGCTCTGCCGTAATTCTTATCCTCCCACGTGCCTAGGAAGTGCTGGAGCATTTTCAATAGGCTCTTGATGCTTTTCCAGTGTTCACCTAAGAGGGGACTGTACACTTCCTAGATCGCGCTGATATTTCTTCCCACGAGAGAGTGTGTGTGGGGATAGCTTATGTGATTTACATGTTAGCAGACCTCCTCGGTCCTCTCGCAGGTATCTTGCACAAACAGGCGCATCTTTTGCTGATGCAAGAGTAGAAGTGGAACTGATGAGTGGGATCCGCGCCCCCTGTCTCCCTCTGGCCAGTAGGGAAGGGGCAAGGAAGCATTTCTGAGGTTCCCGAAGGGAAGAGCAGAATCTGGAGCTAGTTAAATCCCGACAGTAGTCCTTGTAAGTAAGAATGGCTCCAAACTGACTTCCTGGTCACATTAAAGCTCAGGAGCAGCAAGTCCCCACTGTGTGGTTGTGGGTCAAAAGTAGTTGCCGGGCTTCTGCGTTGTATCTTTTCTCCCCAGGTTTAAAAGCTGGCTGCTGATTTAACTTCACGGGGGTGGCTGTTTAACCTAGCCGGCCTGCTGGTGGTGGTTGGGCCTGGTAGGCCTCAGGTCTGCCTCTTCCCGCTCTCTGCCCACAGGGCACCCACCCGCACCCCCACAGCTGCAAAAAAGAGGGGCGAGCTTTGTGGAGGTAAGGAGGGGGGGAGGAGGAGGAGGAGGAGGAGAAAAGTTTTGCTGCAAATTCTTCAGCCCTTTAGTGCAAATTCCTGTAATTACCGTCATTGTGTCCCATCTGAATGGCCCATAAGGCAGCAGAAGCCTTTCCTAATTGAGACCTTACAGGAGGTACAAATCCCTCCTTTGTTCGGCCTGACAAATTAGTGCCAGAAAGTGGCAGGGTCCGAGTGGGAATCAAAGAGGAGCTGCACAAAGATGAGACTTAAGGCTACAGTAATAACCGCTCTTGTCCTGCCGGGGAAGGGGAGGGGGGGGGAAGGCAGTGTTCAATGGGGGGAAATGAAGGTTTTGTTTTGCTATGCATTCCCTTGACATGACGGTCCCTTAGGGCTGCTTTATTTATTTAGGAAAAGTGATTAAATAGTAATACAACAGCCTGCTATTGTCTCTCCCGCTGCCCCCCACCCTCCAGACCCCCCTTGGCTAATTGATTGACAATGAGACCTCTGAGAGAGGAGTTTGCTGGAAGGAATTGATGGGGAGAAGGGGTGTGTGTGTGTGTGTGTGTGTGTGTGTGTGTGTTTCTCTTGTTTTTTGTTCTTTCCCCTTTTCTTTCTTTGTCTCCGTTTGGGGAGGGGGGAGGGTTTGTGGGATTTTGGTCTTGCTTGAATTGCACTCTACATTTTCTCTCACTTTTTAAAAGATTTTTTTTTAAAAAGCTCCCAGACAAACAGCTGACGCTCAGAAGGGGGTAAAGAAGGACGTCTCTTTCGAGGAGTTTATCTTGGGCACCAGCGAGCATTTTCCAACCGCCCGTGAAAGCCAGGGCAGCCATGTCAGGCTGAGTGATAGGAGAAGAGAGGAAGGGGAATGCTGGTTATGGGCAGGGAATCAGAAAGGCCACTTTGAAAAAAGGAGCACAAGTCTTTTTTGGCCAGGGATCGAAGAACTTGAAGAGCCCCGGGGGATCAGACCAGCTGGTCCAGCGTCACACAGGGGCCAACCAGTAGCCACGGAGGGCCAGCAACCAGGGCGTAGAGGCCGAGGCCTTCCTTTGAAGTCGCCTCCTCGCTCTGGTATGCTGAGGGTTGCTGCCTCTGAATGTGGATGTCCCCTTCAGTCACCACGGCGAGTAGCCACTGATAGACCTGGCCTCCATGAATCCATCTCGCCCTCTTTTAAAACCATCTCTGCTCATAGCCATCGCCACGTCCCCTGGCAGCGAATCCCACAATTTAATTATCTTCTGCAGAAGTTCCTTTCGTCTGCCCCGTAGCATGGCTTCATTTACCTCTTTCTGCTATAACAAATGCCTTTTTTTTTTACTTCTGTGAATACATGTCATCGCTCAGAGGGATAGCCATTTTTCTCTGTTGCGGTCATGAGTCAGAGCTCACGTCATCAGGTGTACGAAATGTACATCCGTAGCTACGGCTGTACATTTTATGTATCTGATGAAGTGAGCTCTGACTCATAAAAGTGCACACTGGAATAAATTTTATTAGTCTTCAAGGTAGTTGCCTGGTATCCTCATCACATCCGATCCAGATGGGTTAGGACAGGGGTTCCCAACATGGTGAGGTTCCCAACAGTGGGTGGGGCCAGGTGATGCTTTTTCCCAGCAGGTCTACTGATTGGCCACTGGAGATCTGGCTGGTTGTGCAGCTTAAAAGGCATCCTGTTAAACAAAGCTTCTGCCTGAAATGTTGAAAGATTACTAGTAGAATTCTGCATAACCTAGCTCCCTGACATTTTGTGGTCGGCTCCATCTCCTGTAGCAGCCATTTGTTGCTGTGCTCACAGTCCTGTGTCAGAACTTCAAAAATGCCTGCAGACTCAAAAAGGTTGGAGACCCCTGGTTTAGGATCTTAGGATATGGCCCTGAGCAATTTAAAGTTATTTCGGTAGTAGGGTTACTTTTGGTATAACGAGAGAGCCTGTGGCATATTTGCTTGCTGTCCTTCCATCCATGGATTTATTTAACCACAAGCCTTTTTTTAATGAATTCAGCTATACTATTGAAGGATACTTTCTATGGCAAGGAATTCTGTAAACAAGCTCCAAAAACATATTCCTTTTACATATGCTCTAAAGGGAATTATAAGTAAAAATTGTTCTGGCTTTAGAGGTGTTGGGGACCCGTGTGAAACTTTATGGAGGAGCTACAGTAATGTTAGTGGCAGGACTGGTGTTAAGACATGCAGCAGTATGGTCCAAAGAATGTTTACTCAGAAGTAAGTGCCAAAGACGTCCAGCGGGACTTACTTCTTCGAGTTTGCTTAAAACGGCAACCTCAGCACTGCAGGAGGAAACGAACGTCTCATTGTATGTTTCGCTGGGTAAACATATAACGGAAGCCTTCGCCCACTGGTTTAGTCTCTCGTGAGTTCATACTATGGAACTCATCACTATATGACTTGTATGCTATTTTTATGTTGGTTACTTAAACGTTTTTGGATTTAAATGCAAAATGCTTCGTTCACACCCTGCGAAAAGCTTCCTGTTCCCCCGTCACATATTGCAGTAATCAGCAGGAAAGAAAGCGACCCTTAGAGAGAAACGAAAACCTCTTAAACAGAACGAACCCGGCAAGCCAAGTTCCCCTTCGGGAGAATCCACTTGGAAGCGAAGCCTTCGCTTACGTGGTTCTTTGGAGAAAATGGCTTCAGAGAGACAATGCATGACTTATGCTAAGCTAGTTGTCACCTGCAACGGGTGGCGAGTGTCAGGTTCGCTGGCTGCCCGCTGCAGTTGTTAGCTAGCTTAGCATAACAATGGTCTCTGTATTTTTCCTGATTAGATTCGAGTTTTGTCCTTACTTTTCACCTCGTAGTTCCTGCCTTTCTCATGTCTCCTCGGCCCTGCTGTCTTGCTTTACTTTCATAAAGTAAAGTGTGCCATGGAATCACAACCAGCTACTGCAGTTTCCCCCCTCGTGGGGTTTTTAAGGCAAGGCATGAGAAGAGGTGGTTTGCCATTGCCTGCCTCTGCATAGCAGCCCCAGTCTTCCATGGTGGTCTCTAGGGTTGCTAGCCTCCAGGTAGTGGCTGGAGATCTCCTGGAATTACAACCAGTCTCCTGGAGAAAATGGCTACTTGGGGGGGGGGGTGGACTCTATGGAATTATGCCATGCCAAGGTCCTTTCCCTCCGCAAACCTCACTTTCTTCAGGTTTCACGCCCCAGATCTCCAGGAATTTCCCAACTTGGAGCTGGCAACCCTAGTGGTCTCCCATCTGACTACTGACTGTCTTCTTAGTTTCTGAGGTATGACAAAATTGGGCTAATTTCACCTGTTAGGGCTGCTGGGTTTACTTGCATGTCTCTATGGGAAAAAGTCTGCATAGCGAGGATCGATTCATTGCATCTAAGGAAGCGGACCCTTGTCGAAGAAAGCTTTTGCAGGAACAAAATGTTGTCAGTCTTTAAGGCGCCACCTGTTTGTTTTTGCCGCAGTAGACTACTGTGACTACCCCATGGAATGATTGCCCAGTTCGAGTATGTATGAGAGGAGGGAAAAGATCTCTCCGTGCCTTAATGCTCTGTTAGAAAGAACCCTTCCTCTGCAGCTCAAGCACGTGAAAATTGTCCTTGCTCTCATTGGCTTGAACTCAGGCCAGAATTTCTGTGGGCACAAGGATTTCTGCCCACAGAGTATAATCCCCCCTTCCCGCCCCTGTGGCAACCTGGAATGCCCCCCAAAAAGTTCAGGGGAATGCAGAAGGCGGGGGAATGCAGAAAAATCGTGCTCTGTGGGCGGAAGACCTTGTGCCTGCAGAAATGCTAGTCTGGATCTGAGCCATTCTCATCTTCCGAACAGCGTTACTCCTGCATCCCTACCCCAGGCACATCCGGCAAGTGAGGAAACCCCTTTGGAAAGTGTTCCTCCTCACCTTGTGTCACCTTCTGTCATTATCAACAACCTTGCAGGTGTGAGTATGTGTGCGTGGGCAAGGTTGTGTGCAGGTTTTGCAAACCCGATGTTGTAAAAGGCCGGCAATAAAAAGCTAACTGGTTTCAAAGGTGAGGGTTTCCGCTGTAGTCCACTCACCTTTGCAAGATAACCAGGTGTAGTATTTTGTGCACAGATTTTTATTAGCTTGGATTTCAGAGTTTGCAAACATACCTTTGGGTAGGCTTTGATTTGTTTTCCTTGTTAAATGCAATGCAAATTGGGCAGCAGTAAGAATGGCAGCAAGAGATTGCCTGGCCATGGTTGCAGTTTACAAGGCAAAGCCTCTCGGGAGACTTTAATGCAGCAACGCACATGCCGTGCTCTATCCTTTCCCTTAGAAGTTAATTGTGCATACATATATCGGATCCTGTTATACAGAAATTATTCTGAAGATGCTTCCTTATATCTGTGGCTGCTTCTGCACACGTTGGATAATGCACTTTCAATGCTCTTTAGTGATCATTTAGAACTGGGAGTGATTCCGCACACGTTGGATAGAGCACTTCTAATCCTCTTTATAGATCATTTGGAACGGAGTTTTTTGTGTGCGGAACAAAAAATCCACCTCAAACGATTGATAAAGTGCATTGAAAGTGCATTATCCAACGTCTGCGGAATCAGCCAGGGTTTTCGTGTGTGAAACAAAAAATCCACTTCCAAAGGATTACTAAAGTGCATTGAAAGTGCATTATTCGATGTGTGTAGAAATGCCCTGTATCTGCTCAGCGCTACTCAAACATCATGTTCCTCAGGGACAAACTGCGCTGCTGTGTTTTCATTTCCCACTCCTGTGTCTGTATGATCAGATACGTGTTGTGTGATTTCTGTGCTGAAAACCTAATTCTCAGGTGTGGAGGGAGGGAGATTTGAATCGGGACTGCAGCACATCGGGAGAAAGTTGTAGACCTTCCCCACCGCGTTGCTTTCCTGGCCTTCGAAGGGTCCCAGGGTGTTTCTGCTGCTCTGAATCAGCCCCCTTCCATACCTGGGAATTAAGTTCCCAGCACAGATCTTGCAGGACGGGAGGAAAATGTAGCTAGGCCCTTGGAGCTCAGGGGCAGAGCCATGTGGCTTGTCCTCCACTGCTTTCTACCACTTTCCTGAGGAGCTGCTTCTTTTCTGATGCATCAGAATTTGGTGTGCCTGGGAAGAGAGGAGGCGAGAGGAAGCTCCATTCGCTGCCCTGCCCGGCCCGGCCTTTGCATCAGATGCCTCTTCCCAGAAGTGCTGTGGCAGGAACCGTTTATCCTTAACATGGCAGGTGTGACACTGAATGCTGGAGGTGAGAAGTTCGTCAGACATGACTTCCTCAGCTCAGAGCTGCCTGACGGGGTGAGGGTCAAGGGAGGAGGAAGCGCTGGGGTCCTCGACTTCTTGAATCAGCTATTCAACACGTTGCAGATTGGTATCCAGATACATGCTGGTGTTGCCCATTTTGCAAGCATGGGAATGCCAGAGGGTGCCACAGCCAGCCGAGAAAAGGCATTCCTTCCTCTCAGGAGGGAATCCTGCTTATAGCCTGGTGCTGGCTGTCTTGTCCTGGGTAAGCGCTTAAAAGACAGTTCACTGAAGAAAGCCCTTCTGGCCCATGAAAAAGGGACCCTCTCTGAATCAAACTACTTTAAATCAAATAACTAGGTGTTGTACAAAAAGTATAATCGGCGACATGTTGGAACCTTTGTTGTTTATACCTGATAACCAGGATTTTTTTTAAAAAAAATATTTTGGTAGACAGCTGGAATTCTATTTTTCTGAATATCTTTTTAGAATGTGTTTTTAATTTATTGTCTCTAAACATGACTCTCTCGGTTTAGAATTGCATAAGACTGGGTGATGGTCATGAACGATGTTCTAAAGAGATCTTTGTAAGATCTGTTGAATGGTTGAGCTTGGAAACAGTAAAGGACTTTTGTTTCCCTTTTGTTTTGGCCCTGGTGCTTGGAGAGACGCCTTTGGCAGAGGCAGATTATGCATTTTGAACTACCTGTGATTATTCTCCTGAAGTGTGCACACAAACACGACTGTATTAAAGGGGGAAGGATAACCCCAAGGAGAGCTCTTAAAATGACTGCTTCTTTGCAGTTTAATGTTGCATGCCTTGCCTTTGCCTTGGGAGAACTGTGTGTGTGTGTGTGTGTGCGTGTGTGTGTGTGCGTGTGTGTGTGTTCAAGAGTGGGTGTGGCAAAAGGAGCCCCCCTACCACTTAAGGTGCTTACCAGCAGCTCAACAAAGTAGGGGCAGGAGGAGGCCTTCATGGTGGAATGCTTATTGGGTGCTGAGCCACAGGCAAGAAAGGGGCCATCAGGAGCTGCAACGTGGCCTGGTGCGGCATGCCTAGGGTGGCCCTGGTTGGCTTGCACTGTCTGTGGGATCGAACACTGGGCAGGGCCAAGGGGAGCTGGGGGCTCGTGAGGGGACACTAGCACATATCGGGACACAACCTAAAAGGGCAGGTGAGGAAGCAACTGGGGCTGGACTGAGGGGGGGAGGAGAGGAGAGAGGAACACAGGAGCTGCCTTTCCAGCAGGCTGTGGCTGCTTTGTCTCTTCCACCCCTGAATAAAAGTGCAGACTTGATAGGCAGCCGGGCTCTGTCCCCTTATTGTACCAGCACTCAAAGAGACCCTGCTGCAGGCATGGCCCTTCTGTCTCTCCGTCACCCGCTAGCCTGCCCTGCCACCCCTCAGTTGCCCAATGGTCCCAGTCACCGTTAGCCCTTGACCTTGTGCGTGAACCTTATCCTGCCCCTTTCTGCTCTGCCTGACACTCCCAACTTCTTCGCTTACTGCTACTGGACCCTCCAGTGCAATCCCTGCACTGGTATCTCATAATCATTATTATTTTTCATTAGTCATTACTTTTTTATTACTCTTATGTGTCATGACACCTTCCTGCCCGCCTGCCTTCCGAACTGCCAATGGCAAGTTAGAAACTCTGGGTTGGATCCTAAGTAACACCAGCACATTGAAGCCTGTGGAGGGGGCCTTCCCTGCCTTCACCTCCCCCCCCCCAAATCCTGCTCCACAAAGTCGAGGATTTTGTGGTGTGAAGGTCAAAGTCGGGGTCTTCAGGAGGAGGAGGAAAGCGATCTCTCTCCTTTCTTCCGGCAACAAAAATGCCATTCTGTAAACGGCACCTTAGTATCCATCCCTATATTACAGGTAACTCTCTGGTTCAAGATCTCTTTGTCAAAACCCTGTATCCTCAGTCTGTTTGGGGTTCAGCCCAGATATTGGTACCTAAATGAATGTTTAACTCACGTAGAAGGTCCTGGGTTTAATCCCAGCCATTGTCAGCAAAAAGGATCAGTTAGTAAGTCAAGCGTGAAAGGCCTCTGCTGTGGAGACCTGGGAGAGCCACTGCAAGTGAGAACAGACAGTAGTGGTGGAAAGTGCCTCCACATTACATCCAACTTATGCCAACACTGTCAGGTTTTGAAGGCAAGAGATTTTATTTTATTTCAAATTTCTATTCCGCCCTCCCTGCAGGTGGGCTCAGGGCGGATAACAACCTATTAAAACACACTAAACATTTCATCTACATTAAAACTTTAAAACAGCAGCATATTTCTGTTAATACACATTTTAAAACAGGATGGTGGACAGCCTTCACAGGGAGGGTTAGAATTTTATACACCGCTTTTTTCAGGCCGGCGGAGGCCCAGCCTGAGCCATGTTCCTGGCGGAACAATTCTCTCTTGTGGAAGGATAATAGGTCCTGCTGGGCCTTGATCTCAGCAGACAAGAGCGTTCCACCAGGTGGCCCTGGCTCTCGTCGAGGCTAGGTGGGCCTCCTTGGGGCCAGGGACCACCAACAGCTGTTTGTCCCCTGATCGGAGTGTCCTCTGGGGAATATATGGGGAGAGATGGTCCGCACAGGGCCTTATCGGTCAATACCAGAACCTTGAATCTGATCCGGTACTCCACTGTCAACCAATGCAGCTCACGTAATATCAGTGTTATAGGCGCCTTATTTGGCACTCTTGTAATAACACGCGCTGTTGCCTTTTGTACCAGATGTAATCTCGAGGTCAGGCTCAAGGGCTGCCCCGCACAGAGCAAGTTACAGTAATCTAGCCTAGAGATGACCGTTGCCTGGATCACTGTAGTTAAGCCATGGGTTGGTAGGTAAGGGACAAGTTGCCTGGTCTGCCGCAGATGGGAAAAAGAGGATCTGACAACAGAACAATAGAAGTAGTTTGCCACTGCCTGCCTAGACTTTCTTGGGGGTGTTCTGTCCGAGTACTCACCATGGCCGACCCACAATAGGAAGAGATTGGGCTAGCCTGGGCCATTCAGGTTGGGGCAAGACTAGACGGTGCTGACTTTGAAAGATAAACAGGTCGACTCAGGACAAGGCAAGCTTCATGTGCCCAAGTTGGACTGTCTGAGCAGAGAGACGCTTGCTTACTCAGTGCAGGCAGGTTTCAGAGTGTCACTTACATCCCTAAAATTGGTGATGAGGAGAGAATATTTTCCATTAAATATAATGGTGTTAAAAAAAAAAATCGCCCAGGAGACAGTTGCACTCGAAGCGTTTGAATCCAGGCCGTGTGTTCTGCAAAAGCTCTCAGCCTTGTGCAGAAGCTCTGCCCCCATGTCTCTTTCGGTCGGGTCCTTCTTTATTTTTTTGCAAATAGCTTAATTGACGTCTGCTTCTGAATCACATTTATCACTGCGCATCACTTTGAACCTCGTCACATCAAAGGAATCAACTGCTTTCATAACTTGATATGAAGGGGGGGTCATAGAAATAAATGCCCTTGTAGTATAAAACCTGGAAAGGGAAGAAAGCACAAAATGTGTACGGTTTTATAGTTCAACGTGTTGGGTGGTGGGGGTGAGAGAGAGAGAGAGAAGTGGCCGCAGCAAATGGGAAACCGTTTTCTTGGTTTGGCATTGTTCTTCTGAATTAAAATTTTCTTTATTTAAACTATAAACTACACACCACAACACAATAAACAACAAACATAGAGAACAAGAAAAAACACACAATTCTAAACATAACACACTAACAATACATATATCTATAAAATTAAGAGGAAAAGAGAGAAAAAAACCCTAAATTACACTACAAGTTGCATTCCGATTTTCTCCGCGACAAGTATATATCATTTCTAGAGTCCTACTTATTCTAAGTTAGTCACAAAACCCCTCTTTTTTTCTATTGTTCCTGTTTCTTAATCCATAAATCCAGATGTCATCAAATCCTTGTTAACTATTTCATGCAAAAAGTCTATTAACGGTTTCCATTCAGTCAAGAAGTTAACTAATGTCCTTTCTCTAATTAATGCAGTAAGTTTTGCCATTAACGCAAACTCCAAAACTTTCGTCAACCATTCCTCCACTGTAGGCAATGTTGTAGTTTTCCACTTTTGTGCATAAAATACTCTTGCTGCTGTAATAAAGTATAAGAACAGAAGAAACTTTTTTCCAACTGGCTGCCCATTATTCCTAACACAAAAGTCTCTGGTTTCAGCTGAAGTTTAATTTTCAAAATCTTCTGAATTGGTGATTGTATCTGCAACCAAAAACTCTTTGCTTTCTTACATGTCCACCACATATCAAAAATGTCCCTTTGTGTTTAGCGCATTTCCAACATACATTTGACGCCCCCTTATACATTCTATCCAATTTTTCAGGAGTCATATACCAATGATACATCATTTTGTAAAAATTTTCTTTAATACAGGAGCTTAATGTAAATTTCAGCCCTTGCGTCATTCTTCTAAAGTTTGTCGTTTGTAAATCACTGAGCTACCCAGGCTGTTTCCACACGTCTTACCTGCCTGCAGAACAGTGTGCGAAAGACCCAGAAGTCTTCTCGCGCAAAATCGTGCCAGGAAGACACTGTTATCCGGAAGTTTTGCACAATGTTCCGCAGGCAGGTAAGACGTGTGGAAACGGCCCCAGCCTCTTGTGCACAGTATACTTTGCGACCCAGGTCAAAAATGTGTTGTCAAGGAAATGGAGGGCAAGTTACAACTCAAGTGATAAACAGATGGTTATGCTGCACGAGAACAGGTTTAGCAGACTTTGCTTGCCTGAAAGGGGTCATGTAGTAAAGAGGAAGAAGAGGGCCTTCAAGTAATGCAGAATGCTGAATACAACATGATATAGAATTTGAGTTTTAAAAGCACTGGTTTCTAGTCCTCATGGTTTCTAGTTGTCTCGCTTTGAAAACATGTATGCCATTGCTGTGAGAAGGTCCCTGTTTTACAGTGAATGTGCTCTCCAGTCGAGTTCTCACCTTTGCATACTAATCATCTGCAGCCATATTGCCAGTCGCCCCCATTCCCCAAAGAGAGATCTGTGAAAACTCAAATAATCTGGTTTGGAAAAAAGCAGATCTAATGCTTTCTTGGCTGAAAGGGGTACCATGAGTATTTTCAGCCTCACTACATACTTACCGAGTCAGATCAGGGTTCTCAGGTATGCATGTTCTGCAGCTGAAATTGTGCACATTTCCGTTTTCGGACAAAATGGTGATCACTCATATTGGGTTGATTGTGTGTAGCATGCACTCTTGATACGCACAGTTGTTGGGCTTGCAATACATGTGACCATAACAACTGAAACAGTCTAGAATTTATGCATAAAAACTAAAGGAACAGGTCACTGATTTGTATATTTGATTACCACAATTTGAATTTCTTGAAGCTGTATTTAATCTCCATGATGCTTGCTTTGGACCTTTTCTTAGCAGAGTGTATGACCTCTGGTGGTTGGTGCATACCGAACACAACTAGAACAGAAATAACTTCTTATTGGTAGACATTTACTAGCTTTCTGCTAAGAACATCCTTCTCCAACCCTCCAGTTTGCTAAAAGTCTGATGCCAGATTTGATTTCTAAAACAAATGGAGCAAGCTCCCTAAACAAATGCAGTGTTCTAACACTAGAGATGGTCATACACGTTGTGTAGTGGGGATTGAGGGAGTGAGAGAGAGAGTGGTTATTACCAAAGGGGAATAACAATAACAATAATAACAGCACTTATATACCAATCTTCTAGACAGATTAATGCCCCATTCAGAGCAAAGTCAGTGTTTTTATCATCCCTGGGACTAAGAGGAGTGGCTTGCCCAAGGCCACCTACTTCAGTGGTAGTAGTGGAATTTGAACTAGCAGAGCGCTGATTCACAACCCAACCACTTAACCACTGTGCAGGAGCACTCAGGAGGAGAAGAGGGAAGCTTATGAATTTCTGGGTGCTTTTTCTACATGTGAATCTATTTATGGAGAAACCTCCCTCAGTGTCACTCCATAGGGCCAAACTACACAGTACAGTCCTAAGTTCCACCACCTCTTTTCTCAGAAAAAAAGCCCTGTGTAGTACCGAAAATGCATCTTAATGTGGTCTTAGGGAATCTTATGTCTGAGATTTAAGATGTAAGAATCCAGCCTTTTTTTAAAACAATAATCTTGTCTTTCCCCCTCATTGGCAGGCTGTCAGCGTTCCATAGGCCTATCCAACGGCAAAGCAAAGGTGTGCAGCTACAGTGGCTGGTATTACTGCTGCACTTGCCACGTGGACGACACCTTTCTCATTCCTGCGCGGCTGGTTCATAACTGGGACACTTCAAAATACAAGGTAAGAAGTCAGTTTGGCAACAGTACTATCAGGAGTGTCCTCTCCATGACCTTAATAATGAGTAAAAATAGAAGGTAGACGTGAGCCTTGGAACTCTGGACACATTTCTGTTTTAGCACAAGTTTTCATGTGCTAAAGTCTGTTTCATCAGGTGCACCTGGTAGGTCCTTTACCAGGTAGATGTTTATATTTGAGGTTATAAAGTTTTTTTTTTTAAAAAAAGGCTCATCAAAGGGTCACAACAGTATGTTGGATTCTCAAAAGCGTGGTAAGGTTAGAACTGGATCCCTTCTGGGTCAAGAACTTGAGGCGTGAACTGGGAAGTCACCAGTTCATATGTCACCTCCGTTACGAATTTTCTGGGAGGCTTTTGGCAGAAGTCAGACAATGGGGGGAAAAGCGGACAGGAGGAAAATGTATTCATTTGGAATGTGGTGTTGCGGGAGAGTTTTACAGATACCGTCGACAGCCAAAAAGACAAGCCTGAGTTCTCCCTAGAAATGAAAATGACGAAACCGAGGCTCTCATACTTTGGACACATCATGAGAAGACAAGACCCCCCCACCTAGAAAAGTCAATAAGGTGGAAGGCATTGAAAAAGAGGAAGACCCAATGTGGGATGGCTGGACTCAATAAAGGAAGCCACAGCGCTCCGTTTGCAAGACCTGAGCTAGGCTGTCAGTAAGAGAAGGTTTTGGAGGTTGTTAATCCACAGAGTTGCCATGAGTTGGAAGTGACTTGACAACACATCACACACACACTTCAGCAGACACCCCCACCCCCTCGTGTGAAGGTACTTATTCAAAGTACTGTGAAGTACTTTGAATAAAGCACAAAATAATGCTGATTTAGTTCTGGGTCTTCCAATTGCTATTGAATTGGATTATTAATTTAGCTGTTGCTAGTAAACCCCTGCAGCCGTAGAATGCATTCCTCTGTGTTTTTAGCGTTAATGCTTAGACTTACCAGATAGGGCCACGTTTGGCATGGCCTCAGGAGATCTGTGAAGAAAGCTCCTGCTTGATTTTTTTTAATTCTGTTGTGGTGGGTCTTAATTGCAGGGCTTTTTTCCTGCCAGAACGCGGTGAAACAGAGTTCCGGGACCTCTCGAAAGTAATCACGTGTCTGGTGCCCCAGCCCCTGATCCCGTTTCCTCCCCATTTGCAGCCCAAGGCACCTGGCTCTTTCGCGGCACGCTGAGCCTCAGCGTCGGCGAAACAGGACTGGGCCCCACGGCCCAGCTTGCCGAGGAGGGGCTGCCTCTACTGCCATTTTCTGGAGCGCTTCCCCCAGCTGGAGGCAGAAGGGAGCTTCCCCGTCTGTGAGAGTGTGCCGGGCAGCGAAGCTGCAGGAGAGGCCAGTCAGTGCAGAAGATTTCCTGTCCCGGGCATGGAGACCAGGCGCTGGCACTTCCCCTTCCTGGTGTTCCTCCACTCCCGCACTGCTCCCAGGCAACCTGAGCTTGCTCAAGCCAGAACGCAACTGACATTGTGGATGCCGTCCCTGGCCAGCCAAATGGTGAATCTGCCCATCCCTTCCTTGTTCCCTGCACTCCCCGCAGGTCTTGCTTGGAGGCGTCTCTCCAGCCACGGCTTGCCTGCCTTTCTTCCTGCTCAACCCCCCTGCAGGCAAGGGTGAGGTTGGGGGAGGAGAGGGTTTTCAGCAACGTATAATGCCGTAGAGTTAAGGTTGCCAGCTCCAGGTTGGGAAATCCCTGGAGATTTTGGGAGTGGAGCCTGAGGAGGGTGGGGTTTAGGGAGGAGCTTCATCAGGGTATAATGCCATGGAGTCCTCCCTCCAAAGCAGCCATTTTCTCAAGGGAAACTGATCTCTGTGGCCTGGAGATCAGTTGTGATTCCGGGATATCTGTGCCTGCCTGTGCCACCTGCCGTGCCAACGGGGCGGCCAGCTCACAGCTCCTGCTGCGGCTGTTGGCCAAGGAGCGCGCCAAGCTGGTGACGGTGGCATGGGCAGCTGCGCTGGAGGGCTGCCATGTAAGGGGCAGGGAGGCAAGCGGGCCTGAATCGTGGGAGCGCTGCCAGGGGGCGGCCGCGCCCTGCATGATGATGTCATTTCCATGAAGTGACATCATCACATGGTCCGGGAGCATGTGAGCACGCAGTGCCAAGGGCGCCTCCTTCTGCCGAGAGTTGCCCCAGTGCTGGCAACCCACACTACGCCACTGAGATCCACCACCTCTTTTCCCAGAAAAAAAGCCCAGCTTAATTATGTGCACATAATCCAGAATATGGCCAAGACACAGGTAGTGGAGGGCTTCAGCATTTCCCCAGTGCTATTTTGCAGACCTCAGTCCCTCTCCTTTCCCATACCCCCGTTGTTGTTTGCCCGTGTGGACTAGCACAAAATGTATAATTCCCTTTACAACAAACAACAGCTTCTGAGGGTGGGGCTAAATTTGGGAAAACAGCAGGGAGGAAAAGAGTTGGATTCCTCCCCAGGCTGGTTCCTCTCCGCCACTCCTGGCCATGTTTCTTCCTCTGTTAGTACAAGATAGACACAATGGCGCAAACTCAGCTGTTGTGATGGAAACAACTTGGAACAGAGTGATGATCTCTCAAGGACTGACATCTAAGTGCGGCTCGATGCCAGCTTTCTACCAGAAGGGTGACGCTAACCAGTTTTCACAGTCAGCTTCTTGCTTACTAGTTCATGATTGTTCCAGTTTTTGCCATGCCAAAATGTAACATGGAAGTAGTATTTCAAACTTTTTTTAAAAACCTTCTCAATTTCGAATGTAAATAGTAGTAACAAATGTCTTGCAACTTTGGCACTGTTTAATCTAAGTACAGAAGGAACTGAGTGGTACGTCTGTGGGCTTTCCTTGCTGGCTCTCATTGCTGCTACCAGATGGAAATTAAAGCCTGTTGCTTCTCTCTCCAGCTATTCTGGGGTGTGTATAGAAATCAACGTATGCCCCCTAGCATGGACCTTATTTGGTAATGTTGATACAGCGAGGCATGGCTTTTGATTTGTTTCTTCGGAGTTCCCTGTGCATGTGTAATGTTAGGGGTGTCATACGTATCTTCCCATTGACTGGCTAAACATCTGATTCATTCTGAAAGATACAAATTTAGCAAAGAGCTGAAGTTGGTGAGTCAGTATACTGCTGAATTAAGAAACTTAGTGTATGGTATTTAACCTCCTATTGAGAATGAACTCTCATTCTGTATACTTAGCAGACCTGAGTTCCCTAGAACAGGTAAAAAGTGCGGTTTTTCATTGTTTTACTGTCTAATTGGATACCACAGACAAAAGCTTAGAAACATTGTAAAATGTTGGCCCTCTTCTCATTGTGTGCACTGTAAAAATAACACTGGAGTGCCCTGATTTGTTTAATGAGCTGCATTGGCACTATAGCTATAGGCAGACCTGCTCACCTTATGCTCTTCCAGGCCAAACTCAACCTCCCAGTTATGTGTGGCCCAACTGAAGCTTGACAGAACTCAGTGGGTTGTATTCGTTTTGCCATACACTTTAGAATATGGGTGATATTGTGCTGACCAACTTTGTACTTGGTGGTGGAGAGTGCCCTCAAGTCACGCTGCTTCAGATTCAGGTTTCCAGGTTGCTTCGGTATGCTCCATAAAGATTCGGAGCATACTGAAGTGACGAGGGAGGGGGGAGGCTTCCCCCATCCTTAAACACCCACACCCACCCTTTAACCCCATTCCCCACCCCACTTACCTTGTGCAGCCAGGGCCTTCCCTGCTGCTGCTGCAGCTGGTGCGGCTGGCCGGCAGAGAGGGCCTTCTCTCCTGCTGCTGCAGCCGGCGCGGCTGGCCAGCAGACAGGCCCTTTCCTCCTGCTGGCACCGCGGCCAGCATGGCTGGCTGGCAGAGAGGGACAGCCTTCCCTTCTGCCGGTGCCAGGTAAGGCGGGGGAGGAAAGGGTGGGAGGGAATGGTTAGGTTTAAAGGGCCCTGCCACTTCCGAAAGGGCCCTTTAAACCTAACCCCCCGGTTCCCCCGAAGCATTCTGAATGCTTCAGGAAGCTTTGCTTCAGGATTTCTGAATCGGGGCCAGCATGTTGGCCCCAATTTGGAAATCCTGAAGCTTTCTGGATCAGGTCCAATTTGGATATTTTACCCAAATTGGATTCACGAAGCACACACCCCTAATGGCAACCCCTGACAGGGTTTTCATGGCAAGCGACTAACAGCAGTGGTTTGCTGTTTCCTGCCTCTACAACCCTGGTCTTCTTTGGTGGTCTCCCATCCAATTAGTAACCGAGGATGACCCTGCTTAGCTTCTGAGATACGATGAGATCAAGCTCACCTGGGCTATCTAGGTCAGGGTAATTTTGTTCTTAGCAGGCCTGAATTTAGGAATATTTAGTTGTTATGATTTTGATTCTGCTTCATGAAATGGTAAAACATGCTAAAAATGATTGACTTGAAACATATAGTTACATTTTGTATGAATTGGGCCAAATGTGTATTTTCTAGCTTTGCTACATGTGATCAGAAACCTACAAAAACCCTGGCTTCCGATTGCATGTACTATTTTTATGGATGCCTTTCAACCTTATGGTACTCAAGGTGGCTTACAACAGACACAAAAAAATACATTAAAATACCTCAATTTAAAATCACAATCTAAAACTATTAAGAAGATGCAGTTCATTGTCGGTTTTCCTGTGCAGTTCCACATGGGACTGCGCACACGCAGGCCTGCCGAATTCAGAGGTTCTTTAGCTAAAAACCACTAGGGGACGCCCTCGCCTCCCATTGCGCATGTGTAGCCACTTTCCCACTGAAATGGCCCCTAGGGAGTTGGGGCGCCCCTTGCTACCCTCAGTTTCTCTTTTGCCGCTGTTGCAAGAAGTTCCAGCAGAAATCGCTACCGATAAGTAGAGATTTCTTCATTACTTGTGCTGATCTTCTAGTGATATGGCTGATAAAGAACTATTTAATCATTGCTCTTCTTGCAGTGCCAAAATGACCAAGACATATGGCCACTTGCTGTGTCTTTTTTGTTTGGGCAAGACTCACAGTACTCCGTCTTGCAAGCATTGCTTGAATTTCACACCCAAGGCCAGGTTGGAGAGGTCCAGTCATCTAAAGGCCTCGCTGTGGCAGAGAGCCATAGACGCAGCAGATGCAATGGCAAAGGTTAAAAAATCAACCCAGGCAGTCACTCCGGGAGCGTTGGATCTGACTACTTCAGTTCCAAAACCATCGACTCCGCACTCCCAGGCAGGCTTGAAAACTTCAGGGAGCCAGTCGTCGCCCCTGACAGCTGAACCGTCAGGGTCATTGGATCCGAGCAAACCGGAACCGACCCCTTGGAGCTGGACACCTTCGGTTGCACCTGAGACAGCTGCCTCGACGGATCTGACTCACGAGGGCTCTAAGACCCCTCGGAGTCAAGCGTCATTGTCATCGGATCCACTGGGTACCCAGAGTTTGGGTACGGATCCAAGACCACCTTCCTCATCGGATCCAGCAAGAACCAAACACCGTAGTAGTAGTAGTAGTAGTAGTAGTAGTAGTAATAGGTTTATATACCACCCTTCAGGACAACTTAATGCCCACTCAGATAGGTTTACAAAGTATGTTATTATCATCCCCACAACAAACACCCTGTGAGGTGGGTGGGGCTGAGAGAGCTCCAGAGAGCTGGGACTAGCCCAAGGTCACCCAGCTGGCTTCAAGTGGAGGAGTGGGGAATCAAACCTGGCTCTCCAGATTAGAGTCCCATGCTCTTAACCACTACACCAAGGAGGCTGGGTCAACACCTAACCCTGTGGCTTCTCACTCAAACCAAGACCCTGGTGCAACAGTGCATGTCTCTGAAAGCGAACTGCCTAGAAAGAGGTCAAAGAAGATCAAGCACATGGCTCCAGAGAGCTCAGTGACATCTCCTCGAGATGAAGGCCGGGTCGAACGGGAGATCCTAATTGTGAATCGCCCACCGACACCAACTGAGCACTCAAGATCCCTCTCAATCTGTTCCAAGTCCTGGTCGGTCCTTTCCTCAGAGGAGGAAGGAGAAATTCCCCATAGGAGAGAATGATGTTCCCACTCTCCTCGGGACAAGCGATACTACTCCCATGACTACAGGTGGAGACTCAGGGAGCCATCCTCTTTCAGGCTGGACACGGGCAAAACCTTTTATACTGAGGTTTTCTCGAGGGAACCATCACCTGCTCCCCTGAGATGACATCATTCTTTTTCGAGTTCCACGATGGCCTTTCAGTTCTCTGACACTGAGCTCAGCGTGGAACCACTCCAGGCGAGGGACAGCCCAAGCCCTCCTTCTGAGCCTTCACCAATGAAGCTGTTGGCACTACAGAGGATGTGTCGCCTACTGATGACTTCAGATCATACACCGAACAGCTCCTATGGATGGCTAGAGCCCTTGAAATTGATATCTCGTCCACTGAGCAAAAATCCAAAGATAAAATTCTCCAACACGTATACTCTGGCTCCTCAAACAATGTCTCCTTCCCTATATTCGAAGGCTTTGCCAAATTGATGAACACTTTAAATTTAAAACCGGCATCAGCTCTGGCCACCACAAAGAGAGCGGAAAGTCTCTACAAAACTAAAGATGATGCTTGTCCTCATCTTTCTGTACATCCTGCTCCTTCGTCCCTTGTCACCGAGGAGATGCAAATGCGTCAGAGACAAGGTCCACATTCGACACTTGATAAAGAAGGGAGGAGGCTAGACGCTCTGGGTAGGAAGGTTTATTCTTTAGCGGCTTTGAACATCAAAATAGCCAATTAGTCTGCCGTGATGGGTGCTTATCAGCTCTTTCTGTGGAACAAGGCTGCTGTCTTCCTTACCAGATTACCTGAGAACGAGAGACCCTTCCTGAAGGTCATCTAGGAGGAGGCGGTCAGACTGGCAGTCAGATAAACGCCGGTAGAAATATGGCTGACACCTCCACAAGGTCTTTGCTCTCGGCGGTGGTCCTGCAATGGCATGCCTGGCTAAGGGCCACAGTGCTCTCAACTGAGACCAGGAATAGAGTAGAAGACCTCCCTTTTGAAGGGAAAACTTTTTTCTGAGAAAACGGACAAGTACTTCTCGCAAAAGCGAAAAGATAAGACTCACAGCTTGCTCTTATGGGGTGCTCCCTCAAATCCAGCAAGGCTCAGGAAGAGGGCAATATAGATCTCAGTTCAGGGCGAGATCTCACCATTTCCATCCGCACCCAGGGTATTCGTATCCTGCCCAGAAAGCCTACCAGAGCTCCCAAGGCTCATTCTCGAGAAAAAAACACAACAACAACAGGCAGAGGCAGGGGTCTCAACATCAACACCCAAAAGACCAATCTTCATCACAAAAACAGTTCTGACTAGAACAGGGACCAGAGTCTTATCTTTGGGAACAGGCTGCACAGTTTTTTTCGCAGCCTGGTGTTCTATTACCAGTGATATCTGGGTATTGAAAATGGTCTTTGATGGTTATAAAATTGAGTTTATGCGTTCTCCTTGCATGAGCCTCCCTAATTTCTCAGACTCGTTAACTCATACGGGGTTACAAGCAGAGCTACAAGCTCTTTTAGACAAAGGTGTGATACAACGGGTGTCCGAACAGGACTCTCAGTTGAGTTACTACTCCAGACTATTTGTAGTAGAAAAGAAGGATGGGGGTCTTAGACCTATTCTTGATTTACATGCATTAATGAAGTCCATCCTTACATGTAAGTTTCATATGACAACTTTGCATACTGTCATAACATTTATTGCTCCCAATCTGTGGTCCCCAGTCCTTGACCTCAAGGATGCGTATTTTCATATTTCGATTAATCAGGCTCACAGAAAGTTGTATTGTCGAAGGCCTTCACGGCCAGAGAACGATGGTTGTTGTGGGTTTTCCGGGCTGTATTGCTGTGGTCTTGGCATTGTAGTTCCTGATGTTTCGCCAGCAGCTGTGGCTGGCATCTTCAGAGGTGTAGCACCAAAAGACAGAGATCTCTCAGTGTCACAGTGTGGAAAAGATGTTGGCAGGTCATTTATATCTACTCAGGAGGGGTGGGGTTGAGCTGAGTCATCCTGTAAGAGTTTCCCAGGGTGTGGAATGCTAATGGTGGGAGGCTTCACTGTATCCTGAGGAGGTTCTTTTGCATATGGATTGGTGCTTGATGTGCTAATCTTCTCTGCAGGGCTATTGTCGGGTGTAGAGTGTTTTGTTAGCCTGGTGTTTTTCAGAACTGGAAACCATGCTCTGTTCATTCTTAAGGTTTCTTCTTTCCTGTTGAAGTTTTGCTTATGCTTGTGAATTTCAATGGCTTCCCAACAACCATCACAGAAAGTTCTTAAGGTTTATTTTTGACAAGATTTATCAGTATAAGGTTTTCCCTTTCGGCTTGTCTTCACCATATGATATGTTGTATCTACCCATATTTGGACAATTAGCTCATTACTGGGCACACTGAAGAAGATGTGGCTAGACAGGTCCATTTGTCGTGCCACACGTGCCTGAGACTGGGGTTGTTTGTCAACCAGAAAAAGTCTAAGCTTATAGGGGCAGTGTTCAACAGGAATTACAACAGGGCCTTTTTCACCTTGGAAAGAATCTAAAAGATTCATGGTTTGATTGGGAAGTTTAATCATTGCAGATTTCAATCTGCAAGGGATATACAGACGCTGTTAGGATTTATGGCTTTGACCACTGCGGTTGTACCATTGGCTGGGTTGAAAATGAGGGAGTTACAGTTATGGTTTCTGTCTGTCTTTGAGAATGACAAGGACCCACAGGACAGGAGGTGGTCTGGACCATGAATCCTTAGGAGACATATTCCAGTTTCACTGGTCCAGCCACTTCTGCTATCTGTTCCTGCCAATTCCACTATTGACAAGGGTAGTGAGCAAATTACAGGCAGACAACACAACAGCCACTGTCATAGCCCCTTACTGGTCCAGACAACCCTGGTTCCATGGGCGGATGAGACTACACTCTCAGATGCACCACCTTCCGACGGAGCCAGACCTGCTGTCTTGGAGAGGAATTTTTCACCACAACATCCCCAAGCTCTGACTGACAGCTTGGTTAATAGTTCAGGAGAAGGTTTTTCGGAAGGGGTTGCCCAGGTCCTCCTCAATGCCAGGAGATTGTCCAACGAGACAATCATATAGTTTGAAATCGGAAAGATTCAGGAAATGGGTAGAGGACAAACACTTAAACTCTATTGATTGTTCTAGAGTTTCTTTTATTTTTTTGAGCGAGAAGGGTTGTCCAATTCTTCTATTAAAGTTTACCTCGCAGCGATCTCAGCTTTTCGGGCCCCTATAGATAAAAAGACTATTTTTTCTCATCACGCATCTAAGCTGTTTTTGAAGAGCTTGAACAACATGTTCCCACCAGTGACAGCAGTAGTCTCTCAGTGGTCTCTTCAATTAGTTTTAGCTAAACTTATGACTAAACCATTTGAACCTATGGCTACTTGCCACCTAAGGTTTCTGGCCATGAAGGTGACCTTTCTAGTAGCTGTCACGTCTGTGAGATGAGTGAGCAAGCTAGCGGCTCTAAGTGTAGACCCGCCGTTCCTTAAAATTCATTCAGAAAAGGTAGTCTTACATACTAAATTTGAGTTCCTGCCTAAGACAGTTTCTAAATTCCATGTTTCCCAAGAGATTGTTCTGCCTGTTTTCTTCTGCAGTCAGACTTCTGATGCGGAGAAGGCCCTTCACACCCTGGATGTTTGGAGGGCACTCCTTTTCTACCTAGATCAGGCATGATTCACAACATTTTGCTTGTTTTTCAGGCCCTAAGAAAGGGAAGAGAGCTAGCCACAGACTATAGCAAGATGAGTGGTACAAACTATACAGTTGTGTTACAGAAATGCGAACTTACCCTGTCCCCTGAAGGTACATGCCCATTCAACCAGATCGTAAGCTTAAATTATAACTTGTTCGCCCTCCTCTAGCACATTACTGACTCCAAGCACTGATTCAGAACATCGATAGCAACCTCAGAATTAGGTGAGAAAGAAAGGTAGAGCTTGGGTATCACCCACATATTGGTGACACCGCAGCCCAGTCCTCCTGATGACTTCTCCCTGGGGGACAAGATCAAACCTGGCGGAACCCCACAGGTCAACGGCCATGAGGCAGAGCAGGAATCCCCCAATGCTTCCTCCTGGGACTAACCCTCCAGATAGGATCCAGACCACCATAACATGGTGCCCCTTCGTCCCGGTGCCAAGAGGCCACTGCGATCGATAATCTTGAAGGCTGCTGAGAGTTCCAGCAGAATTGGCAGGGTCATATTCACCCTGTGTAGTTTTCCGTAGAGGCCATCAACCAAAGTGACCAAAGCAGTCTCTGTTCCAAACCCCAGGCTGAATGCAGGTTGAAATGAGTCCGGAAAATTAGTCTTTTCCAAGAGCCCCTGGAACTGAGAACCTTGTGCAAGAATGGAAGATTGGAGACTGGCCAAAATGTCTCCAACGTAGGACAGCTCAGGAAGGGTTCCCACCCCCCAAGCAGGTCTAATTATTGTCTCCTTGAGCTCAGGGGCACAGCTGCTCTTACCCACTCAGCCAGCCCCCCTCTGGCAGCTTTTATCAGCCAGGAGAGGCAGGGGTCAAGAACTCAGTTGGTAGGTCTCACTTTGTACAGCTAGGACCTTTGTGGGGCTAGGATCTGGCTGCTTTAAAAAAGCTGTCAATTTGCTTCACAGGGAAGTCATAAGGATTAGTATCTTTTCATCCGAAGAGTTCATGGGTTGTTCATCCCATTAAAAAAAAAACTCTTGCCTTTCTTCTGAGACGCTCAGAGTAGCATTCCTGGTATCTCACTGACTGTTTTACCTTCCCACCAACCCTCTGTGGTGGATGGGCACAGGTCACATAGGGAGTTTCATGGCTGAGCAGGTATCTAAAATCAGGCATCTCACACTCTGAACTGCTGTTCATCGTCGTGTTTTCTGTGCAGGCACACACGGGGCGCATGTGTGCTTGCACAGAAGAACACTTGATGAACATCAGTTACAGGTCGGTGCGGCCCTGTTTTCTATACTAGCTCTCACATGAGCTTGAAGAATGTGAGAAAGATGCACAAGTGCTTTGTCATTGGCAACCGCTCTCCTGGCTTCTTAGGTCCATGGTCCATATACACATTTAGTTTTCCAAAGTAATATGGACTCTAATTTTGTTTCGTCCCAAGTGCTGTAATTTCTCCTCCAATAATGGCTTCACACTTTCATTACTATTTTTATCAGTTCCACATAAAAACACTTTTAGAAAACTAAGTGCATGCAAATCAATAGTATCTGGAGAGATCCCAATATGCTGCTTTCAGGAAAGAAAGAAAGAAATTAGCTGTATACTCTTGAGAATTGTGATATTTTCGTCTTTGCACATATATATTGTATCCCCCAGGCTCTACTCACAGTTGTATTTCTTGGTCATTTTTTAAAAGCCGACAAATCGATGGCAACATTTATTGCAGCTTGTGGGTCTTGCCATCTGGAGAACTGTAGAGTTTCACTCATTTTATAGCCTCGCCTGTATTTAAAATGCACAGGTGCATATCTGAAAGCACGTGCAAGCATTTGCTTGTTGTTTCATGTCCAAATAATTATTCATTGTGTTTACATTTGAAGTCAGTTCTCACTATTAATAAAGAATTTATTTCTTGATTCTAAAGTAATACAATTTCCTTTGGGCACCTGCAAGCTACACTTTTGCTTATTCTCAGAATTGTTTTGTTATGTGGGAACGAAACTAATGTTCGTGAAGTGCTTAGAAAAGCCCCCTGTGAATTGTGAGGTATGATTATGTCGAGTTCCTCTGTGGTTTAGTGTAACCATTTTGTGTCAGTCTTGGGATCTGGATTTAAAACAGTATAAAGAAATCAGATAATCTTAATTTTAGAAGTCTTCACATGATAATCATTGAGCTTGCATTATGGCTGTAATAGATCAATGCCACCATTTTCATACTGCCTTCTCTCATTCTCAGAACTCTGCTTTTCAGTTGAATCAGTTCACACATTCCAGTGTCTAGTCTCAGGTTACTTGAATTCTGTTCACAAAAGTTGGAATAGTATAATGGCTGTCAGGACCCATGTTTGCAGTGTGTTCTGAACTGGTGACCCCTGAGAGATGTCATCTCATCATGTGCCACCACTAAAGGATGAAATTGCAGAGAGATCAGGAAGCATCTTAACAACAACAGGCCAAATGGGTTAGGTAATACAACTTGATTCTTATAGAAATTTCCAGGTCAGAGTTATTTGCTGGCCAGAGGAATTAGGGGGTCTGCTATCATATACAGATCACCTTTGCCACTGCTCCCCCCCCGGCAATTGATGGAGAGTAGGGGAGCTTACTGGGTTGTTGGGGGCTTGCCAGCGATGCCATTATGTCGCCAGTGACTTACTGATGTCACTCTCTGTGCACCTGGAAGTGACATCAGTGCATTGCTGGAGGATGCCTGGGACACTCCACTATTCAAGCAAAACTCTATGGTTAGAGCCCAAATATCAGTGTGTCCCTGGTAGTCCCCCAGTGACACACAGACGTCACTTCCAGGTGGACAGGAAGTGATGTTAACACTAGGGGTGTGTGCTTTGGGTTTCTGGTTTGGGTTTTTAACCTGAATCGGGCCTGATTTGGAAAGATTTGGAATTTGGCCCAGCATTGCTGAGCCAATTCGGGAATCCCGAAGCAAAGCTTTCCAAAGTGATTCGTATCGCTTTGGGAAGCTTCGTGCAAAGCGGCAGGAGCCACAGCACTTTTTTAGCTATTTGCATTTGCAAACAGCAAGAAAAGTTTCAAACTTCCCGCCCCACTGCTTTTTTCATCAAATGGCAAGAAAAGTGCTGCTTTGAGCTTCAGTGTGTTCACCCCTAGTCAGCACATCAGTACACTGCTGACATTCCTCTTGTCGCTCACAATTTTTCCCCACCAACCAGCTGAGCTTCAGTGGGAAGTGTTCACTGGTGTCAGGGAATCCCCTGCTGCCAGCGGGGGAATGGCAAGCCTACCTGTACTCTCATATAAGGTTGCACCGATTTCCACTGTTGGGACTTGGAAGAGCCCCCCCCCTTAAAGGTGCCTAAACTCAATACCAGCAAGTACCACCACCAGAAAAAGCCTCTAGCATTATTCTGTCTTCAGCTGCCTGAGAACCAGTCCTCACAATGTCTAAGAATGTAAGCTATGAAATCCATAGTTCAAATCTTCTTGTCTGCTAACTTACTTTGTTGCTGAGGCATGCCTTTCTCCTGTTCTCCCTCCTATGATATAGAAATAATAATAGTAGGATTCCTTATTTGGCATATTGTAAGGATGTGTGCGAACACCTGAAATGCTGTAATAGTAATAGTATTAACCACCATCGATTGGTCGAGTGATTACTTACACATGTGAATCAGCCTGTTTGTTTTTCCTGCAATGCACCATCATTGTTTCTCGGTTCCTTATTTCATAAAATAATGAATCATTCCCCACCATGAGCCTCAGGGAGCCATATTTTTGGTGCCCTGAAATATTATGGACTGTTGGGAGAAAAAAAAATTCTGCTAATGTAGACACGAACCCAGAATGGTGGGTTTATGACCAGTAGCATTCCCACTGAGATATCCTCTGTTCTTTTTGTTAGCGCTAAGGATATTTCAGTGGGAATGCCATTAGTCATCAGTTTTCTTCCTCCCTTAAAGTTTTAGAGACTAGCTGGTTTACTGTGGTATGAACAGTCCTTAAGTCTTTGCAGGGCTTTTTTTCTGGGAAAAGAGGTGGTGGAACTCAGTGGGTTGCTCTCGGAGAAAATGGTCACATGGCTGGTGGCCCCGCCCTCTGTCTGGGGATCAGGGGGCAGGGCCACCAGCCATGTGACCATTTTCAAGAGGTTCCGGAACTCCGTTCCACCACGTTCCAGCTGAAAAAAAGCCCGGAGTCTTTGTATCACTGAATATAGGAAGAAGGCTAACAATTCCTCGCTTATAGAAGTCAGTCCGAAGCAACTCTTCTTTTTCTCTGGCGTGTGATGGAACACAGAAATAAAGAATGAAAAGTATTCTTCCATCCTCTTTCCTCTATAGGAGTTAGGAAAGCAGAACTTTATTCTCGGATTATTGTAATTCAGTCATTCTTGGCGGTCATCGTATGGAGCAGGAAGGGAAAATGTGAACATGCTTGCCTCCTTCTGGTCGTACGGTACAGTCTTCTGTGAATTACCCCGTATCTACACTCTGCCTCGCTGCGTGTCACGTCACTCATGCAACAGTTTAGCAACACAGATCCATGGTTTTTAGAGGCAGTTCTGGTTTTTCCTTTTAAATCACTACTGCAAGTTGAAGGCCTGACAGCCCCATGCACAGTAATATCCTTGTATGTCCCGCTGTTTCGAATGGAAACCGTACTTGGGTAATAATATGCGAGAGTGTTTGATGTTTAGTTTTTATATTCTGCTGTAAACAATGAAGAAATGGCATTAAAACTGTGGCAGCTGATGAATGAATGGACTATTTCAGTGCCGTTTGTGGCTCTTGGACAACTGGAAAATCATAATCTTTAATTTATTTATAATCCCACCTGGTTTTTTAAAGTACGGCTATGTAACTGTTAGGCAGGCAGCAGAAAGGTAGTGTTTTTGATAACTTAAGGGTGCCCTTTTCTCCCTCTTGTGCCTGTGTTAACATGCAAAATTTTCATTGCGCCTGAAGCATCTCTGGATTCTTTTAAAACTTCTTCTCTTATACTCCCCTGCTTCTTCATTTATTTATAATTCTCTGTTTGCATCTGATGGAGGTCCTTGGGTGTTTAGTCCACAACAAAAAAAAATGAAGTTTTATGCGAGAACCTCCAAGTTGCTTCAAAGACAGAAAGAAAAAAGAGTCTTCAGCTTTGTAGAAGCTCCACCAGTGACTGTTTTCAGAGCCAACGTGGCCCAGTGGAAAAGAGTGTACTAGGTTTGGGTCTGAGAAACCTGCCAAGAACTTTGTGGGTTTTGTATAGGCTGCTGTTTGGCTCCAGTACTCTAAGACCCTGAGAAGCTGTCGACATGGATCCACCCCAATGGAAGAAATGATCATTGACTCCCCTGGGACGTTCCATATAGCCCATTTCAGTTCTGGACCTCTCCATATCTCAGCCTATATAAGAAGTCACCTGCACTGGGTGGTGGCTGTGTGAATAAGCTGGAGGTTGGGGTGCAGGCTGATTGCAAATAAAAATTAAAGCTGTTCTGCAGCTACAGCCCTGTCTCAGTTTCTTTGGTTATTGGGGCATCTGAAAACATACGCAGCTCTGTTACTCTGCATCCATAGGGAAACATTTGTAGGCAATAGCCAAATAGCAGGGTAGAAGTAAGCAGTAATGACTTTTTGTGTGTGTGTGTAATAGTATATTCTGTAGAACCTTACATGAAGAGAATACCTTAGTTACCTGAATTCTCTGTCTCCCCACTAGCTCCAGTATCGTTGTTATTACTTTAAAGATTACTTCAGATGTCTAAATAATATTCCAAGTGTTACCCAATAACAAAGATGTATCAAGATAAATTAGGTTGTGTTACAGGTTTAGAATGCTTAAGTGAAAACGAAGAATGTGGCTAAGGAAAAAGAGTATTGATTGCCTGTAAGCATTTAAAAGGCTTTATTAGAGCTGAGATAAGCTTAATGGATCTTTTTTCCTCCCCTTGTAGGTATCGAAGCAAGCCAAAGAGTTCCTGGAATATGTGTACGAAGAGCCCTTGATTGACGTCCAGCAGGAAAATCCTATGTTGTACAGACACGTTGAGCCGCTGGCAACTGTGGTCCGCCTGAGACAGCAGCTGAAATCCCTCCGAGCTTATTTATTCAGCTGCCGAGCAGCGGTGGCCGAAGACCTGCGAAGGAGGTAGGGAGCAGGGGTGGCAGACGAGAACAAACTTCCTTGGGGGCTCCTTGTCTCTCCCCCCAACCCTTTCCTGGCCTGTCCGTCTCTCACTTCCTCTTCTTAGTTCCCATGACCCAGCAATTAAAGTGTTACCTATTTGCATCTGCCAAGGAGTTGTAACTGGATACTTCCAATACAATTCAATTGTCTACAGAGATCTTTGGCTCATCAGCATTTCGGGGGTGGGGGTGATATTAAGAAGAGAAAGCCTTAACAGCCCTGTAAGCAGAATGAATTTAAAGTGTCCATGGTGAGATACAAATGTGTTTACTTATCATCGACCAACTGTGCAGAATCTGGAAATGAATTATAAAAAGGAATATATGTGTGTGCTATGTGCCTTCAAGTCACTTCCAGCTCAAGGCAACTCTACGAAATAATGACCTCCAAAATGTCCTATCATTGCCAGCCTTATTTTTATTATTTATATATTGCATACATGCCATTTATAGTCCGCCTTCCTTTCTGGAACTCAAGGCAGATTACACAGAGTAAGTCAATACAGTCAACAAGATGGGACAGCCAATATGATATGTATTGTAGAAATTAGGAATCAACTAGAAATCTGAAAATAAAACTAAAGCCAAAACAGGTTCAACGATTTAAAAATTACATAGTAGGACCCCCAGAAGGCAGCATGAGCTACACACAGTAATATAAGCCACACTCGTAAACCTTTACCCAAGTAGTTTTTTCTGACCCATTCTGTATGGCACAACCTTGTCACCTGTATAGAAAAGCCCTCTTGATAAATTCAGTGTTGCAGAGTTTGTGCAAAGCCAGGATGGTGGGGATCCTTCCTGACCTCCTTAGCCAGGTCATTCTGTAAGTGGGGGGGGGGGCACAATGCAGATGCGCATGCCTGGGCAGCTGCTGGTTTTGCCCATTTGCCAGGTGGCAGCCACAGCAGGCCCTGCTCAGATGAGCGAAGCTGCCATTGCAGAGTATTTGAGGGAGGGGCAGTCCCGCAGATATGAAGCACCGAGGCAGTGAAGGGCTGTGTCATGTGATAGCCGTTACCTTAAACTGAGCCCGGTAACTCATGGGCAGCTGGTGGAGTGGCTGCAGAATGGGTATAATAGGCATGCTGTCCAGCTTCCAGTAATAGCGGGTCTGTGGTGTTCTGCACCAACTGGGGTCACCAAATTGACTTTTAATGGCGAGCTATGTAAAGTACATTACAATAGTCTAACCTGGATGTTACCATGGAGTCAATCCAGGTGGCCATATCACCTGTGTCAAGTTAGGGGGCCATCTTCCAGGCTTGTCTGTGAGCCAAGCTACAAGTGACGCCTGACACAGGTTGGACACTTGTCAGCTTCCCTCAAGTTTTGATGGGAAACGTAGGCATCCTGGTCTTGCAGCTGTAATGGAGAGCCAAGCTGTAAGACCAGGACGCCTACGTTTCCCATCAAAACTTGAGGGAAGCTGACAAGCGTCCAACCTGTGTCAGGCGTCACTTGTAGCTTGGCTCTGTGTTGAGAGAAGGCTTTTTTTTTTGCAGCGGCTTCTCTTGCAGCCGTGCTGGATCTAGTATGACCCCCTAGGATCTTAACTGAGTCTGCAAGGGTCAGCTGAACCCTAATGAAAGCAGGGAGCACAATATCCTTCAAGATCCCTGCCTTCCTAACCAGCCTTACCTCTGTCTTTTCAGGGTTTTATTTCAATTTGTTCCCTTTTAGCCAATTAACCATAGCAGCCAGGCAGCGATTCAGGACCTCTACTTCAACGCCAGGAGATTTGGATGAGGAGATACAGATCTGGGTGTCCTCAGCATGTTGATAACGACTGGCCTCAAAACTACAAATGATGTGTCCGAAGGGCTTTATATAGATATTGAAAAGCACGGGGTTATGATTGCTCAGTGGAACCCCATGCTGATGATAATAACTGGTCTGCAGCTGCAACTCTTTGAGTGTGATCCATGAGGAATGATTTGAATAGTTGTCTGAAGTCTAAATATAGTGGTCTTTGCTACCTGAGAGCCTTTAATGGGCCATGGGGAACTTGCTGTATAGAAAGTGTGTTCTTTAAACGAGTAGCAGGAAAATGTGACGGTTTTAGCCTATTTATGGTTGTGCATTTACGAAGAGGATTACTGCTTGGGAGCACTCGCGTTGGAGTAGGGTTTGTGCCTCTGCAGAATAATTTTGGTACTGGGTCTGTTTGAGCTGCCAATGGAAAAACAACCAACAGCAGTTCTTTTGCCCCAAGAGGGCCACAGTTAAAGGAAGGCGGACTTACCTATGCTCCTA
Source organism: Eublepharis macularius (assembly GCF_028583425.1). Taxonomy (NCBI): domain Eukaryota; kingdom Metazoa; phylum Chordata; class Lepidosauria; order Squamata; family Eublepharidae; genus Eublepharis; species Eublepharis macularius. The sequence goes on along the minus strand of NC_072791.1, from coordinate 212,263,966 downwards.
TTCTCCATGGCTTCGAAGCCTAGCTAGGAAGGACGGATGGTTTCTGCACACCTTTCCCCATGGCGCACACAGTAAAATCCAAATAACCCACCCAAACACTCTGTAGCCCTGTTCACAAGTTACAGTGAATGGATGTGGAATCCTTGTACCGTGAACACTAGATTTTTCTTCATATGCGTGATGAGTAATTCCCATGTTCAGCAACGTGTGATTTGAACCCCATATTTACCCACATTCTGGTTCCCAGTTTTATATGTGAAGTGAACACACATCCTGCCTGTACGTTTAAGAAACATCCAGTGTCTGCGTGTTCACTCTGACTTGTAAATGGCGCTTATGTGTGTTCATGTGTGTTTGTGTTTTACTTCGTTCAACAAAATTCAATCAGAGCTTTGGAGAACCAACCTCATCCCTGGGTTCTGTTTTCTTGGTCCTACCTGAGCATGATAAAACGTTGGCAATTGGCTTTTTTTATAGATAGAGGATGCCTCTGACACCCTCCATAATCAGTAGCCCGGTAGGGAGCGGGTGGAGAGGCAGTGTTAAAAAAAAAAAAAAGGTTATCTGCTCTTTTTCCTTCAGCATCTTAAAAATAAAGGGTAGGGAGGTGATCTTTGCTATTCAGGAGACAGCACATGTTGGTGCCTTGATTAAAAATGTCAAGAACAGCTAAGGAAAGATATTCCTGACAGCAAGGTGCCAGACGTTAGTGAGCAAAGACCTGCTTTGAATGTGCTTCTGTCTGCGTGAGAAAATTCGCGTGGAGCAGTACTGCGCGCAGATAAATAAAGCTGGAGCTATGAGACAAGGGCACAAGAAATATTCGGTACTTAACTACTATGCTCCTGCACATGCATCTTTAGTCAACATTCTCTTTTTTCTGAGCTTCCTACTGGTAATAGTGTCTGCTTCAATTAGTATAAAACTGAAGGCGGGGTTGGCTTATGAAGATCGCAGTTCAGGGGGAAGCATCAGAGAAAGAAATTACCGCTTTGATTAACACCAAAGCAAAAAAAAAAGGAAAAGGAAAAAAAAAGAGAATGTTCTGATTAAAATAAAGAGGCAGGGAGGGCCCAGCCAAGTCAATGAAGAGAGTCAAAGAAAAGAGATCAAAGGAAACAAAGAGAGAAAAGCAACGGGCCTTGAAGCCACGGGCATGGGGGGGGGACTGTGGATACTAGTCGGGGCATGAAGAGCAAGAGCTGATGGAAAAAGGTGATAGAAAAGGGTCTGGAGGAAACTGTGAAGAGGCATTCAGGGGAGCCGAAGAACAAAAGCAAACCTGAGAAAATAGGAGCCATCAGAAGCTACAAAGGGGTGAAACAAAGGGGGATTAGAGGATGAAGAAGCAGCAGCCGTGGGGTGGGTGGAGGATGGAAGATGGGTGGGGTGAAGTTAGGATGTGGATTCTTTTAGAGCTAAAATTATCAAAATTTGTTAAAAGCCATAGTGATGAGAAACAAGCGGGGTGGGAAGCTTTCTTCCTACCGCAGCCTTTAAGAAGGGGTGGGAGATATCCTTTCACATTCTTAAGAGGAATCCAGACTTCTTGTTATAGATTACATTAGAAAGAACACCCAGACATACAATTTTTACAGGCATATCTACGGCTAGTTTCGTATAATCTCATTCCTTGTCAGGTAAACTGAAAATAGCCTTGGACCTATAAAACCATTTCAGATAACATGCACACACGATCTGCAGGATATTATAGGTGCTTTCAGACTCCCACAACTGTCCTCGGCACCTCTGTGTAAACCCAATGACAAAGCAGGGCAAAACTGGTTTGCCGTTCTGGGTTCTAGGCAAATGACGGCTTGCCCAAACCCTGCCTCGCCTTTCTTGCATTTAATGGCAAACAGTGGCTTGTGCCAGTCCATGGGTTGCCATAACATCTGAACTGAAATTGTTCAAGACAAGCAGAGGGGGATTGAATGGGAAGTAAACTTCTGACCTCAAAGGGCGAGGTGGTCATACCCTTAATGGTTCTCAATGTGAAAACACCCTGCAAATAAATAAACTAATACATCAGAGAGAGAAGTTTGCAGATTGAGCTGATCTACCAGTTTCAAGGAATTATTTGAAAATGTAACTTGGAAGTAGTACTATTTTATTCCATATGGTTCCAAGTGGTTCAGTTCATTCTACCGCCTCTGCACTGAAGTATCTCATCAGAGCCAAGCTACAAGTGAGGCCTGACACAGGTTGGACACTTGTCAGCTTCCCTCAAGTTTTGATGGGAAATGTAGGCAGCTTGGCGGAATGTTGGAGAAGTGACAGTTGAAAAGTCCATTGGACAGCAGTCGGAGGGCCAAGCTGCAAGACCAGGACGCCTACATTTCCCATCAAAACTTGAGGGAAGCTGACAAGTGTCCAACCTGTGTCAGGCGTCACTTGTAGCTTGGCTCTCAGGATCACCTCATTCAGCTGTTCATGTGTGGCCCAGGCCTTTCTCTGTGCCTGTGGAGAATTGCCAATATTTCCCTTCAGTTTACGCCACAGAAAGCACCTGACGGCTGTGACTGGATTTCTCTTTTTACCTCATGGGGCATGTGCGTCTGAGCAAAGTTGTATCCCATTTTCCATTTTCTGTCTTGAAGATGAATACATCTTGAAGATAAATACATCATAAGTAAATACATATCATTCTAACTGTTTCACAGTCTTTAAATAGTGGCAATGCTGTTACATGTCTAAAGAATGTGAGGTAACGTAAAGGTTTGCTGTTTGTTTTTTCCTTCCTGGTAAAATTCGTTTTGCTGCCGCTTCTTCGTCTCACTGTGCAGCTAGCCAGCAGTTCTGAAATACTATCTTGAGGTTGTGTCAGAATGTATATAAACAAACTGTTAATGGTGCTGTTTAGAGAGAACTAAGAGCATACTGATTAATCATGATGGCACCCTGTTGCTTTTACAGCATGAATAGCCTTTCGCTGAAGGAAAGAGAAGAACAAGCTGTGTCGATTTTTTTCCCCCTTCCAGTTTTTATTACCATCCCTGCCCTTGGGTGTTTCTGAAACTCATGGTAAAATGGTTACCCAGGCTGTGTACTGAATTTACCTTATAAAACTCTCATTTATCTTGTCCTTGAATCCACACGTTAGGTGATACAAACCAGTTTTAGAGTTACTGTATTCTCTTTCAATGTAAAAATGTTTACAACACTGACAGGGCCCTGTTCTTGAAGTTTCCCAGATGCTTATTGTATTGATTAGTTCCAGCTAAGGATCTAGCTGACCATGTGAACCTGCATTATCGGGTCATTTCTTAGAAAAAGAGCTGGAGGAACTCATTAGCATAATTCAGTCACATAACTCATTAGCATATGCCACGCCCCTTGCATCACTGGAAGTGTGTCATTGGCATAACTGATTTGCATATGCCACACCCCCTGGCGTCACCTATCCTGGCTGTTTTGGACTCAATCCTGGCCATTCAGGCCGAAAAGGGGCCCAAAATGGTCAGAATCGGGCCGCTGCTGAGTGGAAGAGTGGTCCACCACCCATCAGGGGCCTGATCCGGGCCGTTTCGGCCCCAATCCAGGCTCAAACGAGCCCAAAATGGCCGAGAGTCTGGTGGGCGGGGCCACCTGACGTGACCTCTTTGGGGAACTGCCGGAACTGTGTTCCTGTGCGTTCCCCCTTGAAATGAGCCCTGTGCATTATCCTGAATCAGACCACTGGCCAAGGTCAGTATTGTCTACTTAGGCAGTGGCTTTCTAGGGTCTCCGTTGGAGGATTTTCACTTCACCTACTACCTGGTCCTTTTCACAGGCAAGGCTGGGGATTGACGTGTGATAATTCTGCATGGCAAGCAAATGCGCTACCTGTGAGCCACATTCTCTCCCCAGATGACTGCCATGTGAAGACCCTTGTTAATGCATGAGGAGCAGAGGCAGCCTGTGACTAGCTGGAGGTTTATCTTAAATCTTAATAGAACAGTATTCCTCCCTAGAGCACTCAAGACAAGCTTGGGAGTCCTCGTGTGGCATCACAATGGAGCACAGAAAGGCTGCAGTGTCACAGAGTTTGCCAGCTATGGTCAAGCCAGACATTCTCTCTCTGCCTTACTCAGAACTCGGGGGTTCTGTGGCAGTGTAGGTGCAGCGGGGCGTGACCTATAGTGGCTCCTTTTGATAGTGTGGTGCATATCCAACCATCTGTGGACTTTGCGGAGCGGGACTTTTCCACCTCATCCATTTCCACCTCACCCCATCCTAGGGCTGCCCCCCAAGCTCCTCTGAAAGTTTGTTTGTCAGTGGACCTGCAGGAACCACAAAGGCAAAGAGGAGGAGGGGTTAGGGAACTGGTTAGAGGACTGCACCCAGAGTGGTGGTCAATGGCGTTTCATCAGATTGGAGGGAGGTGTCCAGTGGGGTGCCACAGGGCTCGGGTTTAGACCTGGTACTTTTCAATATTTTTATCAGTGATCTGGATGAAGGGGTAAAGGGGCTACTCATTAAATTTGCTGATGACACCAAATTGGGAGGAGTGGCAAACACCCAGGAAGATAAGAGTTAAAATTCAACAAGACCTGAATACTCTGGAGAAGTGGGTGGTTGTGAATAGGACGCAATTAAACATAGATAAGTGCACAGTATTACATCTGGGCCACAAAAATGTGAAGCACAAATACAGGATGGGAGATACACTTCTGGGCAGTAGTGTATGCAAAAGAGATCTTAGGGTAAGAGTGGGCTGTAAACTAAATATGAGCAGTCAGTGTGATGCTGTAGCAAAAAAGGCAAACTCAGTCTTGGGTTGCATCAAAAGGGCCATTGCATCGAAATTGCAGGAGGTCATAGTCCCTCTCTCTACTGCCTTGGTCAGGCCACACCTGGAGTATTGTGTGCAGTTCTGGAGGCCTCACTTTAAAAAGGATGTGGACAAAATCGAGAGGGTGCGGAAGAGAGTGACGAGAATGATCAGGGGTCTGGAGACTGAGCCCTACAAGGAAAGGCTGAGAGCCTGGGGAATGTTTAGTTTGGAAAAGAGGAGATTGAGGGGGGACCTGATTGCTCTCTTTAAATATTTGAAAGGCTGTCATTTGGAGGAGGGCAAGGAGCTGTTCCTGTTGGCAGCAGAGGATAGAATTCGAAGCAACGGGTAATTGTTACCAGAGACAGTAAAAAGCACCTTTTCTCTCTGATCAATCTGTTGTGAGCCACAGCCTCATTGAAAAACTGAGCACCGATTTCTGTCTTACCTTTGCAGGAAAGGAGTGACAGACTTGCACAAGCCACTCTTGGGTCCACACACTTGCACAAATATCTTATGTGAATTCATCTGATTTGACAGTAACGTCTTGTGCAAGGAAGCTGGCTTGTGTCTTGCAGACCAATTAACTGCCAACCAGAGTTTCAAGTTTCGTAATTCACAGATCTGTACAGGAACAATGTTTACATGTAACTAATTAATGTTGGATGTTGTCAAATTCGAACACTCCACAGGAGCAGCTCATGGAAATCTGTCATCCCAGGTTTCCAGACGGGCAAATCAAAAAAAAAGAAGCTACAGTTTGTATCATGAGAAATGCAGTAAACACCAAATTTGAATGAATGAATAAAACTTGCACAGAAACTTAAAATATTTGCAAATAGAGTGCTTCTAAGGAATATGGTTGTGTTTCTATAGCTTCAAAAAAAGCAAATGTAATTGGTCAGTCTTTGGTGGGAGGGGTTGAGATTAGAATATACTGGCCATTTTTTAAATGATGAATGTCACCCCCCCCCCCTTTTTTTGTAGGACAAAAATCCTACTGGGATTCAAAATTGTTTCCACTAGCAGAAAGCATTGTTTGAAAAATTGACTGTACGCACACCCAGTGTACACTTTTCACTTTAGGAAATCCTTGCGGCAATCTTTAAAAATGCACCTGCAAAAACAATAAATGCCTCCTGTTGAATCAAGATGAAAGGTTGGGCATTTAAATGCTTCATGCCCCATACTTTATTTTGAGGTATGAATCCGCATGATTGCTAAAAGCAGTCTCTAACAAAATTTAGCCTGTATTAGGACAGCCTAATATGACGATTACTGTTATAGATGTAAAAGGAGGAGGTCTGCCTGGCCTGTACCACAGCCAGGGCCTTTTCGGTCCTGGCTCCGACCTGGTGGAACTCTCTGTCTGAGGAGACTAGGGCCCGGCAGGATTTGTTATCTTTCCACCAGGCCTGCAAGACAGAGATGTTCCACCAGGCATTTGGTAGGGGCTAGGCTGTCCTCTCGCTGGCCATACCACTGAAGACCTTCTACCACCCATGCAGGAAAATGCTGTATTTTAATATTTTATACCCGCCAATTTTAATTGTTTTGATATAATGTTTTAATGCTTTTATAATGTTTTTACTGTTTTAAACTGTTGTTAAACCGCCCTGAGCCCGTCTGACAGGGAGGGCGGTCTAGAAATGTGATAAAATAAATAAATAAAAGTAACATTACCTTTTATTTATTTAAACATTTTTAAGTTGCCTTTCCACCCAACTTAGGGTCTCCAAGGTGGCAACCAATAAAAACATTAAAACAAGTTCAAAATGTATGTATGTAAACAATTAAAAAACAAACAGACAAAGCACATAGAAGCATAAGAGGCTCAGTGAGGGAATGCCAAACAAAACAAAACAGTCTTCACCTTAGTGGTGGAAGACAAGGATAGAGGGGACAGTTGAATGTCCCTGGGGTGGTAGTTCCATAGTTTTGGAGCCACAGCTGAGAAGCGTAAGACTGGAAGCTTAGCGCTTTGCCTGGTCAGGGATGGAAAAGTGATTTTTTGACATCTCTGAGACAACTGGAAAATAAATATATATATATATATATACAACCAAACTGGAACAAATTACGAATGCTGTAGCTGGGAATGAAGAGGCATCTGTAATCACGGGAGACCCCGGGAACTGTGGAAAGGGGTTAAAGACTCCTCCGTGGTCTTGGTACTGCAAGGAACTTTGTACTGTGCATAGAGGGCTTTTCTACAATGGTAAAGGGTAGTTCTGTACAGAGTAGTTGGTTAAAGGTTAACTACTTGGTTAAAGCTTTAGGAGACATGGTCCGTCCTACTGTGTATGGCCCATGCTGCTTGTTGCTGTAATTAGAATCCTACGATGTAATTTTCTACATTGTTTAACAAATCATATTAATACTTACGTTTCAGATTTCTGGTTGATTCCAGATAGCATTGTTTATTGGATGTCCCATCCTGTTAATTGTATTGACCTACTCTGTGTAGCAATGATGACGATGATGATGCTGATGATGATGATGATAACTTTGCTTATATACCGCTCTTCTAGACAGATTAGTGCCTCACCCAGAGCGGTGAACAAGTTAGTGTTATTATTATCCCCACAATACAGCTGGGGAATGGGGGCTGAGAGGAGTGGCAAGTTTATGAAAATAAAGTTCTTTCATTTAAGCTATTCTGTATAATTTCCCTACTTACTGTTAAATTATAAGGGGGGGGGGTTTGTGTTGTCACAACTTGAGGGAGGAGTGAATGTTGATATTGGCTTAGACATCCTAGCAATGTTTTCCACTTTCTGAACAGGGGGTCAGTTTTTGCTGACTATTCTCCCCCCCCCCATACACACATCCTCCTCCTCCCCCCACTGATTCCAGGGGTCCATTGACCCAGAATTGGAGGGCACAAGGTGGTTTGCAAGCGGGACAAAAGGGAGGCTGGACATTTCTTTTCCACAAGCAGGGCAGAACTGGTGTAATCTAGGATCTAGGCCATTTCAATTATTTTTATGCAGGCTTCTTCAAAGTATTTATTTAAAAAGGCATAAAAGGTTTAATGAAAATAATATTTAAACAGCAGAAGCAAATAGCATATGCTTGGTGGGGATAGGATGGAGAAGCTGCTACCAGCAGTCCTGGGAGGACAGCAGGATGGCTGAATCTTACTTGTCAGAGAAGCTGTTGATAAAAATTCTGATGCCTCACCAAATTGCTTTTATTATGGGTGTTTGAATCTCTTTCTCAAAAATATATATCCCCCACTGGTACAAGAACACTTGATTAATTTGTCCCTCCCTGCCACCTGCCTTGATTTCTCTACGCTGCCCTGTCAACGATAGAATGTTCTCGGTGCTTATCACATTTGTACTTTGGCTGGTAGCATGAGGTTTAGGTAGGTTTATTTGTAGTTGTTTTAGCCTAGCTGTCAGGGTGTTTAACTCGTTGGGGGAAAATTACTCATAGCCCGTGACAAATGGCCTTTTAAATGGCCTCAGAGTATTTATGGCTAGCAAAGCAACATAGCTGCACACCCCTCCTCCTTCGCCTCAGATGCAGAAAACAAAATCTTATCTGCGGTTCAGTTTGCAGTAGAAGCGTAAGCGATAACCTTTTGTTTGGGCAGATACATACCTGATCAGGCCAAGAGGTGAGGGTGGATGAAATGTCTGGTTTTATCTCGTGTCACTGTGGTGCTTCCAGTTAATTGCCAGGGGAATAAGAAACTAAAACATATGGTCTGCTCCACATAGCACCAGTACCTTTATGTTCATTGAAACTACAAACCTTCCATGTTTAGCCAGTAATATTTTTATATACACTATCTTGATGCCCGTGCTTCGCTACGGTATTTAACTACTTTAAATCCAGTTATAATACTTACGAGTATGTAACATTTTTTGGTTTGTGGGGTTGTTTTTTTTAGTTGGTTTTGTAGTATAATAGCATAGTACCCGAGCTTCACAAATGTGTTTGAATAAAGCGAAGCGTGTTGATGCTGAAAACTGATGAAGTGAATTTCGAAATGTAACATTTATTGAAGAGATTTTTAAAAGGAAAAGATTGTAGTGCAATAAATAAAGTGAAAAATACATACAACCTTCTTTTTTCTACTGAAGGACCTCTTTGTAGACCTCATTGGTGGTTTCCACCCCAGATGCTAGGGTCACCCGGCTGCTGGGTGAGCTCACTCTGGAGCAGGCCACATAGAACTGCCCATGTGAGAAGCAGTCCTCCCTCAAGTCAATTCTTGCCACCTTCAGTGTCTGCCCCTGGGACTTGTTCATCATCATAGCAAAGCAGGCCTTGAAGGGGAACTGCAGTCTTTGAATTTGAAGGGGTTCTCTGATGGTATGAGTGGTATACATGGTATGAACACTGACTCCCCCCACCCCAGCACTACTGGTGAACAATATGGTCTCGATGATGTACCTGTGGAGGCTTTCACTCATAGTCTGGTGCCATTGCAGAGTTTGGGTAGGAGGAGGTTCTGGAGCAGTATCACTGGAGCCCCCACTTTGAGGAGAAGCTTGTGGGCCGGGAACCCAGGAGGGCTGTGGGTGTTGAGGAACTCCACGGGGCAGTGGACTGCATCATCCATTTGCACCACTGAGTCCCCAGATCTGTACTCCATTTTGTGTGAGTTAAGTTGTGTTTCATTAATGATGGCAGCCTAGTCGATCTGGGGGGGTCAGAATGACACGCTTGTACAGCCAGTCCATGGGCTTCTCCGTGATAGTGATGATATTGGTGTATCATGTCTGCTAGGGTCGTCACTACTGTGCCCAGACCTGCAGAGATGGTCACCTTTCCTTTGGACTCGGGATACGCTCCTAGGAGTTCAGAGAATTGCCCAGCAGACACCTCACCTCTCAAGTGGACCCTCATGTTCTTTTTTAGTGAGAGTTTCCTGATGAGGGGCCACAGATCCAACACCTTGACACACACGGTAACCTCGTCAGCTTGAGTTCCCCTTGGGACTACTGGCAGTCTGCCAGAAATCTCCAGCCAGCAGCACTGTGACTCCCCACATTGCTCTCTCGTTGCCCCTGACATCTTTGAGGGTTATGCTCAGTGCCTCAAAACACCCCTTGTGCGCCATGGTGCTCTCATCCCAAACGATGAGTTTACAGTTCCAGAGCACTTGGGCCATGTTGCTTTGTTTTGAGAGGCTGAACAGGGGTGTTTCTGCATGGATGAGGTTAAGAGGTAGCTTGAAGGTAGTGAAGGATCATATGCCGTGCCTGAGTGAGCCTTGAACTTCCATGGAAGTGAGCGCCTCTCTACTTGTCTTCCAGGATTGCTTTGCTCATAGAGAAACTGTGTTGTGCACCTTGGGGTGATCTTGCTGGTACTTGGCCACTGCTGCTTGGTGCACCTCAGGAGCAGGGCGTGCATATTTCCTTGCCGCATCTCTAAGTTGCTTACTCTTTTTAGTGTTGGTGTATCTTGCACGACGTCTGCCAGAAAGCTTCTGGGTGGCAGTAAGAGGTGATGGCTGCAAGAGGTGTGAGGTGGAGTTGGACTGAGGGAGGGGTGGTGTGGTGGGCACTTCAGCAGGTTCATGTGAGAGGTTCACATTGAAATGGACCCTAGAAAGGTTGTGTACCATCTCCCCATGAACATTTAAAAACTCAGCCTCCATACTGACTTTTTTATAAAATCCCTGTTCAGGAGTCTTGTACTGTCTTTCTTCAACTGTCTGCAGTTTCCTTTGCCTGATTTTTACCTCAGAACACAGAGTTCCACAGCTGACCCATTAACCTGCCAGCCACACAGGAAAGCCAGGCCCCACAGGGAGATTGGCAACCCTAGACTGGGAGGTGTATTTTTACCTCAGGACACATTCAATTACTGGGAGTCATTGAATGTGTCCTGAGGTACTGCATGTGTCCTGCATACTGTTTAGAATGTTGGGATGATGACCAATCAAGGCCACATATGCACATGACCTCAGGGAGGCTGAGTTGGCAGTTGGCAGGGGGGGAGGAGGAGGACCCTGCCAGCCAGACAGGGAAGCTGTATTTCTATGAGAAAACACATTTGACCCCTTTTTACCCCCTTAGGGGGTGAATTTCTTAAAATCCCTTCTTAGTGAGCCTCTACACCACAAAAGGAACGCTCTCCCCAAATTTCACACTTCTAGGTCCAAGGTTTTGGGCTGGACGTTGATGAGTCAGTCAGGACACTTGTCTTTATATATTTAGATTAATTATTGTATTTACCCAAAAGGTGTTTTTTCTGCATGTACCATCAAGAAAAAGAAGTGGTCCACTTATATTTGCATTCACATCACAAACACCAGTTTGGTGTAGTGGTTAAGAGCGGCAGGACTCTAATCTGGAGAGCTGGGTTTGATTCCCCACTCCTGCACTTGAAGCCAGCTGGGTGACCTTGGGCTAGTCACGGCTCTCTGGAACTCTCTCAGCCCCACCCACCTCACACGGTGTTTTGTTGTGGGGATAATAATATAACATACTTTGTAAACGGCTCTGAGTGGGCATTAAGTTGTCCTGAAGGGCAGCATATAAATCAAATATGATGATGATGATGATGATGAACATTTTGTATATACAGTTTGCGTGGGTGTCCACCTTCCTTTGGGATAAATATGGTTGCAAGCGGGATGCTAGATTACAGGGGTTTTCAAACTGTCTTCCTTCAAGGAAACATTTCTACATTGCTTCCTCTTCTTCTAGAGAGATCCATACATCCCAATTTTGACTAGATATCGAGGCCCAGTAGAACTTCTAAGAACTTCCATAAGCTCTGAATAATCCTCTTAAATCTTATGTAGAGCACCATTGTTCCTTAATAAGCATTACCTTGTACCATTTGGGGCTTTTCCTTCTGCTGTTGTGTTCCTTGGGGCACCTCTCCTACTTTATTGAAGGTGATATACCCCCACCCCCCCTAGACTCTAGTCCTAGTTAGGCGCTGATGATTCACAGTCATAGTCACAGAATATTTAGAGTGGTGGGTCTCCCTCTGCCCCATCTGTTAAGATCATTTGTCTTTGTGTTTAAGAACATAAGCATCAGACCAGCAGTCCATCTTGTCCTGCCTCCCATCTCACACAGTGGCCAACCAGCTGTCCTGGGGGGCCAACATCAGGGCAGAGAGGCCGAGACCTTCCCTCCAGTTTTGACTGGTATTCAGGAACCTACTGCCACTAGAGGTGGAGGTTCATTCTGTTTGCCGTTTTAAGATATTTTGAAATCTATGTATACTCTGTAGCATAGGAGGAGGAATGCCATTCCTGTGCTCAGCTTTCTTTGAAGAAAATTTTTGCAATGCAGTTCCTGTCGAGATGTGAACTGATTTCTCAGAGTGAATATCTGTCAGCGTTTGCCACGACTACCTTCATGCAAAGTACTATACTGTGACTAACTGAAGTGCTATGTCTGAAGTGCCTCCATCTGACCCTTTGAACATGCTTGCAGTGCTACCTTTCAGAGCACTCAGTGCATGGACGCAACTGCCTCTGGCCATTAGATGCCGCATCTTCAGGGCAGCGAGTCCCCTTTGTTCCTTTTGATTTTGATGAGGTGAACTTAATGCACTTGGAATGCTCTCCTCAGTCATTCGCTTTCCTTCCACCACAAACCAGTAGGGCATGCTTTCACAATAAATAGGGGTTCCTTTTAAAAAAAAATCCAACCAAATTGGACAGGCCTTTGTTGTTAATGCCCCTCACATCCCAATTTCCATGGTCATTGGAATGTATGCATCTCGCTGTTACTCTCTTCCTGATTGTACACTTTATTGCAGCATACATGTGTACTCAGTACATCCCATCCTGGATAGAGGGAAAGGAGGGGGCAGAGAATTAGGGGTGTGCGCTTCGGGTTTCCGATTTGGGTAAATTACCCAAATTGGACCCGATCTGTAAAGATTAGGCATATTAGGGAAATCCCTAATCAAAGCTTTCCGAAGCATTTGGAATGTATTTCCAAATTTCCCCCCCCCACTTCGGGTCACCCTACAGAGAATGTGGATTGGATGTTTGTTCTTTTTCAGAACAGAATTGGAGGGAAGGACAGATGTGGTGATGATGATGATGATGATGATGATGATGATGATGATGATAACAACAACATTTGATTTATATACTGTCCTTCAGGATGACTTAACACCCACTCGGAGTGGTTTACAAAGTATGCCATTATTATCCCCACAACAAAACACCGTGTGAGGTGGGTGGGGCTGAGAGAGCTCCTAGAAGCTGTGACTGACCCAAGGTCACCCAGCTGGCTTCAAGCGGAGGAGAGGGGAATCAAACCCGGCTCTCTAGATTAGAGTCCCACTCTCTTAACCACTACACCAAACTGGCTCTCCCAAATCTGATGTCCTCCCAAATCTGTGCCAATGCTTGTTTACAAGAGGCAACTTAATTGGCAGGTCTGCTCATACCTAGGAGCCCCGTGGCGCAGAGTGGTAAGCTGCAGTACTGCAGTTCAAGCTCTGCTCACGACCTGAGTTCGATCCTGGCGGAAGCCGAGTTCAGATAGCCTCGAGTTCCTGCTGGCAACCCGTCAGCAGTTACCTTTATTATATTAGAATCTTGCACAGCACAACAAAAATTATATATTTGAGTTTTACAAGATGCAAAGGAAAGAGGCGGAACGCAACTGCCCAATCTAAGACTTTACCATGCTTGGTGTGGCTGAAGGAGTGGATGACGCTAAAGAATAAGAAATTACTAGCCCTAGAGGGATATAAAAAAATATTTGGATGGCACACATACTTATGGCATGATAAAGTAAAGGCGAACTCGATGTTCCTGCATCACTATATACGGAGAAGTTTATATATAATCTGGAAGAAGTATAGAATCTATCTGGAAGAAGGAACCCCTTTGTGGGTAGTTCCATATGAGGTGATAGATCCGAGAGCTGTTGATAATGAGCAACAATGTTTAACTTATAAAGAAATAACTAGAACTGAAGAATCTAAACTCAGAATAAAGACTCAGGAGGAACTATCACCTTACTATGATTGGTTCCAGTATAGACAGATTAGAGATTTATATAACTCGGACTCTGTAAAAGGAGGTATACGAACAGAAAACTCGGAACTAGAGCAGACCCTTCTTAAAGAGGACAAGAAAAGAATATCTAAGGTATACCAAGCACTGCTGAAATGGTATACTGAGGATGAAATAGTTAAAGGACAAATGGTGAAATGGGCCATAAATTTCAACAAAGAAATAACAATGGAGGCATGGGAATACTTGTGGAAGACTACAATGAAGACAACGACATGCACTAGTATTAAAGAGAACATTTACAAAATGATTTACCGTTGGTACATGACACCAAAGAAGATTGCGCTAGGGAATTTGAACACTTCTAATAAATGCTGGAAATGCAGGAAGCATGAGGGCTCCCTCTACCATATGTGGTGGACATGTGAGGTAGCTAGGCAGTACTGGGGGGAAATAATAAGAGAAATGAGTGAGATTTTACAATTTCAAATTAATAAGAACCCAGAACTCCTGCTACTAAACTTGGGAATGGAGGGAATTCCAGCCCATCATAGGACGTTGATATTTTACATGACGGCAGCAGCTAGACTTTTGTATGCGCAAAAATGGAAAATACAAGATGTGCCAACCATTGAAGATTGGATCCACAAATTGCTGTATATGGCAGAAATGGACAAAATGACAAGAAAATTGAGAAACCTGGACTCAGGACAGTTTAACACAGACTGGGAGAAGCTGAAACAATATTTGGAGAAGAAATGGGAGGTGGGAGGAGAACTGTGGCAGTTTGAGAACTACTGAAGTACAATAAAATGTAGAGGGGGGTGACTTTACCGGGGAGGAGAAGAGGTAAAAGAGAATTTCTAAGCAGTTATGATATTAGATTGATATATATAGAATAATAAATAGAATATTGATAGAAAATAATTAATCATAAGGGTTAACTATAAGGATTGATTAACTAATAATATTTTCTTTTTGATTCCGTACAGTGTACCAAACTGAATATGTTTATTTGAAGTTGTATATGAGTCAAATTGATTGATATCATATATAGACTTATGACTGAAGGGGAATAGAAATACTAATGTAAACAAATATAACTAAAATAGAAAGAAGAAGATAGAATGAATAATATATAGAGTATAAGTTAAATTGGCTGAATTATATGAATGTATGGTTTACATCGTTTATGATATATAGAAATATTTGAAAGTGAAATAATGAAAAATGGGATAAATTGTTTATCCATTATGGAAAAAGGGACTCATAGTCAGGGTACAGAGTATTAAAAATAGTTAAAGAAGTATTGCTTAGAATAAAGGGAGAATATATATTTGTTAGATAGAGGAATATATAAAGAGTAAGGGAAAAGGGATAAAGGGTTGGAAAACTGTTGGAAGTCAACAAAATGGGGGGGGAAGGGAGGGGGTTAGAAATTGGGAAATGGGAATATTGACTGTAATGTGCAAACATTTGATCCTAACCCAATAAAAATTTTTTCAAAAAAAAAATTATATATTTGAATTGGGTTATGATGGATGTTGATCCTCAGATGATGTGAATTTGTATTATGCTTGTATTAATGATTCTTATGAAAGTGCTTTATTTAACAAGTTGATATATTCATATAATCTAGTTAGTAGGGTGCGGTTTATACAGTTTGTTTGCGAGTTCAGATAGCCGGCTCAAGGTTGACTCAGCCTTCCATCCTTCCGAGGTCAGTAAAATGAGTACCCAGTTTCCTGGGGGTAAAATGTAGATGACTAGGGAAGGCAATGGCAAACCACCCCATAAAAAGTCTGCCAAGAAAACGTTGTGATGTGACATCCCCCCATGGATCAGTAATGACCTAGTGCTTGCACAGGGGACTACCTTTACCTCATACCTATTTTCTGCATTTTGGGGGTTCTATGTTTTGGGGTTTTCTATTTTCTGTGTTTTGGGTTTTTTTTGCAAATATGTATTGAATTGATGAAAATGAAACATAGTTTTGAGGGGAAAAGTGTAAACATGAGTGTGAGGAGAGGAATCAAGGGCCAATTACCAGTAAATGTATCTTTTCAGGAAATTAACAAAAGAAAATTGAGTGGAATGGTAAGGGCAACATATGTCAAACTAAAGATCTACTCAAATACCACGACTCCAAAATTTAAAATGAAGCCATTCATTGTAAAGTTTGAGGCATTTTGTGAATGGTATAAAACTTTTATTGGTTAGTGCTGTTTGTTTTTAAAATCCCTGGAAATTTCAAAAACACTCTGGGATATGCTCCAAAAGACAGGTATCTAGGAAGACTGTGTATACTTATGGAATCATTTCTGAAGTCATGTTTGTTTCTCCACATTTCATGTTTCATGCATTATAGTTTGCTATTTAAATTAAATTATGACATGATCCAGTATTTCCCATCCTCCAAACAGAACCATTTTGGAGGAGCAGAAGATACAACTCCAAAGTTCACTCTTTCTCCTTTCTGCCATAAGGCTACTTGAGTGAAGACAGAGAGCAAATGGCACAGTGTGTTTAAGAGCATGGCCTGAGAGAATCAGGAGGTACCAGAGGTCATCTTGTTCATTATGATAGTTTCCAGTGGGTAGCTGTGTTGGACTGCAGTAGAAGAGCAAGTTTTGGATCCAGTGCCACCTTCAAGACCAACTAGTTTTCCAGGGTGTGAGTTTTCGACAGTCAGAACTTCCATCTTCAGATGCATTTAGGAGTCGAACTAGGTAGGGTTTTTATCTAGCCAGAAAGTGGGAAGGGTATTTAAAGTATCAGTGTAAGGTATAATTATATTGTAATTAGCTTGATAAAGCAGGGGTGTGAAGGTAGAAAATCAGCATCTGTGGTGAGGGAAAAACTCAATGTTTGAGTTTATTTGCAAATTTGCAAGAGTGGACCCCTCCTCACCCTGGGCTTAATAGGGACATTGGAGTATTCTTTCACTACAGATGCTGATGTTCTGCTTTTCGTACCTCTGCACTATCAAACTAATTACAGTATTATTACACCTTAGCTGGTCTTTAAGGTGATATTGGACCTGAATCTAGTTCATGATGAGCGTTTGAATCATCCTCAGTCAATTATTGGGGTATGTATGTGTTAAGAATTACTGAGAAATGTAAAATGTTTTGAGCACTTAATGCTATATAAATGCTATAAACATTTGCACTTGAAAAAGTGTGCAAGTGCTCAATTTATATTGTATGTTTTTATTTAGAATTTTCCCCAGAGAGTACCTTCTCCAGCAAATCCACCTATATTCCCTTGCAGACCTACAGCAGGTAAGTTATTTCAGTTTGCTCAGATACTGTACTTTTGAGAGAGAAAAATGCTAATTAACAATTTTTCTGTGTTTTGGTGAGTTTTCCCAAGCTTAAGAAGAGACCTCTTCAGTGTAATAAGTGAGAGCCACTATCTTAGCTATAATTATTTATTAACTTTAATGTAATTTTAGAATAAAATATGGCATGGTCCTCATTGGCCTTCTTGAGTGCTGGGGAAGGCAGATGCCTACCAGCTGAATTCATTTGTCACGGAGAGAGAAGCTTGCTTCGGCTAGCATGTTGCTTTCTAGACTCATTGCACGTTTTTTCTCCTGTTTTTCCTTCACAGAGCTCAGGGCGTCATAGGTAGTTTTCCCTTCTTTCTTTTAGTCTTCCAACAACCCTGTGAAGTAGGTGAGGCTGTTCTTGAGCAGACACGGGCACGAATCGAAATAAAAATCAAATTTCGTAATGAATCAGACTGATTTGTGTTTCGCGAAATGTGTTTTGTGGTGCTGTGGTTTTCACGAAATTCACAACTTTTTGGCCTGATTCGTATGATTTGTGATGCCAGACAGGCTGGTGCCGATCCATTGATTCCCTAGGCAACATAGGCCCGGAATGTCTGCAGACCTTTTGTTGCCATTGGAAACCCCAATCTTAGCCCATATAACCTTGATAGGCAGCTCTCCTTGCCAACTGGAGAGCTTCCATTCTGCCCTATACAGCGAGGAGCAGGAGGGTTAATCCCTTAGGCAACTGAGGAGATGGGCCTTCTGTAGCCATGGGAACACCAATCTCATCCCTCCAAACCTGTTAGGAAGGTCTGTCTGCCAACCACAGACCTCCTGTTCTGCTCTATGTGAGTGTTATATAAGGCACCTCTCTCTGCCTCGTGCTTTTAGTTCCAGTAGACAGAGAGAGGGGAAGGATCTGTTGCTGGGATTTGGAGTGAGAGAGAGTGAAGTTGGGAGCTTTGGGCTGGATTTGCTGCTGCTTCAAAAGAGACTGAAAAGCCTCTTTCTTATTTTCCTCACTTGTCCTTGCTGGGAAGGCCTTGGGGTGAGGGTGCCTTTTTTCCTCCACCTCACCCTAGTCCCAGGCCTTTGCCTGGCTCTGGGGCCTAGCTTGACTGAGACCTCTCTTACTTTTTCTTTGCTTGTCTTTGTTTCTTCTTAATTCTTTTTTTCTGCCCTTTTGAGGGCTCACGCTCTTGTTGTTTCCCTTGGTTTTATTTTGTGCACCTCTCCCACCTGGGCAGGTGTCTGTGTGGTGGTTTTGGGGCCCTCCCCCAAACCCAGTCTCAGGGCCACTGCCTGGGTCTGGGGCCCAGCTTTGTGGGTTCCAGTTTTGCAATCCAGCACTTTGCAATCTTGGCCAAACTGGCAGGGTGTGTGGAAGAGAGCTTGCTGAAGTCTCCTTGCGAGTTTGGCATCTTTGGGTATGAAAGGAGCCATTGAAGTGCCTCGGGTTCTGACGAATCATAAAACTAACAAATTGTATCGCAAAACGGGAAGTTCGTGCTTCACGATTCGTGGAATGTGACAAAACACGAAACTCTCATTTCGTTTTTCCCCTCCGTTTCGTGCCCATCTCTATTCTTGAGCCTCTAATATGACTGTTGCCCCATATGCTACTTTCACCCCTCCCAAGAGTATGCCATGAACTGTCAAACTGTACAAAAACATGAAACAAAAAGAAGTTCCTCAACCCTCTCTCTCTCTCTCTCTCTCTCTCTCTCTCTCTCTCTCTCTCTCTCTCTCTCTTTTGCTTATACTTTGGTTGGCACTTAAAATAAAATAATTACAAACCTTATACTACCTGAATAAAGGTATGGCTGGGGCATCGCTGTGAGCATCTAAAAAAGACAGGGATTTTGTGGTCAGTCTGGGGTCTCTTTTAAACGAGCAAATTCCATTTCCATATTTTAGGATTTCATAGGATGCCATGTGTCTCCCTCCCACGGCATCATGCCTAGAAACCTGCTTTGTATTTTTATACGAAAACATAGATTATTTGGAACTCCCAGGGCAGCTTGTCAGGTTCTGTGTTTTCTGTTAATGCAGTCTGATCTGACAGTTTATCAGTTCGAAAAAAAAATCTGGAATTTATATTATATTCATGTCTATTGGACTGTAACTGTCTTTTTAAGATAGCTGTCTTGTGCATGTCCAAATGTTGCTGCTGCTTTTAAAAAAAATCTACTTCCTTTCTTTTTTTTTAATCTACTTCCTTTCTTATGTTAACGGTCCTGCAGGCCAATAAATTAAATATCATTTTTAAATGATCATCTACGAAACATCCATTAATTATTCGTGGTTCAGGCATGCATGTAAACTGATGAGCAATAGTTAATTAAATTACTGTGCAGAAATTTTGAAAAGGAAGGAAAATCTGCTCACAAACCACTTCTTTTCTTGTTAAGCTATAGATGTACCTTAGTATCCTTTAGCTCTGTCTGAGAGCCAGTTTCATGTAGTGGTTTAGAGCAGCAGGACTCTAATCTGGAGAGCCGGTTTTGATTCAGCACTCTTCCACCCGAAGCCAGCTAGGTGACTTGGGTCAGTCACAGCTCTCTCAGGGCTCTCTCAGCCCAACCCACCTCACAGGGTGACAGTGCCGGATCTAGGGTTGCTGGCGCCCAGGGCAACCCAAGTCTGCCCCCCCCCCGTGCGTGCGCAGTGCGCGCACTCCTGGCGCTACGTGATGACGTCACTTCTGTGACATCACGCAGGGCTGGGTGTGCTGCCCACACAACAAGTGAGCTGCCCTGGCGCACGGTGTGCTGCGGAACTGGCGGCAGCAGCACGGGCGGCTGAGAGGAGGACTGGGAGGCTGCCTGCGCCATTCGCCCGCCCTACTGAAGGGGCGGCTGGCTTGCTGTGCGCTCCATGTCCTGCATGCCTGGCAAGCCAGCCACCCCATCAATGGAGCAGGCGAATGGCACAGGCGGCCTCTCAGCCCTCCATGCAGCCGCCCCCGCTGCCCCCGCCAGCTCCTGCGCGTTCCCGGTGGCTGGCAGCTGCACTTGCCGCCCCACGCTTTGGCGGTGCTGGGGGCAGACTACCCCCCTGCCCCCACCCCCCCGTCGATCTGGCCCTGCGGGGAGATTGTCATGAGGATAATAATATCGCACTTTGTAAACTGCTCTGAGTGGGCATTAAGTTGTCCTGATGTTGTTGTTAATACCACACTTCCTCCCAAGAGCTTGAGCCAGTACAAGGATCTCCCCTTCCCATGTTATTCTGGACGGAGAGGTGGTGTGTGAGCGAGTGAGAATTTGAACCTGGGTCTACTGGTCCTACTGGAACACTTTCCTCTCTAGGCCACACAGATCAGCAACCTGTGGGAGCCCCACAACAGGAGGCTTTCCCATCTTTTTTGTGGTGAGACGTAACGATTGCAGTAGGATTCGGGAGATCCAGGTTTAAATCCTCTATCAAGCACTCCTCTTGCAGCGGCTTTCGGCCAGCCTGCCTAACCTGCACAGTGGTTGTGAGGATAAAATGGAAGTGAGGAGAACCGTGTGCATCGCCCTGAACTCTTTGGAGGAAGGGCAGGGTAAAAATAGAATAGGAAGCAGAGAGAAAGAAGGAATCGTTCGTTTAACAGGTTTCGCTGCAGGCTCCTGCTTGCGACGCCCTTTACAGACTTTCATTTGGAGGCTACCAATAATTTGTGCATTTGATGAAGAGTGCTTTGGCTCTTCAGAGCCTATGCCACAATGAATTTGTCACGAGCATCTTGAATACTTTTGCTTTTATTAATATGTTCTCATTTGATGATTTTCATTTCTTGCAATATATTCCACTAAAATTGCTTCTGGGTTTAAAGGTAGGATGCAAGCTGTTATTACCGATAGATCTATCACTTTCTGTCCATTAGATTTCCTTTTATGTCATGAGGGTCAGCTGCCTTGTGGTTCTCCCTGCTGACTTAGAGCTGAGCTACAAGAGACGAACTACACGAGGAGGAGCACGTGAAGGGAGTCGCAATGTTAGCCATGAAGCTGAGTTTTAAAAGAGATTGGAAGGCTTTGTCAATTTCCCTCTCTACAGAACCAGGGAGATCTGCTCAGAAGGTTTGTTTATTTCCTCTTTGCCTCTTAGAAGGGGGAGGTGAAACTGACAGATCCTTTGGCAGGCAAATAGGAAATTAACAAATCCTCTGAGCAGCCATATCCCAGGCTCTGCAGAGAGGGGAAATTAACAAAGCCTTCTGATCTCATTTAAAACTCAGCTTCATGGCTGACATTGCGACTCTCTTCACGTGCTCCTCGTCATGTAATTCGTCTCTTGTAGCTTGGCTCTTAGACTATGGAACTCACTGCCAGTGGATGTAGCGATGGCTACTAGCCCATGTTCATGGGGGCCAGGTCTATTAGTGGCTACGAGCCATGGTGACTAAAGGGAACCTCCACGTTCAGAGGTAGGAAATCTCTAAATGTCAGTTCCAGAAGAGGCAACATCAGGGATGGGCCTCGGCCTCTATGCCGGGTTTGTTGGCCTTCCATAGTAACCAGTTGGCCTCATGGTGGGCTAGCTGGACTGCTGCTCTGATCCAGGAGGGCTCTTCTTACATGGACCAAAATGTAACATTTTAAAGGTCCTAAATAGTAAAACAGTAGAGAATGTTGGCAATAGAGGTGTCTCTTTCCATAGATATTGAGACAGTGATCATTTGTTTGAGTTGTATAGTTTATATGGCATATAACCCATTTTAATATCAAGCAAAACAGTTTTCCCCTGTATTAGTGAGCCATGTGAATGCAATGTAAATGCAAGTTGAATTTAAAAGCTGCATGAATGAGCAGGTGTTTTCCCCAAGGTGGTAGGTTTTCAGTGTAATTATAGCACCTTCTAAGATAAATCTCCCACACAATAGCCTTTAATGCTTTTGTGCTCTGTGAATAGGGTGATACAAATTGCAAGGCAGGGTGTTAAGCAAAGAGGACTTCATTTTGGAAACCCGACAGACTTCTAGAAAGTAATATTGTCTCTTCCTCTTACGATTCAGAAAGCACCTTGAGTGCAAATGAGAAAACTGCAGCAAGACTTATCTTTAACCAAAGAAAGAACAGATACTTCAATAAAAAGTTTGCTCATTCTACTTCCTATTGAATGCAACCAAGCTTATTTATTTCACATTTCTAGTCCATTTTTCTCCACAGGATTCAAGATGATCGACAATTTTTTAAAAAATCCTAAAGTCACAATGAACACAATAAAGCAAGAACTAATCCACCATCAAATGTAAGGCTAGCTATACAACATCTGACCATCATAAAATGCCCTCCAGAACAATATGGATAGATGAACAACATGGTTGCAGTGGGACATCTTGTGAGAAGCAGCCCTGCAGCATTTAATAATCTATTTATGGGCATTGTGGTCCTCCTTTCTCACCAAGACTCAAGGCGGCTTACACAGGGTACATTTATGCAGTCAATAGGGTGCGATATCTAATTAGCAATGTAATAGGACTAGGATCACAGAGTCTGAAACAAAGGTTAAGCATTAGACATGAAACAATGCAGAAAATAGTGTTACATAAGTAGAAAACAAAGCAGTGAGATGATACATACAGCAAACGGATAATACATCCTATACACAGTCCCATTCCCTTTATTAAAGTACCTTCCAGAGCCATTTTGTTATTCAGTAGCCCTCTTACCTTTGTACTTGGTTCAGTTATAAGATCTCACCAGGTTTTCTCTGTCCTTGCTGCTCCTTTATTTTTTCACTGTGGCACTAGAAGATGAGGAAACTAGTTAGGAGTATTCAGATCAAACAGGAGGAAAAAAAGGTGATGAGGAAGGACCTATACTTTCTTTGTTGACCGGAGTCATGGTCACTGAACTCTGCCTCTTTTCAAAAATCCTCAAGGGGCCAGCCTCTTGTAAAAATTATAAAATCTTCTTCAGCCCAGATCGGGCCTCAGTCGGCTCAGAACGGGTAGCTGCGTCACAAGGGAGCACTCCACAGCCGGCAGCGGCCGGATTCTGGCCATTTTGGGCCCAAATTGGGTCAAAATGGGCCCGAAATGGCCCAGATCAGCTTGGACCGGGCTACTACTGCTGCATGGGAGAGCACTCCCCCACCTGGCAGCAGACAGAACCTGGCCGTTTAGGGCCTGATCCAGGCCATTTTGGGACCAAATTGGGCCAAAATGGCCTGGATTGGCCTGGAATAGGCTACTGCCACATGGGAGGGCATTCCCCCACCCAGCAGCAGCAGCCCGATCCTCGCTGTTTCAGGCCCGCTCTTGGCCATTTGGGGCCATAATTGGGCCCTAAATGGCTGAAAGGGGCCCCAAATGGCCAGGATGGCTGCTGCTGGGCGCGGGAGTGTTCCCCTGCCTGGCAGAGGCCTGATCCTGGCCATTTTGGGACTAATCCTGACCATTTGGGGCCTGAAATGGGCCCGAAACGGCCCAGATCAGGCCCGAGTCAGCCTGGAACAGGCCTCTGCTGGATGGGGGAACCCTCCCGTGCCCAGCAGTGGTCCGGGCCCAAAATGGCCCAAACAGACCATTTTAAAAATACCCACGTGACACTAGTCACGTGGGTATTTTAAAGAGGTGCTGGAATGTCGTTCCGGGGCATTCTGGCTCAAAAAAAAGCCCTGTTTGTATGTATGTATTTAGGGCCTGTTGCTTTCTTATACTGTAAGCTGCTTTGAGTCCACACTCAGTGGAGAATAGTGGAGAAAATCCAGAGATGTATAGGTCTGTGTCAACAACGTCATGGTTGGAAGAGGGATGAAGTCATCACAATTACACAGCAACACTCGGAGATTCCCTGCCAGTGCAATAGGAAGGGTCGTTGGTCAGCAGGTTGCCAAATGCTAAAACATCCTTGCTTAGTCCTTGGTCACATAAACCAGTCTTTAAAAAGCAAGCCTGCAATCCTATGCACACTTATGTGTAAATAAGCCTTAAAATGGCACAGTGAGTATACTGAACTTTAAAAAAATATATATTGGTGCTTCCAGGAATGTGGGGGTCTAAAAGTTTGGTTGTTTCTCTATATCAAAAGCTCCCTGCACGTGAAGAGTTACTACATCAAGGAATAGGCTCTGCTAGAATCTCTTTGCCTTATGTGCTAGTTTTCTGCTTGGATTATTTATCTCAGGCAACAGTGACCTGCGTATAGAGTGGGGCTGACTTCCAGCATAGCTTGGTTTGTAGTATTAAATATTGGGATTAAAATAAGTAGAATAATGTAATACATTTTAATGGATTAGCTCTTGTTTAATACCTACTGTAGGCTTAATCCTTCCACAAAAGGGTGTGTGTATGTTTCAGCCCCGAAATGGAATATTTGGAGTGGCCACCAAATGTGACTAAAACAGTTTTGTTAAAAGTTTTTGCTCTGGTCTCTTAGGCCTGTTGCACAACTGGGAGTGAGCTGGTCGCTTGCAGGATTTTAAACTTCAGTTGGTTCAGTCCATCCCAAAATGCCATGTGCTTTTTCTTATCTCATTTTGTCCTTCAACGGTTCTTCTGTGATGTAGTTGACCGTGCAGCCATAACTTGTTCTAAGGCCAAACAGAGAACTTTGTGCCTGAGCTGGGAGCGGGGTCGTTTGATGGTTCTCTCATTGTAGGGTGTAAGTGAGGCAGAGATGAAACAGCAAGAAAGACCGCTGGAAATATTTATTTGCTGTTAGTGAGTTTAACTTATTAACCAAGACTCAAGGTTGGCAGTAGGCAACGGGCAGCCAAGGGTCAAGTAAGGTTGCCAGCCTCCAGGTGGTGGCTGGAGATCTCCCAGAATTGCAACTTATCTCCAGACTACAAAAATCAGTTCCCCTGGAGAAAATGACTGTTTTGGAGGGTGGACTCTATAGCATTATATGCCACTGAGGCCCCTCCCCAAACCCCACCCTCTCCAGGCTCCATCCCCCAAATCTTCCGAGATTTCCTGACCTGGACCTGGCAAACCTACTTGACTGTGTAGAACCTCCACATACAATCAGACATGGGTCCTCATCCCCTTTGCTCATCTCTAAATGCAGGTTATTTTTTCACCTGTGGCCACATGCAAGTGACCAGAAAATGGAAGGAATGTACAGTTAGGTTGTGTCAAGCCAGGCCTCTCTTTCTCCTGGGCCTGAGTAAATTCATGCTCTGTGGTCGAGGGGGCTTAACACCCTCTGGCAGGGCTTGTGCCAAGGACTGGCCCTAATCACCTTGCTGTGGATGTAGCCAAGAGCGCTTCCAAATCTGACACTTCACGAAGAAGAAAGGAGTTAACTGCCGGCCCCTTCTAAGGCAACTGTTTCTTAATCAATGTTATCTTCACGGAAATAATTCAAATTGTGAATGGACGGTTGAAATTACAGCCTCCGTGTTGACTGAGAAAGAGCCTTATCGTGGATAGGATGATAATGATTAACACACTGATTTACAAGGGTGGGGTCATAAGCTATTTGCAGACTCGCACTGTCTTGCCAGTGGCAATAGAGCCTTGGTATGTAGGCCTGGTAACCTCTTTCACATCAATGATTAACCCTAACCTGCAACCTCACAGGGTACTGTTCAGCCCCATTAAAATTAAGGAGGGTAAATGCCGGTTTAACCTCTGTTTGTTGACGTACATTTGCCTTTTCCACAAGATACCTAGCTCAAGGTTAGCTGCCTTGAGGTAAAATCATTATACCTCAAAGTCTATCTTTAAGGTAGCTAAGCAGGGTCAGCGTAGCAACTAAAACTTAATATTCTACTTCTCAAGGATATTCTATGCTGTTTGTTTATTTTGGCCTGCACATTTTTGGGATTCCTGGTCTTCAATTTATTACCTTTGAGATCTCTTGTATGTGTGCGTGTGCATGTGTGCGCTCTCTCACGCACGTATGTGTGTGAAGATCTTGCTGCCCTCATTATTTAAGCAAGTGCTGTGAGAGAGATCCAGAGTCCACCAGAGGCTGAAATGTTATATTATCAGTAAAGTGGCTTGGGTTAAAGT
The DNA here is from genome assembly GCF_028583425.1 of Eublepharis macularius. Classification (NCBI taxonomy): domain Eukaryota; kingdom Metazoa; phylum Chordata; class Lepidosauria; order Squamata; family Eublepharidae; genus Eublepharis; species Eublepharis macularius. The sequence goes on along the minus strand of NC_072791.1, from coordinate 212,238,015 downwards.
CTCAGCCCAGCCCTGATCAGACCAAGTAGGTTTGTGTTGCTTATCTCTCAACTTCAGCTACTTGTTACTTCAGATTTGCCAAACATCCAGTCCGGATGCTGTAGATCCTACAGGCTGCTAGAAGTGGTTTTGCACTCCACCGAGACCTTAAGATTAGAAAATACTTTGCCACATTGATGCAGCAGAGTTGCCTAGACTTGTATGCTGTCATTCCCCCACTCCACAAAGAATGTAATTCTTCAAATCTACACTTGTTCTTGGTAACTTCTGTTGCTGGCGTTGAGACTTCCCTTTAACAACTGGGCGAATTCAAAGGTGTCATGTCAACGTTCAAGTATCATGGCGCCTGCATTTCTCTCAGGGCTACTGGTACTGTTTGAATTGGCCATATGATTAACCATTCAAATGAACCCTTAGTGAGCTTATTTTAGGTACAAACCTGCTGTATATGTCATGCGCTGTTGCCTTTGGTGGGACTTCTGAGAGAGCGATAATGCACAGGAGTGCCGTTCTGTTGAGGCGAGTTCAGACAGCATAAGTCATATTTATTTGTTTACTCACTTTGTTTACACCCTGCCTTACTCCAGACCCAAAGTAGCTTAGAACTTTATCCTCGCAGTAGGTATGAGTGTGTGATTGGCCCTAGGTCACCCCAGAAAGCTTCCTTGGCTGGGTGGGGATTCAAACCTGGGTCTCCAAGATCTTAATTTGACGCTTTGAACATTATACCACACTGACTTTGTGTCTTGCATCAAGTTTTCTTCCCCTGCGTAGAATGCTAATTGTACAGTGGTTCTTTTAAGCGTACACTCCAATGCTTTATGAAAATACAGAGATAAGATTCTTTGCATAGTGCAGATTTCAATGAGACTTCCTTAAGGAGCTGTTTGTACTCATAGCTCCTGTACACAGTTTCTGTGTTTGTGTAAATAGCAGCTCTCCGCTCTGTGTGTTTCCAAGCAGCAAAACAGACCTCTTGGTGTGGTGGAATGTTATAGTCACTAGTAGGCAACAATATTTGTACAACATTTTGTAAAACATGTTTGTTAAAAGTCGCGGCATGCTATTAAATCATTAGGATGTAAAAAAAAAAAGTATTAAGTGCTGAACTGAAGATTATTGTATATCGGACTAAACACTCAACTTAAAACATTAGGAATTGCCGTTTTTAGAAGCACTTTGTAGATAAAGTTGGCACTCAACTTTTCATCATGATCTAGCGTATATAAAACAAACCCTTTCATTGACTTGACATTTTGCCTTTCTAATATTCCTTAATAAAGTAGAATTATAAAAAAAACCCGAGTAGCAAAAATCATTCCTCTTTCAGGCTAAAGGACAAGTCATAAGTATTCTGCATCAACATAATTCAGAACGATCACTTCCTGGTTTTGAAAATGCACTAATTAAATCAGGTCCCATCAGTTGGGCCACGTCTTCTTCCAAGTGTGTGCTCACTTTATACTCCAGGCGATCTTACTCACAATTGCAACCTTGTAATGAGAAATACAGTTCGGTTGCCCCCAGACCTCTGGACCAAGAAGCACCTACTGCATTTATCTTTAGGTTAACTGAAACCTGTGCTTAGCAGGAAGTAAACTGCCATCAGTGTTCAAATGCTGTCTTGTAAAAAGGCTGATAACGTTTGTGTGGGCAGATTTTGTATCAACTGCTAGGCATGGTCTGCAGTAGTATTGGCCTGCTTACGCACCCTCTCTTGTTCACAGACACCCCAGTTCCCTTAACATTCACTCCACTTTCTTCCTTTCTCCAGTATTCTATTCCAAACTATTCTAGACCCTGCAAAATCTTCTTGTTGAGTTTGTAGTAACACCTGAAAACGGGGCATTGCCGCACATTGCATTTTAAACAGTTTATTGGTATAGCACAGGAGTCTGCAGCTTATGCCTCCAGAGCCAAATATGGCTCTTTAAAAAAGAAAATCAAATCTTATCAATTACAGTGCATTAGGATTCTTGAATGAATAGTATGTGAAGGTAATGGCAGGGGGGAAATTTTGTGGGACTAAAGAGCTTCCACTTTACAGAATTTGAAATGATAGAGATGAACAGTATTCCAAGTGTGAACTATGTGATTATTTATGTTGATGTATTAAAAATTTGCAAGGGATGCTCCTGTGCCTGTTTATTATTGTGATACTATGTGTGAGTCGCTTCTTAATAAAGGTCTCACAGTCACAACAACCTTATGGGTCAACATGTCAGTTATCAGTAATGCTCTTCGTCTTCTCTCTCTCTCTCTGAATTTTTATGTAGTTTGGCTCTTAAATTATAAAGGGTTGTTGGCTCCTGTTGTAGCCTGTTGGCTACACAGTAAATTTGAACACGGGGAGAAACGTGATTATGGTTGAAGCAGAATTCAGGTCTCCTTACAGGAGATGTCTTTGTTAATGAGCAAGCAAGTCTGCTATCACAAATACGTCTGCCATGGCCTTACTTTTTAAAAAAACACAATATCCTCTTAACACGTTTAGACTTTTGACCTTCATTACCTGATTTAAGGAAGGAGACTTTTTAAAATTGCTCTCGAGTCTGACTGGGGCAGAATGTCTTATAACAGTAGCAGAGTGGCGGCCTTGAACTGCATCTTCCTTCTGTCTTCCATACGAAGACCTTTCTGAATTGTTTAAGGTTCAGTATGGGAGGGAACCTTTCTATAGCAGGACACTGTGAGGGCATCACCTTACCCTTCAACACTAACAGAGGTCTATTCGACATGACTAGCAATAACATTCCTGCTTCCTGCCACTGCAGATGTTCTGAAAAGAATGGATGCTTTTCAGCATTTCCATTTCATGGCAGCAACTCAAGCAATTCCTGTGAACTTCCTTTCCCAGCTACGTGTTTTCCCATTCATCATCTGTGCAGCAGGTTAGGTTGTAGCCAGAGAAATAAGCTTCACACAACTGAAATAAAATCTCTTTTAAGTTCCTGGCTTGACTCTGAGCCTTATCAGTATTGTGTCGGTTTCTCGGTCCCTCAAAATATCAGTTCCGCGTAGCGTGTGGCTTGAAACAAAAAGAATATTAACGGGGATAAACTTGGCATATTAAGATAGCACATATTAAAAGGTGGCTTTCCATTTAAAGAGACCATTGCACGACTCCTAAATAATTTCTTTTTAAAAATGTGAACGGTATCATATCTTATGATCTTAATTAAGCTCGAGAGCAGGCAGATTGTCAGGCATCTTTTGAAAAGAGGTGACAATTGTGTGGTTATATGAAAGTTATATGTAAAGTTTAGTAGGTGGGGGATATATACATTAGTTACAATAATAAAATGGTTGTTTTATGGAGAGCAGTTGAAACATCATCCAGGGCTGATTCCGCACACGTTGGATAATGCACTTTCAATGCACTTTATCGGTCGTTTGAGGTGGATTTTTTGTTCCGCACACAAAAAAATCCCTTCCAAATGATCTATAAAGAGGATTGGAAGTGCATTATCCAATGCGTGCGGAAGTTGTGTTAAATAAACTCCCCATTTGTTCATTTAGGTATGTCATTCTTCAGCCAATTTCTGCAGGGAATTCTAAGAGTACCATTGTAGCTTAGAGTCAGACTAACATCTCCATAGTTACAAGGACTTCAACTCATGAAGCCCAGTTCTCCTGCTCCGTTCTCATTTGGCAGCCCAAAACGCTCCCCAAAACCCTGTTCCTGGGGTAACAACTGCCTTGGAACAAGATCTCAGGGGGCATTACACCATGCACGTGGAAGTGTTTGTACCCGTGGAAAATGGTGGTCTGGATCAGTCCCTAATAAACGTATGTTCTTCTGATAAAACCTAATATAGCCATCTAGGGTTTTCTTATCCTTCTTTGCAGTAGTTGGGTCAAGCTTCTCAGTCCAGTGTCCACGGAACAACAGCAGGAGAGGCTGAAGCTCTAGGCCCCCGTGAGGGCAACTCTTCCCACTGCAGGACGCAGACACTGCCTGCTGAAATTTGCTTCAGATATTTTGTTTTCTGCTCCATGAGTTGTGGAAGTGGATAAATATTGTTTATATTCTCATAGTAAAATCAGCTTTATTACATGATGGCATTGCAGTCATTCATGAGGCAAGAATGGACTCAAGTATATGATGATCAAATTCTAGGGGAAAGCGTGCCTTTGAGCAAAAGATTATGAATTAAATACTAAAAATTAACTTTGGTCTTTGTTTTAAACATGACATGTTTTTTTTTAACCTAACCTGGTTGTGGACAACTTCAGAGGTGAAAAATTACCTCTGGATATTGATTGATGTAGGTAGATTTTAGCTGTATAATTCAGCCTTTAACTTTAAGTCAACGTATTGTGTGACCCCCCCCCTACCCCATGCTTATTTATTTTATCAAATTTATACCCTGCGCTCTCTGCAAACGGGCTCAGAGTGGCGACCAACATAGATTATATATTAAAAACTGTAAAGAATTGCATGCTTGATTCTTGGGGGAAATAAGCTTTGATTCATGAAAACTTCATTGCCTTTAATGTGCTATTGGACTCAGATTTTGTTCTGCAGAAACAAAACAGACTACCCTGGCTACCCACCTGCAACTATGTTTGGTTCAGTTTGCTAATAAAAGACATTAAAATCTTGTGTGTTCTAGTGTTGATTCTTTCACAATCTTGTTTCCCTTGTCTTGCAGGTTATTGAAGGGAAACTGGCCCCTTTCCTTGGTAAGGTAATCAAGTTTGCCTCTTCCCATGTGTACAGCTGCAGCCTTTGTAGTCAAAAGGGATTCCTCTGTGAGATCTGCAATAATGGAGAGATCCTCTACCCCTTTGAGGACATTTCAACAAGCAGGTAAAAACTGCGATGCATTCGCTTCTGTGCTACAATTCTCATTCTGTAGAAAAAGCTTGGACAAGAAACATGACCCGTTCCCCTTCTTTCTGCATAAAGATCTTTCCCCCTTCCTCTCAAAATTCCCCCTTGAATCCCTCTCTGCCTGGCCAGATAAGGCTATCATAATTCAGCCCAATATTTTGCTAGTGCTTCTTGCCTGGAACTGGCTAGCCAGGGAGTGGAGTGCAGTGACTTGTGTTACATTTTGAGTGTGCTTTTACTGTGTCGAAGTTGATCAGGTGGGAATTTCAGTGCACATACCTGTCTTTCAGAGGGATCATGGTGCCTTCTGATATGTTTCCTAGGTGCCTACTTGCTTCTTGAGTTTTGGGGGATAAAATCCAGTGGGTCTTGAATGGAACAAAGAACGGCAGGGTCACTTCCTGCCAGCTGACTGAGTAGCCAACCACGAGCTGGCCAAGCCCATCATGGCCATGCGCCCTCCGCTTGGTCACAGGCACAAACTTCCTTACGTCTCTGGGCTTGGAAACTTCTCCTTGTGGCTATTCAAGGACCAGACCTTCACTTTGCAGAACTAAAACCAAACATTGTGTTGTCTGCAGTGTGAAGAGTCGATCCTGTCCTCTAGTACATGGTTGCTGTCTTGTGGTAGCCACCCACTGCCCTTTTTCAACGTTTCCAACATGCTTAAGAAGGTTGGAGAGCCCTTGGTCGGTACCTGTTTGAAACGGCACCGTGTGTCACCTTTGACACCTGAGAGTCCCAGCAAACTGCAACTTCCTGCCATTTGTCAAATGTGTTGCACTAAGCATGCGTCATCCCGTCAGATGCTCTTTTTGTAATTTGTAAAGGGGCTTGGAGAGAAGAACTGTGCCACCCCTCTGGAAGCACCTTCAGAATATTGTCTTTTAAAAGAGTCTTAAGATAAATACTTTCCCACAGTGTGTGCAAAACAAACCTGATATTCTGAAGGAAATACTAGAGGGCTGTTACCAGGGCTTTTTTTCTGGGGAAAGAGGTGTTGGAACTCAGTGGGTTGCCCTCGGAGAAAATGGTCACATGGCTGGTGGCCCCACCCCTTGATCTCCAGACAGAGGGGAGTTTAGATTGCCCTCTGCACCGCTGGAGCGGTGCGGAGGGCAATCTAAACTCCCCTCTGTCTGGAGATCAGGGGGTGGGGCCACCAGCCATGTGACCATTTTCAAAAGGTTCTGGAACTCCGTTCCACTGCGTTCCAGCTGAAAAAAAGCCCTGGCTGTTACCATACCTTTACTGTGGGTCATCCTATATTTGGTGAGCTCACTGTCCAAACTTCCTCTTGCCCACTAAGAAAAGATGAGAGGCATTTCCAGTTAAACCTAGTACAGTGGCAGTTGCTGGGCAGGGCCCAGAGCGTTACACAAGGTGGAGGGGCTGTCTAGAACACCTCCGTGGGCACGTTCCTCATGTGACACCTTTCATTAGCAAATGAGCCACCACAGAGTATACACCACAGATACAACTTTCATATTCCCTTGAATTTCTGACTTACTTACTTACTTACTTCTTTGATATCCTGCCTTTCTAACGAGTGGAAGCCCAAAGTGGCTTGCATCATTCTCCTCTCATCTATTTTATCCTCACAACCACCCTGCAGGGAGAGTGTGACTGGCCCAAGGTGAGCTTCCAAGGCAGAGTGCCGATTTGAACCTGGATCTCCCAGGTCCTTGTCTGATATTCTAACCACTACACCACGCTGGCTCTTATTGATTGTAGTTGTTCATCTGTGAGTTCTCAAAGGCTTATATGGCAAGGATAAATTCTTAGAACCCACTAGCAGTGTTGGGAAAGCTTTTTGTCCACTAAGAGCCAAGCTACAAGTGACACCTTACACAGGTTGGACACTTGTCAGCTTACCTCAAGTTTTGATGGGAAATGTAGGCGTCCTGGTTTTACAGCTTGGCTCTCCATTGCAGCTGCAAGACCAGGATGCCTACATTTCCCATCAAAACTTGAGGGAAGCTGACAAGTGTCCAACCTGTGTAAGGCGTCACTTGTAGCTTGGCTCAAAGCAACAGCGAGTGTTGTTTCTGGTACATTTGGGAGATTTCTGTGCCTGTGAAGCCAAGGCCAGCCTCTCCTGAGATTGCCCGCTCCATGCAATTGTTTGCCTAGTCTGTCCCTGAATTTGTTCCAGGATTTTTTTTAATACAAAGTCAAAACCATGAACACAGATTAAACAAGGTGTGCTACAGAATTATGTAAATACTAGCAAAAAAAGCCTTGCAGAACAACCACTTCTTGAAAAGAAAGTTATGAATGATAAAGCATAAGAAATGAGATTAAGGCTCTATATGACAAAGAGCCTGAGGAGGACAAAGAAAGGATCAAAGCATTTGATACAAGAAATGAAAGCTTTGCCCGTTAATTTGCAAGCAGAATGTCTGATGCCTTACTGTGGGTGAACGCTGTGCATTGAAATCGCAGGCTGATCACGCCAGAATTCTGAAATCCTTCCAGAATTTTGTAATAGTTTTGAGATCGCTGAAATCTGAATACTTCCTGTAGTGGTACTTTGGAAAATATCTCTCTGTTTGCACAATGCAAGTGGTATTTACTGGGATTGATATAACTGTGTCATTTGCAAAATACTGGTTGATACTGCTGGGCCCAAAGGAGTAGTGCTTAGGGCTGTGCACGGGTGGGGAGATTCGGTAAATCCGAAGGTTCAGGAATCGCTTCTGTATGCTCCGTGAAGATTCTGAGCATACTGAAGTGAGGGGGGGGAACTCCCTACCACCCCCACCCACCCTCTCGGGGGCAACCCCTCTACCCCCCACCCCTCTGGGGAGACCCCTCAACCCCCACCCAACCCTGGGGAGATCCCTCCAACCCCCACCCACTTACCTGGCGGCAGGAGGGTCATCAGCTGGGCGGCGGCAGCACAAGGCAGTGCGGCCTGGAGCCAGCCGGCTCCTCTGCCGCTGCCGCCTGCTTGCGGGGTGGTGGGGAAGGCTAGAGCTGCCTCCTCCAGCCGTTCCTGCCCCTCAAATGGCCGTGGCACGCCGGCAGCACGCCGGCCATTTGAGGGGCAGGAAGGGCTTTCTCTGCCTCCTCCAGCCCTTCCTACCCCTCAAATGGCCACCGTGCCACCACCGTGCTGTAGCCATTTAGGGGCAGGAAAGGCCAGAGGAAGCGGCTCCGGCCTTCCCCACCACCCTGCAGGCTTGGGCGGGGCGGCAGCAGAGGAGCCGGCCTGGAGCCACCGCAAGGTAGGTGGGGGGGAGGTGGGGGGTTGATGTTTAAAGCCCCCCCCCACTGCTTGCAAGCAGTGGCGGGGCCTTTAAACAAGCCCCGAAGCTTTCCGAAGCATTTCTGAATGCTTCGGAAAGCTTTGCTTCGGTATGCTTCAGGAATACTGAAGCTTGCCAAATCGGGTCTGCTTCGGATATCTTTACCTGAAGCGAAACCCGAATAGCAAAGCCCTAGTAATGCTTCATTAGCCCAGTGACTTGGCTTTATCCATCTTTTTTATTTGCTAGTTAATATGAAATATTTCTCATTTCTCCATTGGACATTTTTTTCCTTTGCCAGGATTTGTGCTCAAAAAGGTATAATCTTTTCTAAAGAAGCTTCCCAACTAAGATTGCTATCTGGCCAAGTTTTTGAGTTTGGGCTGTTAAAGTAATTAGCTTATACAGAATGACTAACTTTTCTTTTAGTCCTAAGGCAAGTTGCGGTAGGCTGTTAATGGCACATTTGTACCTCCTGCATCAGAGTAAGCATTTGATTTCCCATAATATGGGGGCTGTGGGGGGCTTCAATTGTCCTTTTTATTGTGGAGGAAAAAGTAAAGAAAACTTCCTATCAAATATCAGAATACCAATAGAATGATATGGTAGCAGGATCTCGTTCCCATATTTAGGGTCAAATTGAAACAGGAGTCCAGTGACACCTTAAAGGCTAACAAAATGTGTTCTAAAATAAGCTTTCTTAGAGCTCATTTCATCAGTTCATATTTAAGAACAGTTGTTATTTATGCAGGATTCAGAAGTAGCATTCTTATGTTAACTACACCTGGCCTTGTAATTCATGGTATGCCCAGCAGTTTATACATTGACCCCTCATATCCTAGGCCGGAGTTAAGAATACAGTGGGCCGTTTTGTAATTCTTGCTGAAGATTTAGTATATCAGCTTTAAAGTTACATAATAACAGTTACCTGCAGCGGTCCCCATTGTCCACTTTCTGAAATGGGCTGCCTTGGCAAACCCAAGCTTTGGTGTTGTTTGCCAGAAAGAGCCAGCTCTTCCCCCTGAGAAAACTAGGTTTTTGTGCTAGCTAAGCAGTCTTCATTGTTTTGGTTGCAGATCTTACAAATTTATAGTTTTGTGCATATTTTGAAACGGTGAAAATATTATCTATTACAATATTGTCTGTAAATCTTGGGGGGGGGGAGTTCTGTTGAGAACTATGGGGAGCATTTGAGTTTTAGATAGCCCCTTTAGCCCCATTTGTGATCAATGGTATGGTAGAACAAGGATACACAGGAGTGAAGCTCTGGGACTTTTATCAGTCCTGGACAATGCCATCATCAACTGGAGTTCCTGGCGGAGTCGAATGAATGCTAAAAAGCAGTGTGCGCTCTCACCTGCTCCTGGGCTTCCCCCTTCCCTAGAAAACTAATTTCACGTGAGAAGTGGTGAAGCTAATACGTCAATCACTTCCCAGTTTTAAAAAAGGAAACTCCTGAAAGAACCCGGCAAATCTTCCTTAATTTCAGAAATGCCCATATATTTCCCTCCCCTCTCATTCTCTTAGTATTATCCTTCTTTCCACGCTTTTTTTCTGGTAGGAAAAGCTCATTTTTCCTTTAGAAAATGTATCTGCCTCCTCTTTAGATACCTGCTTGAGGCAGATCACAAACAATGCAATAAAGTAAAAAAAACAACAATGGAGGAATTACCAGGGCTTTTTTTCAGCGGGAACACGGTGGAAAGGAGTTCCGGAACCTCTTAAAAACGGTCACATGGCTGGTGGCCCCGCCCCCTGATCTCCAGACAGAGGGGAGTTTAGATTGACCTCCGCACGGTGTGGAGGGCAATCTAAACTCCCCTCTGTCTGGAGACCTGGGGGCGGGGCCACCAGCCATGTGACCATTTTCTCCGAGGGCAACCCACTGAGTTCCATCACCTCTTTCCCCAGAAAAAAAGCCCGGGGAATTACCAATATTCAAAACAAGCCAGGGGCATACAAACAGCCTCAAAGAACATTCACTCACCTCAAATGTTATTTATGACAGTCTTGAAGCTAGAAATGGATTCTTAAAAACAGCTTTTAAAAGATGGAACCCCTCCTTTAAAATTCTGGGTATGAAATGTCTTGGCTTGGTGCCTGTTAGAGAGTAAGATATGTGCCAGGCAAGCCTCAAGGATGAGAGCATTCCAAAAACAAAGTGATACCACTGGAAAAGCCCTGTCTCTGGTTGCCAGAGCCCAGGGCTTGGGGCAAGGATCTTTTCCGGCTTGCTGGACAAATACTGCAAAGTTGTTAAAATCCAAAGAGAAAACATCTTTCAATTTTTTAAAAATTAGGATCTGGTGATGCCAGAGGGCAGCGTTGGAGCGAAAATGACGACTGAAATGTGGTGCGCTCTGCACCAGCGTCTGTCATAAACAGGGCTCATTTTGAGGGGGAACGCAGTTCTGGCAGTTCCCCAAAGAGGTCACATGTCAGGTGGCCCCGCCCACCTGACTCTCGGCCATTTTGGGCCCGTTTCAGCCTGGATTGGGGTCGAAATGGCCCGGATCGGGCCTCTGACAGGTGGTGAATCACTCTCCCACTCAGCAGCAGCCCGATCCTAACCATTTTGGGCTCAATTTCAGCCCTGAATGGCCAGGATTGGGTCCAAAACAGCCAGGATACGTGTCAGGGTGTGTGGCATATGCAAATCAGTTATGCTAATGACACACTTCTGGTGATGCCAAGGGGCATGGCATATGCTAATAAGTTCTGCTAATGAGTTCCTCCTGCTCTTTTTCTATGAAATGACCCCTGGTCATAAATATACCTATATAAATAAAGTCTGAGGTGCTGTTTTAATGTCCATTTTAAAATTGTGGCTTGAAGGGCATTCAGTGAGGTTGCTGCACATTTGATGGGTAGCAGTGGATTACAGATTAAGAACTCCTGAATCATAATTAAAATAAATATTAACATATCTGTCTCACTGGGAAATTACTGGTGCCTTCATAAACTTGTTACTGCTCATCCGCATGCCTGTATTCAGCTGCACTCATAACCAAAATGAATGAGGCTCCAGTTGTATTAAGTAAGTGTAAAACCCGACTTTTAAAAATCTTTATCTTCCTCTATGGGAGGAGACAGTATCATAACCCCGCCTGAATGGCCTCCCCAAAAAGTTGTTTGTACTGTTATTAAAGAAGCTTCCTCCATTCAGAATGTTCTCGAATGACTAGAAAGTAAAATGTGTTTGTGTACCTTGTTGCTTGCATGCCTTGACCTTCTGGCTTGCCAGGGAAGAACTCCTATTCTGGGAAGGGGTGTGTGTGGTTAGAGGAGGTCCCACATAATTCTGGGTCTTCTTGAGTGAAACCTGCCAGAGGTTCAGGATGTGGCTTCCGCCATCCTGTAATACATGAGTGATGATAAAGGGTGAAATCTCTTAAAGAAGTTGGCTTTCTTATGGGTCCATTGGCAGATGTGATTTCTAGTCTGTGGTAGAGACAGATAAGTCTTGGCGAGGACTTCTCTCCCCCCACCCCCCGGCCCTGTTTTCAAGAGCCAGAGTTTCCATTTGCAGGTGTTTGCTCTGCATTCGTTTTTGTCAGTCCTTGAGCAAACAGAACTGAATACCTGGATAAGGCACTCATCGGGCTTTGAATACACACATATTACATAGTCCTTTCTTGCTAATCTGTGTGACACATTCCTTTGTTGGCCAAATGGTTCCAAAGCAAACACAATCATTTCACTTCATTAGCTGGGGTTGGTGGCCTGTGCCTGGCAGACTCCTTCCATCTGCTCCAACAATCCATAACCCCCCAAGTTTTCTGTCTTAGCACTGTTACAAATGCCCACACAAATCATTACTATTATTATTTTTAATCGCTTGTTTTTTTTCTGTTTTAAAAACGCATTTCCCTTCCTGGATTGAAACACAAAAAATACCATTGGGTTATTCTTATCGATGGGTCATCTTGATTTTACAGTTGTTACCAAAAAGTTTTATGCAGAGACCTGAGCACAGTGGCAGTAGTTGCTGCTAGCATAGGCAGCCCACCCCCCACATCCACCCACTCTGTACATGGCCCTTCTCACACTACTTGCGTGCTTTCGGAACATTGCGAAATGTAGCACAAAAAACGAGGAAGATAGCGTCTTCTCGCGAGAGTTTTGCGCGACATCGTGCAAAACTCGCACGAGAAGACACTATCTTCCGCGTTTTTTGCGCTACATTTCGCAGTGTTCCGAAAGCACGTCAATAGTGTGAGAAGGGCCCATGCTTAAAGGCACTTTGTGGCTGCTACACAGAGCTGAATCCCGTCTCATTATCCACTTCACGTTGTTCCAGCAGTGTCGCCTCTCTTTCTCTGCAACACAAGATGAGGCTAAATAGAAAGGCAACAGGCCGGTAGGGGCTGCCTGTTTGTGTAGGAAAACTTCCATGGAGGAACTTCCAGCACCTCATACTCCGGTACCTTGCCTCCTGCACCATGCAGGTAGAGAGTCCAACAATGGGATTACAGGATAGACTGTAACCCAGAATCCCCACCAGCTGATTCTGCGCCTGTCAGGTGGCATAAGGGACCCGTGCAGCTTCTGCTCTTTTATCTGAGCATCTCATCTCAGAGCCCCGTGGCGCAGAGTGGTAAGCTGCAGTACTGCAGTCCAAACTCTGCTCACGACCTGAGTTCGATCCCGGCGGAAGCCAAGGTTGACTCAGCCTTCCATCCTTCCAAGGTCGGTAAAATGAGTACCCAATTTCCTGGGGGTAAAGTGTAGATGACTGGGGAAGGCAATGGCAAACCACCCCATAACAAAAGTCTGCCAAGAAAACGTTGTGATGCGACATCCCCCCATGGGTCAGTAATGACTCGGTGCTTGCACGGGGGACTACCTTTACCTTTACCTACCTCATCTCCTAGTGAGAGAGCAGTCCTGGCTGCTGCTCCAGCTCATCCGAGTTGTCTTTACAGGAACCCAGCCTTCTTTTGCTTGGTTTGGGCTGTTGCATTTCCTCTGTTCATCTGCCTGATGGTTGTTGTTTTGAAAACCTGACCCTCTGGCCCTGAGTTGGCCTACAGCCTGCTCCCTTGTGACCTCGGAGCGCTTGTCCTGTTACCACTTTTGAGGCTCCTGAGAACATTGAATTCAGTGTGCACACACCCACCCCCTGCCTGGGTATCCTGCAACTTCAGCACATACTCATTGCATTCCACATTCGGTTTTTGTGAGCATTAAGTCCCACATGATGCTCTCATAAGCAGAGAGAGTTGTAGGGGGAAACACATCTTCTGAGATTAATGTTTTAAGAACACATTGTATGTGCATGGCAGCAGAGCATCTGGAAATAACTCATTTCTGTGGCCTGTACTTTATAGTTGTTCTTAATATCCGTGAATAACTTTTAGACAATCATCTTGTCCTGTTGCAGAGCATGCGTGTTACTGTCCAATGTGGCAGAGCATGCACAAACACATCACGATGTGCAGGTCAGAACTGGTGACTCTGTGGCTACCAGGCAGAAATGCTGCAAGGAAGCTGGTTAATAACGGAGGGTAGGACAGAGCGACGGGGAAGTTTGCCAGGGCTTGATCTCCCACGTCGGTTATGCCCATGTAGGAGGGCCATTCTCAGACACGCACCCTTTAGCCTGAGGCCCATTAAATGGGAAGGTTTCTGCTCAGATGTCCGAAGGGACTTCTTTCCCCCAGCACCATCTGAATCAGTGGACAACAATGCACCATTGCACCCCAGCAGCAGCTGTGAGCGTGGGAAACCAAACAAAAAAATGGCTTGCTTCTCCTCTGCGGGACCACCACGGGCAAGCCGGGCATGTGAATCAGTCTGTAGCTGCTTGTTTCAAAGTCCCGGTCATTTTACTCTGCTGTGTGTCATCTTTAAAGCAACAAAAGCCACCCTTGCCTTTTTGCTTCTCTTCACAATGCTCTTGGATATGCACTCCAAAGGATCTGAGGGGAGGAGCACAAAGGCTTCACCCATAATGGGAGTTCTGTAAATAAATGGGGGTGAGGCCTTTGTTTTGAGGATCAGCCTCTCCCCTAGCACAGGTGCTCCTCCTGGCTCTCAAATGTTTGAACAGCCACCGATGCTGCTTTGAGTGTCCTCCACCTTGGCACGATGGGGTGGGCAGGTGTGCGTTTGAGTCTGCAGCTGAAATCCTGGGAGGTGCTGCAGACACCGTGAGCACCTCACTGTCTTTCCCAAGGGAAGGTCAGCTTCAGCTTAGAAGTCTCTCCCTCGTTTTGCGAGTTCAGTTTAAGTTCGGGATCCTTTCTCCCCTTGATTTACCACTGAGCTATAATCACAGTCCAGAATTTTGCTTATAAAACCCAATATCTGGCCACTTACTAATTCCATATTGTCTAGTCTACCCCCCCTCCCCTCCCGATACAGTTTTGGGTTCGTTCTTAATTCACACATTACGTTTTTTTAAGGGAAGCACTCTTACCGATCGGCATGGGGCTCGCCCAGGCAAGAGACCAGCAGTGGACTCCCTGAGCTGGCTAAGGCTTGTTTCCACCCGGCTGCCCGCGGTGGCTCATGCTGCTCCTCTTCACTGCTGTCACAGCCTGCCTTGCCCAGAAGGGCCCCAGTTGGAGGGCAAGCCAATAACTGTAGCCGTGGCTGCTGCAGTTCCTCATCTGGGAAGAGGTCAGTAGAGGTGAAGGCGGCAGTCAGGAGGAAGAGGGGGAGCCAGCATCCTGCAGCAGTAATTTCTGGCAGGGACACGCTCTGGAGGTGCCCAGGGCTAGCAGCCCTTGCTCCCGTCCTGACTGCTGTGATGCTTAAACATACACTTAAGACAGCAAAGTGCCGTCACGCAAGAAACTTGTGCCTGCCAAAATAGGCATCCTACAGGCACTCTGAGGACCTGCAACTGGCAGCTGGTGATTTTCTGGGCAAACCTGAGATTGTATAAAATTTGGAAAAAGCATTAAAAGAAGGAGAGATTCTGGCTGGCGATGGAGGTGTGGGAACAAACACCAACATCCCTGGGGAGGGGTTGGAAAATGTGCAGAGTACAAGCATTTCATCTCTGGCATATTGGAAGCTCCATGCCGATGGCCACCGCTTGTGTCCATTACCAGCTTTTAGCCGAATTTGCCCACAGCTTTTTTTTTGTTTGCTTCTTAGCCCAGGAGAGCCTGACCTTGTCAGATCTCAGAAGCTAAGCAGGGCCAGCCTTGGTTGGTAATTGGATGGGAGACCTCCAAGGAAGACCAGGGTTGCAGAGGCAGGCAATGGCAAACCACCTCTGTTAGTCTCTTGCCACAAAAGCCCCACCAGGGGTCGCCATAAGTCAGCTATGACTTGAGGGCACTCTCTACTCCACAGAACCGTGAAAGAAGAAAAAAGAAGTGCGTGATCCGCACGTTTTATTTTATTTGTTTGTTTGCTTGTTTATGTCATTTATAGTCCACCTTTCTCACTGAGAGTCAAGGCAGATTACACAGTATGAGATGAGTACAATCAGTATCAAGTACATTTCAGTACAGTATCAGGGACATTTCCATAAACAATGCCATAGGGTAGATAGATACAAGTTTAAAAGACATAGCATTAGAAAGAATCCAGTACAGAGTAGAAAAAATACTGAGACAGAACAGAATCGATTCTAGGACTGACATTAGACAACAAGGAGCACAGGTGGTACATAGGAGTACATATTTAAAGCAACAGGTAATATGTTTTGGTGAGAGGTTGGTGAAATTGGTTACAGCCTACCAGATTCTGTACTGAATCCTTGTACTGAGTTTAGTTGGTTTGGGTTTATATGAAACGCACACAAAATCTTGTGGGTCTCACAGAGAATCAGTTGAGGAGGTCTCTGAGCCATTTGGGTATTATTGCCCAGCACGGCTCTCTCGCCTTCAGCACAGCCACTCGGATCCATTTTGCAAAGCCAACGTCACCACTCCCCCCCCCTCCCCGGTTACCATGACGTTGCTGTGAGCTGGTTGGCCACATGATGAGCCCTGTACAATTTCCACTGCTACGGCATCTTCCATTGGAGGCTAGGTCCATCACACCACCTGGACTCACCTGGACACACCCTCCCTCCCGATGGTTTATGTCCATTCTCCTGATTTTAGGAGGCTTCTGTTTACATCACTGCAGGGAAGTTTGCATAGGCATGCTGCTGTTTACAATCAACAGCTGCGTGGAAAGGAACCACTCCGTCTCCTGTGCACTTTCAGTCCACGTCGCCATTGTGGACTCGCCCAGGGGAGCTCCGCGCTCCAGTGTAAAACATCTCTCCTGATCAGTGCCTGTTTAGCATCCAGGAGAGGAGGATCCCAAAATATCATGTCCAGTCATCTGTTTTCAAGTTTACTCTCCATTTCATTTCCTGTAATAATTTACTTATTTATTTATTCACTTTTGATTTCTATTCCGCCCTCCCCGAACTGGCGGGCTCAGGGCAGATTACACTCTGCAAAACAACACACTAGAAAAACTTACATTTTACAATTTTACAATAAACAGACTGCAGCTTGTTTTAACCTTAATGGTTACAACTTCTTTCTGACGTCCTCTCTGGTAGTAATAAATAGCACCCCCCTGGCCTGCCTTTCTCAGGTTAGACATACTCCTTCAGTCTTTTCTTGCCGTCCTTGTGCTGCTATTTGCTAAAGTTGCAAATAAGGAACGAGTCCCATCAAACTGGAAATTGCTTCCAAGTCAACATGTATAGGATTGGGCTGCTATAGAAAAAGAATCTGCTCCTGCTGTCCGTTTCACTGGTCTTGGTTTGGGAGAGAGCAGGAATAAAACTCAAATGGAACATTAAGTGAAACGAAGATGCTGATTTGTGGAAGGTTCTGGGATCTCCCTGGTAGTAATCCTGCCTCCCCCTCTCCTCTTCTCCTCTTACCAAGGAATAAACTGCTAGTTGGTGTTGCAGAATCAATCCCTTCCTACATTGCAGATTGTTTGAATGATGAATTTGCTCTTAAACTTCAAAACCATCTCTCTCTCTTTTCTGTCCCTCTTTGGGTAACAGCGGCAGGTTTGCTTCACTCTTCCATAATCCTGTAGGTGTCCATTTTGACAAATTTTTGATACGCTTGGACATTCTCCAGTTGACTGTGAAGGCTGGTGGGGAAAGGGAGTGGTCATGAATAAATGCACAATTGATGCTCTCATCTGGCATTTAAAATAGAATAAATAAATAAAAGTAAATAAATGCATGGCTTCCGGCATTCCCCAAGGAATTGAAACTCACTAATGAGGGGGTGATTGGCTGGAGAAAGTCAGCATTAGTGTCTGATGGGGATAATTAAGATTTTAAAGGCCTCGCTGTTTTTTTTTTTTGGCTGTGATCTAGGCCTTTCTACTGGTCCCTGGACCTGCCCCAAAGAACAGGTAAAATGCTGCAATGAGGTTTGTAAAAAAACTATGATAGACACAACTGGACAGAACAGCTGGACTCCTGCATACAGTTGTGCGAGCTGTCTACAGGATTGCACGCTGCTGAACCGTGGACAGAATAAGCAAACACGGAAGCTGTCTTTTCTTCCCATTGTAACTCAACAATATCTGAGTATATCTTCTGCCTGCAGGTTTCTCTGTGTGACTGGTACTGGAGTGGCCCAGTCCATAATTGTTTTAAATTATGCCTATATTCTCCAATTGTGAGGGAAGCTAAAAACTTGTATACCAACATCTGATTTTTGTGTTCCCAGATGCGAGAGCTGTGGTGCCCTCTTCCATTCAGAATGCAAAGTGAAGTCTGTCCCTTGCCCCCGGTGTGTGCGGAGGGAGCTCCAGATGAAGCAGAAGTCTTTCTGGAGAAGGTTGAACATGGACGAAAGCCTGGGCGAGTCTTGCAACACGTTTGAACTGTCTTACCAGAACACTTGACTTGAAGGAAAACGTCAGCAGTCTGCAAGGATCCCTTTACTACTGTGGAAGAAACGTTTCTGAGGCAACTTTGCTCCACCGGCAGAATCCTTTACTGCAAAAAGCTTAGCTTTGGGGTTATGGAATATCCAGGGTTGAAGGTACCAAGAATGAGCAGAGTTGACAGAGGCTAAATTGCATTCGAGAAGTCCAGGTGAAGCAGCTGGTCTCAAGCCAAATGTAGTTTACTTGAAATATATCCTAGTACCTTTGCACCTGCTTTTCTGGTTAGAGGCATCTGCTGTGTGTGTATTATTTATTACTGTACTTCCAAGTGGAAGATTTTGCAGAATGAGCCTCGGCAGCAACGATATTTAAAACTCATAGACTACTTTGGGAAGCGCCTGCGAATTAGTGGAGTTTGCCTCCAGTTTAGAAAGTTGCTTTAACAAGCAGCGTGTAAGAACACTCTCCCCTCCCCCAGGGTAAACTTTTGCAAATCTTTTCGGTTACAAGATCAGCTTCTCAGATGAGTACAGAAATGCACAAAGTCCGTTCTAAATACAGAAGCAGCACCTGTTTTTAAGACGAGTCACTCGGAACTTTCAACCTGCACAACATTCCACTCCCCTCATGTCATGTTCTTGTTATGTTCACACCTCTGACGCAAATGCTACCGATTGACCTCTTTCGATGTTAAGTTAGGACATATGACGAGTTTAGTATTAGTTTTTCTGAAATCTTTTAAAATTTCTTCCCTCCGTGAGCACAATAATGATGTGGTGCGTTTAGGATATCACAGGCTGGGTGCGGGGGTGGTCTGTCTTTATGCTGCTCTGTCTTTTTGCTTCTTTGTGGCATGCGCAAATGCTTCTTGCAGCAAGCGCCAGACCCTTGCGTATCTGGCTCTTAACAACCGGGCGTTTCTCGTGCTGCTTCCAGTTTTGGTTCTGGAACCAAATGCACAAGACCCAATACTCAGAGTGCAGGCTTTTATCAGATGATGTGATCCTAAGTTGGCCGTTTGGAGAGCTGGTGGACACATTCCTAGCCATGTGCCTTGCCACACATGTGGAATGCTCAACGTTGTCTTCTTTCTGAGGCCCGTGTGCGTGGGACTTGGGTATGTGTAGCTGCCCCACATCTGAGTCCCTGGAGTCCCCAGCCTAGGAAGCATTTGAAGAAGCTACCTGCACTTCCCCTGGCCAAGAGTAAGCCTGTGCCCTCAGAGGCACCTGGTTTGTATGCCAGCTTCCACAGTCATATGAATGAAGAATCCCGTTCTTCATGTCCGTTGGAGTTCCCCATTGATCTGTGGAAAATCATAGCAGGCAAAGGGACTTCCAAGTCTCCAAGCAGTTGCCAGATCAGGGCTGCTCTGAAAAACGCAGAGGAAACCTAATAGATTGACCACACGTGTCTCTCGTAGAATTTTATGAGCCTGGTTTTTTTTCACCATTAACAGCCCCCAAGAGCCTTTCTTATCTTGTGCATTCAGTATCTCAATTTCTTTTTTTAGTTTCCCACATGTATGTAGTTATTATATTGGCAAGAAGCAAATGCCTAGGTATGTGCTGTAAAAACAGTACATGTCCACATACCTTGTTAACACAGTACAACCTGTTAACACAGGCAGGTTTGCCATGTTGAGCCCCTTTGTCTGGCTTCAGCACCTTAGGATTGAACTGGACACAATATTAGAGAGCGGTGATTGGATCGCCTCTTTTTAAATGTCTCTTAAAAACGGGCAATCCTAAAGGGCATATCTTACTCCACCGACCCCACTTTTTGCGTTCCTGATGTAAATCCTCCTTCTCCCCAAGCTATTCCTTGCCCTTCTGAGGAAAATTTAGATGCACTGGTATTTTAAAATGGAAAGATCCTAACACCAAACTTTAATGTGCCTTTTAAACAGGAAGAAAAGTAAAGCATCCAATAAAAATTTGAATGTTACGAGCCAGAGAGGAAGCCCAATGCATAATACAGACAAGTGATAGGGGAAGTCTTTTAGTTAACTGATATTGAAATGTAGTGTTTCTGTAGTTAAAGCTTTAAGGAAAAGAATAGCAGCATTTAAGCACTGCTGTTCGTATGGCATTCCCCCCACCCCTTTAAATATGGGGGTGACTCTTACAAGTCGTTCCTGGTGTCTGTATAGGTATGAATGTCTCCTTTGTTGTTGTAAGTAGCCCCGTGACACAATTGTAAATCTCTGGAGCCACCTCAGAAGTGTTACGGTCTGTGCGATCATCCATTGCATACAGGTGTCTGTGTGACCATCCATTGCGTACATTACACATTGATATAAGCACTTTGTAAGTGTATTAAGATATATGAGTGAACTGTTCAAATTTATCCCCTTGGAAATATATAACTTCAGAAGCCAACCCTCGTGTGCTAATAGAGAAAAGACATTTGAAAACAATATAATGCAGTGATATGAGTCATGGGTAGAGGTGGGCACAGACTGGGAAAACTCCACAGACCACCGGCCTGTAGTCCATCAATTTTCACAGACCACAAACTTTCCACGGACCAGCCCCATTCACGGAC
This sequence comes from Eublepharis macularius, assembly GCF_028583425.1. Classification (NCBI taxonomy): domain Eukaryota; kingdom Metazoa; phylum Chordata; class Lepidosauria; order Squamata; family Eublepharidae; genus Eublepharis; species Eublepharis macularius. The sequence continues at coordinate 212,217,558 of NC_072791.1, read as the reverse complement.
CGGTTCATCCATGGTCATTGGTCCGTGGTCCATCACTTCCAGCAGCCCTGGCTCTGCCCCCTTCATACCCAGAGAGTCCAAACTCGCAGAGAATCTTCAGCAGCCTCTCCTCTAACCACCCTCCAAGTTTGGTCAAGATTGCATTTTGGACGTCCGAGTTACAGATTCCCAAAGTGGTCGCCCCCAGGAAACTTCCAGTAGATACTGGAGTCGCAAATGCCAATTGACTTGCATTGGCTAGCAGCACCAACAAGATGCAATGAGGCAGAATCAAACAGAAGAGGGTGGAGGAAGAGCCCCCTCACTCACCACACATACACCTTTCCAGCCATTGCCTTGGGAATTCATTCTTGCTCCTTGCTCGCATAGAGCAGAATGGGAGCTGTCTGGTTGGCAGGCAGAGCTGCCTGTCTACATTTTGAGAGCTAAGATTGGTGTTGCCATGGCTGCAGAATGTTTACCCCTCCATTGCCTAGGGAATTCATCCTTGCTCCATAGAGCAGAATGGGAGCTCTCTGGTTGGCAGGCAGAGCTGCCTATCAAAGTTTTGAGGGCTAAGCTTGGCTGCAGAACATCCACCCCCTCCCTTGCTGAATGAGAGCTCCGTGGTTGGCAGGTAGAGCTGCCTATCAAGGTTTTGAGGGCTAAGATTGGCTGCTGAACGTCCACCCTTCCGTTGCCTAGGGAATTCATTCTTGCTCCTTACTCCATAGAGCAGAATGGGAACTCTCTGCTCGGCAGGCAGAGCTGCCTATTAAGTTTTTAACTGCTGCAGGAGGTCTGCGGATGTCCTCGCCTTTGCCTAGGGAACTGATAGATTGGCGCCAGGATGTCTGGACTCACGGACCATGGACCAATGGACGGCCCGAACGGACCAAAATTTGTGAAAAAGGTGAGTCCCATGAACTGTGTGTTTGCAACCACAATCCAGGCTGGACTGTGCAAAATTTTGGTCCGTTTTCCGGACCGTGCCCACCTCTAGTCATGGGAAAAGGAATAATAGCCATTTATAGACATACATAGCACACTTCACATTAATGTTTGGCTGTGAAGCATCTGGATTCCCCTGGTTGGTTGAAACAGAGAAGTATGTGCCAGTTTGACAAAGCACTTGGCTGCTGTTCTCAGCTTCTGCTAAGATGAGAACACAGTTGCTCTTCCTTTGGTTTAAGTTTTGCTTTGGTGTATAATCCCTTGCAAAGACCACCCAAGGAAACAAGCAAGTATTGCATTTCACAGGCACCTTGTCAGTTGCCCTATCACACCTGTGATTTGTCAGGTACTGGTGGAATACATGCAGAAGGTTTACTGAGCACTCTGCAGAGATGAATGGGATTTGTCTCTTCATATTTGGGGCACAAATGCATGAGATGAGGAATCTCTTCTCTTTTGGCTGAGCCAAATAACAGCAGGACCCTCCATCGCTTGCATTGTAACAGCAGGCTACAGCGTCTCGCTCTCTAATGCCTGAGGATAGCTCTGGTGGCTTAAGATAAAGAGACAATGCAATTAGCATTTTTAAATTTTTAATACGTGGCTGATCTTGTTCTTTCTGAATGCCAGTCCACACATTATGAAGTCCTCATCTTCCCCACATGGTCAGTCAACATACAGTCAGTGAGTTCTGTACTCAGAAGTTAAATTTCCAGCATAGCATCGTGGTTAAGCATAGCACTTTACTGGTTTGACTGCCACGACTGCCATGAGCTCAGCAGGTGACCTTGGTTAAGCCACTCCTCTCAGCCCCAGCTCCCCAGCTGTATTGTGGAGATAATATTAACACTGACTTTGTTCACCGCTGTGAGTGGGCAGCAATCTGTCCAGAAGAGTGCTATATAAGCATGCATGAGGCCATCAGTTTTTTCAGTGGGGCAAATTTTACCTTCCTGAAGCTGTTTGAGGTTGGGGGACTCCTTCAACCCCATTTCCCACTGCATACTGTGGTTCTGATCCAAAATGAGTTCTGAGCATGATCCTCCAGGTGCATATCAGATTGAACAGGCCCCGCAGAGGTTGTGAGGATTGAATACTTTGTGAATTGGCCCTCAGGCCTCTGAATGAGAAAGGAAGGGTTATGTTTTGCTGAATTTATTCACTTTTTCATGCCTACTGGGGCAGTGACCTACGCCACACAGTGTTGTCAGCTGGGGAGAACAGACAGGAGGGCTTTAGGGAGGTCTCTGTGCCCCCATTAAGGATCCACATAACTTTCTGCCCATTGCATGTCCTCGAGAGACTAGCGCTTTCAGACGTGAGCACCTCTGTGTGGTGGTAAAGCCAGTTGCCATGAAGCAAATGTCAAGATTGCAGATGGGACTTTTTCTAGAGGCTTGCTTATTAGGCCTTCTTAGATTTTAGCCCCCTTTTCATCTTTCAGCATTTTCAGATCCAAAAAGATCTTGCCATTACTGTTGCAAGAGTTATGCTGCTGCGACAAAAGGCAGCATCTTCTACCTGACAGGTGGGGCAGAGCCATCCACCTTTGTGCCGTGGAAGAGGGCTTGGTACTCCTCTTTCCCTCTCACTGCTGTTCATTCACAGTACAAGGTTCTGCCAGAATTTGGCACTCTGGTAGCTCCAGGGCTTTTTTTCAGTGGGAACACGGTGGAACAGAGTTCCGGCACCTCTTAAAAATAGTCACATGGCCAGTGGCCCCGCCCCCTGATCTCCAGACAGAGGGGAGTTTAGGTTGCCCGCTGCGCCAGCAATCTAAACTCCCCTCTGTCTGGAGACCAGGGGGCGGGGCCACTGGCCATGTGACCATTTTCACCGAGGGCAATTTACACTTTAAAAAACTCCCCCCTTGTTTCAGCTGACCCAAAGTGACCTCATTGTGCGGTCCTGAGTTCCACCACCTCCCCCCCCCCCCGCAAAAGCCCTGGGTAGCTCCCAACTCTGTGTTCACCCCAGCAGGGACTGCTATGCTGCGAGTGGGCTCCCAGGCTGATCCCTTTGTGTTGGAGCTTGAAAGGTTGGTGTTGGATGGATGGAAAGAACAGAAGATGAGCAGCAAAGAAGAATGGGGAGGGGGAGAAAACTAGTGCATGATGCCTCTAAGAACTCAACCGTAGTGGTAAGCAGAGGAGCTTTCGAGAGCACTCAGTGTTTGTTTCCCTCCTGCCCCCATCCTTGAATGGAGATTAACAGGGCCTTCCTCAGCCATTGACTTCAGTGGGTTTAGAAGCGTCTAGCTCTGATTAGTATCACACTGTGTCTTGTTTCTTTTTTCAGGTGCTGGGTTATTTCTCTCCGAGTGCATTTTATGTGGTGTTAGTGCAGTCAGCCCTTTCCCCAGTGGCCTTGGACTGGAGTAGCCTGTGCCTAGAGTTGTGCCAGTGTTACATGTCCATTTTAGGAAGACAGGACACGTGGTGGGCTCCGTAGCGGAGCCTGTGAATGATAGAACGGTTTCTGGGATGAGACATTTACTGAATCTTCCTGTGAGCTACCTGGTGCGTATTGCTCATTCAGACAACCCATGTATGTGTGCAAGCACCAGATATCAAACGTTTGTAGATGGCCTCGTACTTGGGAGAGGGAGGGATGTAATAACTAAAAAAGACAGTCATGTGTTGGTGATAATGGATTGTTTCGTTTTTTGGAAGCTCCGGTGGGCTCCCCTCACTAGCGCAGAATGTATTTTACAAGTAATTCTCATTCCACATCCACTCTCCATTGTACCATGTCTGCACCAAATAAGTAACACCTAACGTTAGGCTGCTTTGCAGAAACCATTAGGCCTTTATCTTTGACCTGGACACATCAGAGTTCCTCTCGATCAGAGTCCCTTCCCAGCATCCTGTTTCCCACAGAGGCCAGTCTGCAAGCAGGGCATGGAGAGGGAAGCCCTTCCGTGCTCTTGGGACCCCTGCCCCCAACAGGCATTCCGAGGTAGCCTGCCTCTGAATCTGGAGGATCTATAAGGTGTTGATTAGGCTATCCTCCATGAACGTGCTGCTGCTTTTAATATATATTTCTGTTTTAGTTTAGTGCGTTTAAGAGTACTTCTAGACCGTGTGAAGAAAATGTACTTAGCCTTTGATTTATTTATTGGCTTCATGTGTAGCCTGCCTTTCTCCTGTTTGGGGTGGGCACTTCACGGGACCACTTTGTATCATGCTGTCACGTTGTTTTTTTTTTAATGGAAGATTCTAAATCGATCTCAGCTCTTGCAGGCTTCGACTTGAATCCGGTTGTATTTTAACTCCAGTAGCAAAGTTCTGCCTCAGGCTAGGAGCTGTTTGGGTTTCTTGGGGACCTTTCCAACCTCCTTGGATCACAGGATTTTTTAAAACATAGAACTTCCACCAGGCCTGAGAAAACCTTTCCCACTAGTCTGTTTTGCCATTAGGTTGTTTGATGAAAGGCATCTCTTGGTTGCCAACAACCTGGAGAAAAAAATGTGGTTTAATGCACGAAAATGAAGTTTGTCATGGCATGGACAAACCACACTATCTGGTAAATAATATCCAATTAAGCCTCTTTTAAAGGGACAGAACATTTTCCCCGCCCCCCCCCAGGCTTGTTGGCAAGCCTATGTTTTGCTCTCTACCTTGGAAGGGCAAAGACTATTTATATTATTTCTAGTCCACCTTTCCCTCTAAATTCTCCAAGATATTTCTGTGTCATATCTTGTCTGGTTCAAGCCCTGAAGGCCAAAGAGATCAAGGCTGGTGTAGCTTCCACTGTTATCTAGTATACGATGTTTCTGGGAGAAAGGTCTAAGTTTTGTGGGGTTCAGGATTACCCAGCACCAGAATGAAAAACAACTCGGGCCTGAAGAGATTTGCAATGGGTGGGCTTTTTGTTGTTAAGTCTTGTTTAAAATGGATTGATAAAATCTCTGTTTTTCATGCTTTGTCCTATGGGAAACAGAAGGCTTCACCAAGACTAAATTGTCAGTTTCCACCAATTCCCCCCCAACCAGGGTCCGCTGTCCCCCAGAAGTTCCATTATGCCATTGGAAAATGTAGTCTGGATCCATCCCAGGATTTGTCACTGTGACAGACTCTTTACAGTGCTGAAGTTGTCTGCAGATGCTGTTTTGTAACATTTCAGTAGCAACGATCATCTGTAATTTGGTCTTCCAAAACCTTTTCTCTTTTAAAATCTCTTTTAACTCACTTGGTTGAGATCATCGTTTTCGAAACCTTCTCCCACCCACCCATTTCTTGTGCGACTCTTTCCTGTAGCCAATCAGGACCCTATAATGGTCCCTGGGATTTTCCCAAAAGGGATATCAAAGTGTGAGGCCAGGTTGCAGTATCCCCCACCAACTTCTGGCAAGTTGGTTCAGAGGAATCAAACAGTACTTTAGGCATGTTGAATGTTCCCCAACCTTTAAAAAAATCCAAAAATCTTCCACATGAGACAAAGTAGAATGTTGGAGAGAAGATTCAACCTCATTTCCTGACCCAATGGGTGGATCCAACCTTCCTCCAAGGGGCCTTCCTTCAGCCTAAGTAGCCTTCCTTCAATGGAAGAACCACTTAATTTGGAGGAAGTCTCCTTAGACCAGAGGAAGGCTTCAAGCTTGAACCGGAAGAAAAGGCGGGATGAAAATATTTTAATAAATAACTTTGCTCTATGGAGAGGTAGTGACTTGGAGTTATCCCTCCTGTAGGGGAAGCTTTACTTTCAAAACAGACACGTGGAAACCAGGAGTATCTTTGTCAGTTTGAAAGCAACACATTGACCACAGGGCTGTATGGAAATGGCTGTCCTCTCTAACAGTCAATCTTACAGGCAAACAGCCCTCTGACTGAAGATAGATCAGATGTTTGTTTATTCCGGGTATTACGTGAAAACCTTGTATTCTCCTGTGGTCCAAAAGTGGGGCAGTCCAAACTCCTGGGTAGCTCCTCCTCCTTCTCTTGTGCAGGGCTGGCAAACTTTCGATCCTAAGGGGGAGGGGCTTCCCCAGCTCTTCAGTTTTTTCCGGCCCTGCTCAGCAGGGAAGACGCACTTCTTGCTCCTCTGGAGCAGCGATCCTAAAGAAGAACAAAAGGAAGATGGCTGAGCGCTTGGCTCGCAGGGGATAAGGAAGGACCTGTTCCTCCACCCCTTCCCCCCCCCCGCTTGTACGCCTGCCGGGGAAAACAACAGCGACGCAGCAGCAGGCTGCGGTTGCGAGCCACAGAGCCGACGTCCCTCCTGTTATAGGGCCCGGTGTCTGCAGGGGCCGCGGCGAAGCACGGGGAACGCGGCTGCCGCGGGAACGGACGTCGGCCGCTTTTGGCGCCAAAAAAGCGGCGGCTGCCCCGAACTGAGCGCCGGAACGCCTAAACACAGTAAGATCCTCTGAATGAGGAAAGGGGGGGGGTAGGTACGGTGCTAAAAAGGGCCTGGAAAGCAGCCTGTTTTTTACTGTAGGCACCCAGGTTTAGCTGCCTGAATTTAAGTAACCCCGCCTTTTGCACTTTCATTTTCAGGCTGGGCGGGAGAGGCCCCTTGGCGGGAATATGGAAAAGGGGAGCCACCCTGCAGAGGTAGCTGCTTGTAGTACGGAGTCTCCGAGCTCGCCGTTGTCTTCACACTCTGCTCAGGGGGAGAGCCGGGGGACAAATGACCCTGACCTTTCTGGACAAGAGGCAAAGGCGAACATTCTGGCTTGGATAAGGTCAGAAATTCAAAAAGGGCTAGCAGGGGCAGTGAAAGACCTTAGAAAGCAGGCTATCACCCCCAGACAGGAAAAATCTAGGCCAGGCCCTTCTGAAGGGAAAAGGCAGAGTAAAACCACTGCCCATTCCAAAACAAAAAAGAGAAGGGTGGAGGACTGGTTAGGGAAGGACTCAAGTGCTTCTGATGAAACCCAGTCGTGCTCAGACATCTCTGACCATTCTTTAGAGAGCGAGGAAGGAGAGTTGTCTGAGGAGGAAGAGGAGGAGGCAAGCGAAGTTCAAACCAGGCTTTTCCCTCAGGAAGTATATAACAAGCTTCTAGCTAAGGTGCTGAGGACCCTAGAGATAACACAAACAAATCAAGGCTCACAAGATGCAGTCCAACCTTACCGCCAAGGCTTGGAAAGGGCCCTGCCAAAAATGGGACCCAAGCAATCAGGAGTACCGCTCCCAGCCGCTTTTCATAGTGTTCTCAAAGCCGAATGGGATAACCCGGCAAAGCCTAAGGTGTACCACTCTGTTTTTCATAAGTTTTATTCCATGACACCTGATACAGCTAAGAAGATCAAGCTTCCTATTGTAGACGACCCAGTCTCCTGCCTTGCCACTTCATCGGTCCTTCCGATGGACGCTGAAGGTATGCCTAAAGATCCTTCAGACAAAAAGATTGAACAAGCGCTGCGCAGGAACTTTGAGGCCTCGGCGGCATCGCTGAGATCTTCGGCTACGGGATCCTTATTTGCCAGAGCTGCGTACACTTGGGCATCAGACTTAGCCTCAGCAGGAAGAGAGGTTCCCAAGGAGGTCAAGAACGAAGTTAAGAAGATAGCTCTAGCCACTGCATTTGCCGCAGACGCCACGCTCGATTCGTTCCAGATGTCCTCAAGAGCCATGGGTTTCAATGTGGCTGCAAGACGTAACACATGGCTGAGAAACTGGGACGTTGACCCCCAGGCACGCAGCAGAGTGGCAGCTATTCCTTTTGCTGGAAGCAAGTTATTTGGAGAGGCCTTGGACAGATATTTGGTAGAAGACACTGAAAAGAAAAAGGTTCTGCCCTCAAAGAAAAGAGACGCCAAGTTCAAGAGTAGGCATTCCTTTCGTGAGGGCAAGAGAGCACCAAGATCAGGGACTGACAGACCATTCAAAAACAGGTGGCAATCTAGACAGCGGAATGAAGGCAGATCCTTCAGCTTCAGGAAGCGAAAGGCCCGAAGAAGGGCGGACAAGCATGACTATCAACAGTCAATCTCTCACATAGGAGGGAGACTACAGAACTTTGCCGAACAGTGGAATCTAACAGTATCGGACAAATGGGTACTGGACATAGTATCCAAGGGTTACTCCTTGGAGTTCGAAATGATTCCACGACGGCGGTTTATACAGCTTCCGAGGAACCCCTTTCAACCAAAACACGTCAAGATAGAGGAGGCCATTCAACACCTACTAGAGATTCGGGCCATAGAACCAGTACCGACGCAGCATCGGAGGATGGGAGTGTACTCGGTGTTTTTCATCGTTCCAAAGAAAAATGGGGATGTCAGAGCGATCTTGGACCTAAGTTGGCTGAATCAGTACATAACGTCCCGCAAATTCAAGATGGAGACAATGAGGTCAACCACTGGAGCCATACAGAAAGGAGATTTTCTGGCCTCCATAGATCTGTCGGAGGCCTATCTGCACGTCCCCATTCGAGTAGCACACCGGAAATACCTCCGCTTTGCTTACGACGGGAAACACTATCAGTACAAGGCCCTGCCATTTGGACTGAAGTCTGCTCCGAGAGTGTTCACCAAGGTGTTGGTAACACTTATTGCCTTTCTCAGAACACAGGGAATAGCCCTGTCCCCGTATCTGGACGACATCCTCATCAAGGCCCCATCCCTGGTGTCAGCTCGGGAGGCAGTGAGGGTGACTACGGACTGTCTGGAAAGGCACGGTTTTATCATCAACAAACAAAAGAGCTCACTCGAACCAGCACAACAGATAGTCCATCTGGGAGTGATTGTCGACACGATCAAAGACAAAGCCTTCGTGTCCACGGAGAGACAGCGGAAGATTGTGAACACGATACGGTCAGTTCAAAGAGGGAGTCAGGTGGAAGTGATGCTCTTGGCAAAGCTGCAAGGAATGTTGGTTTCGTGCCAGGAGACACTCCAATGGTCGAGGTTCCACACACGCCCTCTGCAACAATTTCTTCGACCTTATCAGAAGGCCATTTCTCACAAATGGCACTTGTTAGTAGAAATACCAGATGCCCTGTCCAGGGAGTTGGATTGGTGGATGGAGCCGAGCAGATTCCTGGAAGGATCTCCGTTGAGAGAACCGAAGAGACTTATTCTGACCACAGATGCAAGCCTGACAGGATGGGGAGCGCACATGGGAGGCAAGATGATACAAGGGTCATGGAACAACACGGAAAAGACATTCAGTATAAATATGTTGGAGTTGAGAGCCATAAAAAACGGCCTTTGGAAACTCGAGGACTGCCTGAAGGGACAGCATGTCATGGTCCACACGGACAATATGACGGCCAAAGCTTATATAAACAAGCAGGGAGGCACCAGGTTCAAGACGCTGTGCAAAGAGGCGAGGGAAATCTTCCTCTGGGCAGAATTGAATCTGAAATCCATAAAGGCCATACACGTAGCCGGTCAGCAGAACGATCTGGCGGACTGGCTAAGCCGGAACAGAGTAGACCAGTCCGAGTGGAGACTGAATACTCAGGTATTCCAACAGATATGTCGCAGATTTGGAAAGCCAGAGGTGGACCTGTTTGCAACGCCCCAGAATGCTCAGGTCCCGAAGTTCTTTTCCAGACTGAGGGAACGCGAAGCATTAGGCACAGATGCATTGAGCATGGAGTGGCCGAGGACACTTGTGTACGCATTTCCACCATTACAGATCTTGCACAGAGTAATTCAGAAAGTGGTGGAACAACAGGCGGAAGTGGTATTGGTTGCGCCGTTCTGGCCAAGGAGGCAATGGTTCCAAGATCTGGGAAGGCTGTCGCTGGGAAAACCATGGAAGCTTCCCTACAGAGAGGACCTGTTATCACAAGGGAAGATACTTCATCCGAATCCAGGCTCCCTAAGATTAGCAGCTTGGAGGTTGAGCGTGGCCAACTGCAAGAACTAGGGTATTCCAAGAAGGTGATTGCCACAATGATGGCGTCAAGAAGGAATTCAACAAACAATAGCTATGATAACACATGGCAGGTCTTTAGTGCGTGGTGTGCTGAGAAAGGTCTGGCTCCAATGACAGCATCAGTAAAGAGGATCTTGCTATTCCTACAAGAAGGTCTGGATAAAGGGCTTAGCACCAGCACCCTAAAAAGACAGATAGCAGCGATTTCGGCAGTTAGAGGATCCAAGAAGGGAACATCACTCACAAAACATCCTCATGTCAAGAGGTTCCTGAGGGGGGCTGCGCTGTTAAACCCCCCTCAAGTGCATAGGTTTCCCACTTGGAACCTCAATCTGGTACTTACATCACTTACAAGAGAGCCCTTTGAGCCTATGGCAACGTGCTCATTGAAATTGCTGACTTTAAAGGCAATTTTTCTAGTCGGAATTACGTCAGCTCGAAGGGTGTCCGAAATTGGAGCACTATCAGTTAATAGAGACTTGTGTATCTTCCACAATGATAGGGTAGTGCTTAGGTTAGACCCTACCTTTGTCCCTAAAGTGAACTCGCTTTTTCACCGGGAGGAGGATATCGTTTTGCCTTCCTTCTGTGCAAACCCCAAACACGATAGGGAGAAGGAATGGCACAAGTTAGATGTGAAAAGGGCACTGAGTTACTACATAGACAGAACCAAACACATTTGCAAGACAGAGAGAATGTTTGTTTCCTGTAGGAAGTGTTCCCTGGGAGGGAAAGTGACAACATCCACGTTAAGTAGATGGATCCGAGAGTGTATCATTTTGGCATATAAGGCTAGGAAGGTGGAGCTCCCTGACGGAATAACAGCGCACTCACTAAGGGGTGCAGCTACATCAGCGGCCTATAGGGCCTTCCCATCGTTAGAGAAGGTATGTAGAGCTGCAACATGGAAGTCTGTACATACCTTCACTAGGCACTACAAGGTGGATCAGATGGCATCTGCAGAGGCAGCGTTTGGGAGGCGGGTGCTCCACCATGTACTGTAAGTTAGCGATAGCATGATAGAACAGGAAATACCCACCCAAGGGTACACTGCTTTGCAACATCCCAGGAGTTTGGACTGCCCCACTTTTGGACCACTGGAGAATGGAAGATTTGCATACACTTACCGTTAAGCTTCCTTTCTCGGTGGTCCGGAAGTGGGGCAGTCCACAAACCCACCCAGTTTATCCTAGACAGGACTATGTACATAATAAAACAGGAAAGGCAAGGTGGGGGGAAAAGTTTATGCTTGGTTGCATTTGTTGGTTCTGAGTTATTTTGTTAGTGTTCTAGACTTGTAGGACTGAATGTTTGGAGTCGAGAATGAACACTGGAGGGGTGATCCGGGCTTGGATACGAACTGAAGAGCTGGGGAAGCCCCTCCCCCTTAGGATCGAAAGTTTGCCGGCCCTGCACAAGAGAAGGAGGAGGAGCTACCCAGGAGTTTGGACTGCCCCACTTCCGGACCACCGAGAAAGGAAGCTTCACGGTAAGTGTATGCAAATCTTCCATTCCAGCCAAAGATCATTTACATTATCTTTTAAGATTTTTATTTAAAATCTATCTAATCACTTGTGAAAGGATTAAATATAAAAGAAACCACAATGATACAGAAAACACTTGCATGTGTCAATGAAATCACACACAGAAAACCATAATCTCTCATCCTGTCTTAAATTTAAAAGTGAAAATACGATTTCTAACATTCCCACCGAAGCACTTTTAGAAAGATTAGATAGTCTCATACAACCCTCATCTAACAGTTTCAGGGGTGTTTGTGTGTGGCCATCTTATATAGGCCCAATTACGTGAAATTCATGTGACTATTTCAAAACCATTTAATCCATTCCCTCTTGAGGCGTGAGGTGAGCATCTCTGATCTTAGAATGAATTTCCAAAAGAAATAATATTTTTGAACCCATGATCTGTTCATTCTTAGATTTAATTCTAGACATGAAACCATTTATTCATACTTACCTCTCTCAAGGATGTAAGAGTGTGAATGCTGCCGAAACAGTAAAAGCAAATATATGTCTACAGAAATCATCAGGCCTGCTTTGTTCAATTAACAGTCACTGACCCAGTCTAGAACAGTAGGATAGGGGTAGGATCTACCCTGATGTTTTCCTGATGGTTTCATCCTCCTTAGGAGACCTTTAAAACATGCCACTTCATCACGGGCAACCTGAAGGCTGGGACAAAACTATCATTTAATTCTGTGGAATATACATGGCTCTGATTTAACCCACTTTTTCAGTCCATGTAGAAGCCAAGCACCTTAGTACAACTTTCATCATTTGCCTTAAAGGAGCATTCATCGATACCATATTTCCAATATCAAAGTTGTTTGTCGAAAGCTGCAATCCGAAGGATGCTTACTAGAGAAGTAGAACCATTGAGCTCACTGGGAGTTAGTAAATGTCCACAATCTATGCTGTGCATTGGTAGATTAAAGCAGGGAGGGGGGGGGGCGGGATTTTGCCTGTGGGGTACATCTGGATGCTTGTGACATACAGTATGTAAAAAGCGCTCACAAAGTGGCATGTAAGATTCTCACTTGAGTATATATACATTTGGTGCCTTAAATTCTTTTTAAGATAGAAAGGCAAGGTTCTTGACAAATACTTTACTGCATTTGAATATTCTATTTATTTATTTATATTTATTTTGGACCAGAGCACTACCAGGCCTGGTTGTTTTTCTGGTTCCAGTTAATTAGGAATTAAGCATAGAGACTTATGACTTCTTTGGAAACTATTTTTTTTCAAGGTGCAATAATTTATATTTTTAGGAGTTACACTGTTTTTCCAAGTTTTTGGTTAACCAGTTATTGCTTCCCAAAGACGATTTAAAGCGAGTTAAATTGACGCTAGGTGAAATCTTGTCGAAGTCTTGCAGATGTATAATATGGGCTTGGTGGGCATAGAGCAAAGCTATGCGCATGTTGCTTTCCTTTCTGTAGGGGAGAAGCCAGAGTAAAATGGGAAGGTAAGACTTTTGTATGAGGTCTGTACCAGATGCCATTTGGTTTAAATGATATGGTGTAAAAGTCCAAGGTTGAGCTCAGCCTGAGATCTCAGTTCATAGCAGTTTTAGCTGATTTCTTTTTAAAAACTTACATCCCTTTAACTGCATTAAGTATAACAAGTTATTTTAAACTGTGCACTACTATTGATTACAGTTTGGACAGGAATTATTTCTATGACTGTTACAATGCACAAAAACAAATATCTAAAACATGGGTCAAAAACAGACCACATTGCAGCTACTTAACCCATACTAAGTTTTTTTTTTTATGTTGAATTCAAGAAAGGAGGCACCTTTCTTGCCTTGGTGCCCCCTGGTTAAGTTTCTAAACTAATCCAGTATTTGCTAATATATCTTGTACAGCTGTTAATCAATATGAGCTCAGCACCCTTTTTGCTAACACATTTGTTCTGTTAACTTGTTCAAAGAATGTAGTTACATCTTGGCAAATGACTTTGGCGATTTGGTGATTCAATCTGTTTGAAAGCATGTCCACCAGAAAGTTAATGGAACTGGCTGCTCTCTGTATGTTACCAGAGGAGTTAGCCGTGTTAGTCTGTAGTTGCAAAATAGTAAAAAGTCCAATAGCACCTTTAAGATTAACCAACTTTATTGAGGCATAAGCTTTGGAGAACCACAGCTCTCTTTGTCAGATGCATCGTCAGAAGAGAGCTGTGGTTCTCAAAAGCTTATACCTCAATAAAGTTGGTTAGTCTTATAAGTGCTACTGGACCTTTTTCTCTGTATATTGCAGTTCCAGCATTTTCCAAACAGGTTATTATGTACTTTTTGAAGATCCATTAGTTCTGTAACTGCAGGTTTTGTGGGGCCCCCCCTTACCTTTAAAGCAGCCCAAATAAAAGGTTGTTACTCAGCATCCAACATTTCTGGCCTATATATAAAAATGTAATGAAATTGTACTCTCTAAAAACTTAGCATTGAGTAAGGGCCAATTTGAACAGTCTATTTCCCACTACATACAAGCAAGTGCAGACTTTCTTCAAAAAGGGTCCTGGGGGATCTTAGAATAATAAAGCTGCTTATATTTTGGAAGTGTTGCAGTTATCGATTATATTGTCAAAAGGCTTTACTGCCTTTTGACTTTGTTTGATCCTGACAAGTGCATTCATTCATTATAGTTAAATTAATTAGCTCTTCCAACATAATTTATTGATTGTTCAAATTAATAATCTCAATAGTTTATAGAAGCAGAAGATTATTAAAGGCAAGTAATATATCCAGTTGATTCATCCCAGAATCTGACAACGCCTTCCAGCTTTATACATTTGTTGCTCCCCTAATGTTATGTCAGGTTCATGCACTTAAGATTGCTGATTGTTGCCATTAAAGTGATATTGTTACTAGCAAAATAAGCTGCTTTGAAATTTCTTTTGAAGAGCTGCATACCGTTAACCAACACAGTTCCAAAGTCCTAGACAAACTGAACTGTACTAGTGAATTTTTCTCGTGCGTGCGCATCATAAAGAAGTTGGGAATTATATGCCTTGATAGAGCCTAACCCCCTGCTTTATGGCCTTTACAAATGTGAAAAAGCTGGCTTTTTAAAAATTCCGTGTTTGTGTAAGGGAACTACTATTTACTGCTGCTAAATTAAACTGAGAATCACTTGGGCTTTATGGGGAGGCAGGAGATTCCTCCATTGGGAAAGGGGGGGGGTTCTCATTGATGCCTCTCTTCCTCTGCAGATGCTCACTGTGCCTCTGTGCTGTTCCTGACTGCCCCCCCCCCTCCCCAGGAACAAAATTTGGCATTGAGAGTCTTGGAGATCAATTTCCACTCTGGGGTCAGCTCTGCAAGCTGGTCTCCCTGAATTCAGCCCACCTTTCATTTCCCCCTTTGCAAAGACTTGAAAAACCTGTTATTGCATCAGTATCCTTCATTTACTAATACACGTGGCATGATTGTTTTAAACTTTTAAAAAGCTAGTCAATATGCTCTATTTTTTATTAATATATATATTGTTACTTGTTCCACTCATGTGAGTTAGATTATATACTGACAATGTATGTATGTTTCTAAGTTATCCGTGAAATGTGCCTGTGAGCCGCCAATTCCTACTGTATAAAAGGAAATTCTAAATAAACCACAGAAGATAAACTTGTTGTAAATGTCTTTATTGAAACACTGTTGTAAACAGCGCCCCCTGTAAATAGGGTATTGTTTGGCTTAAGCCTTGAATTTGTCTTCTCTAGGTATGCTTCCAGAATCACAGAGTTGGAAGGGGCCATACAAACCTTTTAGTCCAACCCCCTGCCCAATGCAGGATGAGCCTAAAGCATCCTTGACCAATATTCATCCAGCCTCTTCTTGAAAACTGCCAGTGAAGGGGAGCTCACCACCTCCCTAGGCAGCTGAGTCCACCTTTGAACTACTCTGACCGTGAAAAAGTTTTTCCTAATATTCAGCCGGTACCTTTCTACATGTCATTTAAGCCTGTTGCTTCAAGTTCTATCCTCTGCTGCCAACTGGAACAGCTCCTTGCCCTCCTCCAAATGACAGCCTTTCAAACATTTAAAGAGAGCAATCTCCTCTTTTCCAAACTTTCCGAAGGCCCTCAGCCTTTCCTCGGAGGGCTCAGTCTCCATACCCTGATCATTCTCCTTGCTCTCTTCTGCACCCTCTCAATTTTGTCCACATCCCTTTTGAAGTGAGGCCTCCAGAACTGCACACAGTTCTCCAGGTGTGGCCTGACCAAGGCAGTATAGAGAGGGACTATGACCTCCTGCAATTTCGATGCAATGGCCCTTTTGATACAACCCAAGACTGAGTTTGCCTTTTTTGCCACCGCATCACACTGACTGCTCATATTTAGTTTACAGTCCACTCTTACTCCAAGATCTCTTTCGCATACACTACTACTCAGAAGTGTATCCCCCATCCTGTATTTGTGCTTCACATTTTTGCAGTCCAGATGTAATACTGTGCACTTAATGTATGTTGAATTGCATCCTGTTCACAACCACCCACTTCTCCAGAGTATTCAGGTCTTGTTGAATTTTAACTCTATCTTCTTGGGCGTTTGCCACTCTTCCCAATTTGGTATCATCAGCAAATTTAATGAGTAGCCCGTTTACCCCGTTTATCTGCCCAGTATCTGGATTGGGTTTTAACTCAGACAGTGGAGTACACTCAGGTGTGCAGTAAAAGGGAAGGTGTGCTGTGTGTGTGCATAAACTGAAGCACCTAGCCTGTGAAAGGGTGTCAAACAAAGAAAGAACTTCAAAGAGTTCAGGTCTGATAACACCAACCTTTCTCATCTAAGTCAGGAACCTAAAAAACTAAACCACACCAAGTATTTTGTGCCCCACACCCATTCCCCCACGTTTCCTTCCCCGCTGGCCAGGTGAGTAGAGGCGGGGGGTGACGGGTGGGAGCAGGGGATCCCCCGACCCCAGTGGGAAAAGGGTTGGGGACCCCTGATCTAGCCCATCTCTTAGTCTAGATTAAGAGGGAGGTGGGCTCTGTTCAATTCATTTGGGGTTTATTGGGAAAGGCTGAACAGTGGACAGCGAAGGAGCCCTTTGGCTGCTCCTGCCGTTCACAGGCAATTCTAGCTGGTAGAGTCTCGCCACCTGATGAGTGTTGATTGACTTTTCTGTGAAAGGAAGTCCTGGTTTTGTTCTGGTTCCTAATAAAAATCCCGTAACAGTTGTCATTAAATGGATCCATTGTTTGCAGCAGCTGAGATTTTTCTAAGGCTTAAAAGGATTTGCCAACTGTCTGCTTTTTGCATTGATAGAAAAAGTATGCATTGCCTTTTCTGCATAGCTACACTTCTGCAGGCAAGAACGCCTCTGGTTCCATAACAAGGTAGTTGGATCGTTATCATTTAACCTGAAGGCCTCTTCACAAGGGGCAATATTGCAAGACTATGGGGACAACAACTGCATATTCACTAAGCTGTGCGTTCAAATGAAGTGAGCCCATGAACTTTTGCTCTAGAAATTATTCCTACACAGCTTTCACTGAAAATCTGGGCAAGGCTACATACAGCTGCTGCCTAATATTACAAAAAAATGCTTAAACTGACCCCTGTGGTCACAGGCTGGGCTGCTGTGAACCCCCCTGGGCAAAGCTGTTTCATTGGCAGATTACTTGGCAATGCTTACTTACTTACTTAACTTACTTACTTACTTACTTACTTACTTACTTACTTACTTACTTATAGCTCACCTTTCTCCCTAATGGGGACCCAACCCATCTTCCATCGATCTCCTCCATTTTATCCTCACAAAATTCCTATCAGGAAGGTTCGGCTGCGAGTGCATGACTGGCCCAAGGTCACCCAGCAGGCTTCCATGGAAGAGCAGAGATTTGAACCTGGATAGCCCAGATCCTAGTCCATCATTCTAAACACTACACAACACTGTCTTTATTTTTGACTTGGCAAGGAGTCTGCATTGGCCCTTCTTGGGGCTCATTTACCTGGATGAGATTATATTCTGATAGCTGAATTGAGTTCTGGGTTTTTGGATTTTTCATTTGGGCCAGCACAGCCCATTGCACAACACGGGGATAGTCCCAAGCCAATTTGCAGTGAGACCCTTAAACCAACCAGTCTCTCTTTCATCCTAACTTCCTTATTAATTTTACTTCATTCATATCCCAGCTTTCTAACTAATGGAGACCCAAAGTGGTTTACATTGATCGTCTTCGTCCTTCTGTGCAGCCCCACATTGGGACTGCGCAGGCGCAGGCCAGCCGCGGAAAAGATTTTTCTAGCTTTTAGAGATGTGAAGGGGACGTTCGGATCCACCGCGCATGCGCGCCGGTGTTCCCGCCAATTTTGAATGCATATATATCCGAACGTCCCCGGCATTCCCTCAGTTCCTTTTTCGCCGCCGTACGAAAAGGTTCTATTGTCTAGCGTTCGTTCTCTCAGCGTCTCTTCGGAGTTTTGGATCGTTCTTCTGCTGGTCGGTATTTTTCCCCTTGTCATCTGCGGGAGATACCGTTCGTTATGTCGCAAACTTCTTTGTTTAAGAAGTGTCTTAAGTGCGGCACTAAAATGACGCACTCGGACGGCCATGAGCTCTGCCTCATCTGCCTGGGCGAGGGGCATGTTGTCGAGCGTTGCTCTATCTGTATGTCCTTCACTCCGAAGGCAAGGAGTGATCGGAAGGCCAGGCTCCGTGCCTTCTTGTGGGATGCCAACCTTCTCCCCCCCAAGCCATCGGGCACTTCGGGAGATAGGCCCCGCTCCGCCGCTCCGTCGCCGGCGCCGTCTCGTAAGTCGCCAGAGCCGCTCCCCTCGGAACCGACGGGGCAACCCGTTCCGGAGGCCCGATCTGACTCCGGTTCCGGGGATCGTCCTTCCGGCCGGAAGGCCAAGAAGCGTTCCGCATCCAAGCCGAAGTCCTCCTCCAAGCCTTCGGCAGCAGAGGCTACTTCGGAGCCCCCGCCCAAGAAGGCCAAGATGAAATCGAGGGCCAAGGGCCGTACTTTATCCCCGGCTCCGACTGTGCAACCCGGTACTCCATCTGGGCCGGTCCTGATCCCTGACGATGTGGTGAGTCTCCACACCCCGTCTCCTCCTTGCACGCCTCCTCCGTCGGTTCCCGAGGAATTCATGCAGTTTCCGCCTTTCCCGGAACCGTTCCAATCTTTTGAACGTTCCCTGCCGTCCGCCCCGGCGCCTTTGGAGGCCTCCGTTCCGCTGCCGTCTACCTCGTCGGTTCCGCCGCCTTTTCGCTGGCCTGCCCCGATGCCTGCTCCTCTGCCTCCTTGTCAGCCTGTCGCGGGGATTGGGAACATGACCTCCTGGCAGGATTTCGTGGCCTGGTTCCAGCAGTCCGTGCCCTTCCTGCAACACCCTTCGGTTCCGCAGCCTTCCGTTCCGGCTCAGCCGATCGGGCACCCGGCGTCCGTTCCTCCGACAACTGGCATGCTTCTCCACCCGTCAGTTCCTGCGACTCGTCCATCAGCCCCGACGCCATGCCGGTCTTCGGTTCCGACGCAAACCTCGCCGGAATTTTCGGATTCCGAGGATGAGGAGGGTCTGGCTTCCCCGTCAGAGTGCTCTTTGGATGTGGCTTCTGACCCTTCCCCGGATGACACCGTGGGTGGGCCCCGTTCATCATCCCCAAACGACGACTACAGGCTGTTCTCCGAGCAAATGGTAAGGATGGCTGCCGCGCTGGAGATAGACGTCTCCTCCACGACCTCCAAGCCCAAAAGCAAGCTGCTGGAGGCGCTGTATTCCGGGTCCCCCGCATCGGTGGCGTTTTCCCCCGTGGAGGATTTCGTAGACAACGCTCTTGCGATCTGGCAGACTCCGGCGTCCCTGCCGGCGACGGCAAAAAAGGTTGAGAGGTACTACCGTCTGAAACACGACGACTGCCCGTACCTCTTCAACCACCCTAAGCCCTCTTCCATCGTGGCTGAGGAGGGTCA